>NC_069124.1:71790901-72112651 GCF_026914265.1 Mya arenaria
TTGCTCGTGCATTAAGATAAAGTTTGGTTTGGTTTTGCAAATCCTAACTGTTGACTGCTCCGCTGTCACTGACGGTTCACGTGAACTAACGAGATCTCGTTAACAAATCCAACATGGTGGATGTCAAATGACATTTACCTCCTTGTTCCGGAAAAAATAAGAATAATGTTTTATTACAGCAAGTAAGAGAGTAATCATGAATAGACACCAAGTTCTCACTGGAGCCTGCAACTTCGGGGAGAAATGTTACGCTGTCGGGAGTGTGGAAGGGATTTACTTCACCGTACGTAGTCAAAAAAATCAATGTTTACAAAAAAAGTCAAAAAAATAAGTTCCGTTTGTTTTCCGAAAGTATCAATGTACAAGATACATACAAAATATTTTACTTAAAATATACATAAATTACAACGTTCTGTGTGAGCTTTTCTCCAACAAAATACAAATCCATAGCATAAATAATGCATCACTGAAAGACTGTATTTCATGTAGTTGAAATTGAGAACAAATGCACTATAATTTCAATGCATAAGCAAATTTAAAGATCAATTCTCTTCATTTTCTTTATAATTGTTTTTTGTGTTATTAGTGTATTTCTTTCTGACCAGTGCAAATAGCCAATACTGGTTAGCGACCCCTTTTCGGCCGGAAATGGAGGTTTTTCCTACGTTACTTTTGACACAAGATAGCTATCACGATCAAACTTTACACTCAGATAGGTTGGCTCTTCCGACAAAAACTGTGTAATTTGTTTTTGAAAATAGCTAGGGATTCTGAATATTCCCAAGCGCAAAGAACCCCTATATTTTCGCTAAAATAAGCACCCTACTGTACCAATTATTCGCCCACCCCATTAATTCGCTATTCTTACGATGTTTTTCATATATTTCTCTCTAAACTATATCTTCAAACATTTTTATTTTATTTGACCAGTCTAGCCACCGTTTAAAACGACAATTGATCAATAAATATAACATGTTTACTATTACATACTGTTAATGTATATGTAAAATAATACAACACCTACTCGGTAATTCTTCTCTTAGCAGAAAATCAAGAAGCTGCTGGGATTCCTTCTTGAAACATTACCAACATAATGTATGCATATTTATAGACTTCAAAAGAGGGACAAAGTATGTCAGTACAAGAATGTAATGATTAATTCAAATTTGAGTTGCTTCCCTTAGACGAAAAATTCGGCGATAACTTCACCGTTTTGAGGTTTTACCATTTGCCTTTTCGAAAACTGAAGTTAAATTCGAAAATTGAAGTTAAAAACAGCAATTTATGGTATTTGAATAATTTATCACTGGCTTTATACTTTATAATGACAAATCAATATTGCCGTCTGATAGTGCAAGGTATAAGGAAAATTAAAGAATCCTTACAGGGCCTCATGCAAGCGAGCGCGCGCGTGATGACGTCATCCCCGCGTACAACTAACAAGATTAGAAGTGTAAACAATGTTTATTTGGGTCAAATTCCACATACAACTTACATTTTAACGCAGAAAACAGCTGATCTCTGTCAAAAGAGATGACGCAATAAAAGGCCATACTAATTTGTGTAAAATATTTTGTTTAGACTGGTTTAAACTGGGTGGGCAAAAAAGTGGTACGGGCGAATAATAGGTCGCTAACCAGTATGATTTTATAAAAGGCTCAACACTAACGGTCGGTATTCTGGTGATACGATACACCCATTTTTTGACAGGATCAAAACAGCTATTTAGCTAGTGAATCCACCTGATCACAAAATAAGTAAATATTGTGACGTCTTTGAATGTACTCAAATCTGGTCTCCAGGATTGTGTCCTTTGCAGGCTCTGCTTATGTATAATAACAGTGATTTTTGATATTTTAATGATAATCTGATGTGTAAGATAATCATTGGCACTTAATTTTATAAATAATTAAGAAATAATGAGGAAGATGATCCTGCTGGTCACATTATAAATAGTTAGTGTCAGGCCCTGATGGTAACATGATTTTTGTAAATTCCCCAATTTTGCAATATACAAGTTAAATTTCCCCTGTCAAAAAGCCCCGCCATACTTCCCCAAATTTAGGGAAAAAGGGCTGTATACTTAAACCTGATTTTGATACGTAAAACTTGTTTTTACTTGAATACAACTTCAAAAAAGTAGAGTTCACAAATAAAAGAAGAATGAAAATAATGAGCAAAGCTGTATCATGTTATAACATAGTTAAGTAGTTTTGAGAATCAAACTCAGGGTAAAATGGTGACTGTTCCCAATGTGAAAATGAACAAATTATTGTCAACCCAACTTTTCGAAAAAAAAAAAAATGAAAAAAACCTAGCCACTCTTTTGTTTTGGCAGTGATTTTGGTGTTGTTCTTTAAACCAAAATGATTATCCATTTGCATGATGCCGATATTGATCGACAAAACCATTGAATGAATAAAATTGATACTATAATTGCAATGCTCTTTCAAGAACCACTCATTTGTTACTGCTTCCACAACCAGGCAGGAGTTTCTTGCACAAATGGTTTTAGTGATTGCATCATACAATTGATACTGGCATTCATTTAGTATATTTATATATGCATGTCCATAGTTAAAACTCTTGATTGACTGGCAGAAGATTTTTTATGTAATGCGTTTGTCTTTCACCAACATATCTTACAGGTGTATAGTACTCAGTGGCAAACAAATAGATGCAAGCAGATGACTAATTATATAAATAAAATGGCTCTCTACAGCCCAGCGCTGAGTTATCATTTAGAAGATCAACACTAAATGCTAACTTTCTCAGTTTTTAGCACAAAATGCCTATCACATGCCTCTATGCTAGCCAGTATGGATGTGCAAGCTGCTAAGTAACTCACTAACTGACTCAATAAAACCAATTAATTCCTTAACAGAAATTTGGTGGTTCTTTTCAGTTTTGAATGAAAGGAAATTTGGCTCTTGTAATATGTTTATCAGATTTTTGGTTGCCAGAGCTCATGATTAAAAGTGAATCTGTCTGGTGATTTTATTTGCAGAGGTATGAGCCTTAACTGTAAATAATTATAACAGTATAAGTGTTGACAACATACTTCATTCATCATCATACTTCTGTACTCTAAAGCAGTTAATGGTATAGTAGGTTGTCCGGTTAGCGCAGTGGTTAGCGCACTCGCTTCTCACCTAGGCGACCCGGGTTCGATTCCCGGCTCGGGCGCATGTGAGTTTGGATCGTGGTTACCAAGCCGGACAAGTGGGTTTTTGTCCTGGTTCTCTTGTTTTCCCCACAACCCAAGACCACTCTCTCGCGTAAAAGCGGAGCCAACGAGAGTGATTAATATAATGTTGTAATAACTTGTTTCACAATCGTTGTAAAATAAATATGTTTAAAACTAAATGGTATAGTAGGCATATTCTGTATTATTCATATGCTATGTATAGTGTTGATACCCTGATGATGAAGTTAATGTGATTCTTATTCACTGAGTTGCAGAAATTCTGATTAAAACATAAAACAGATTAATTTTAAATCTTAAAGTTCCTAAAATGATGTTGATTGCTTTATTGACAAGTCCACATTTTTAGAGCCACAGACCAGAGGCATCATGCATTTCAAACATTTGCTAATTTGTATTGGTACATTATCGGGTAAACAACCATAAAATAAGACTTTTGGATGACCAGTCCTGTTTCTTGCATTGCTGCTTGTCCTCAGAATTTCTTACAATCTGGTGTATGTAAATATCAAAACAATAGTGATAAAAGGTATGATACAAAAAAAAACCCTGATGAATATATATATTAAAATGATAATAAGTAACAACTGTATATAACATAGAAATCATATTTGAAAAACTAAATGTATGATATAGTCCACAATTGCATATATTTATATAAACATCATTGTTGCTATGTACATATGTTAACTATAAATCTTGAATAAGCTGTGGAAACATTTTACTACTGCCACCTTGTCAGGCCTGGGCTAATTTCTACCACTTATGAAATGAACTTGAATGGTGATTTGTGTTGCAGGTGTATGCAGCTGGTTGTGACATTGTCATATTGGCCAGTGACCTGCAGAGGGTACAGATAATTCCAGGTGTCACCCACGGGAATGTCAAGGTCAGCTGTATAGACGCCTCCACAGACTCTGGCAAGGTACAGTACCCTAGATGAATTTCTTCATTTATTCCGTGGTTTTAAATATTAAATAATGTGTAATCTAAGCTGTTATAGAAGTTTACACCTATGGTACAAAATATCATTAATTGGTCAATATATGGCTATTCAACGGAAAAGTACAGTATGTAAACGTTGGCCAATACGGTGATATGGTTTTGAATGTCCCAGAAAAGGGATTTAAAGATCATCATTACATTCTGTGTTATTGATTACCATTATTACCAATATTTGCTTTAAGAAGTTCTGTCTACGTTTCATCCTAAATTCACAAACTATTGATTTAATTGAGATGTGGCCAAGGTTGTGGCGTGAAGTATAACAAACATCATAGATGTACTTTTTCAGATAGTGGCATCATACCTTCAAAAGGTTTACGTGTTTGAGCCAGCTCCACTGGTCCATCATGACAGTACTCATGTAAGTCAGGATAAGCATCTCTTAGTCAGTTGAGTTATTAGCATTGTCAGCTTTGTTTTGCAATTTGTGAATAATTTTTCTTGATGTACAAATATTATGTCCCTTATTTGCCTGTGTTGAAAGTAAGCTTATAGCAAACCTTTGATTTTTATTCTTGACATTAATTGATGCCTTAAGGCTTACTGGATATCAAATTCATACATTGTACATTTAAAGAAAATTGTAAGTTTTCTTTTACTGTTCCAGAAGCTGGATTACCACTGGTACCAGACTGCAGTGTTTAAGGCTGACTGCATTGTGCAGTGTCTCACGTGGAATGTAGAAGGTACATATTGCACTTCTGTTAACACCCCATGTACCGTTAAACTGCCATAAAGCCACAGATTGTGTCTGCTTAATTTCACTTGAGCAATGTTCCTCTCCCCATGTTTGTAATAAATTGATTTGGCACATGCCTGTGTTGAAATAGCTGATTATTGATAAACTATCCATTTTTTTTTATCATTATTCTATTTTACACTTCATGAATAAACAGGTTGATTTGGCAATTGACAGGGGTGTTTTTTTTAAAGGTTTTAATGCTAATTATTTAGAAAACAATTCAAAAGGCTACCATGATCTCCTTCGTGATAAGACTTCAGCAGAAAAAAATGGGTACCAGACAAATAAACACTTAGACTGCCTGGATATTTGGCAGTGTCTGCAGCCTAACAGAGTTCCTGATTTCCATTTCACAAGTCAAAAAGGGTCATAATTACTGGAAATTTTACTTAGTCTTTTAAGATCTCTATTATTATACCCTTATAGTAAATCTGAGAATCAAGCTCTACATGCCATATTTTTGCGTTTATTTGTTCACATAGAGTACAAATCAATACAAAAATATTCATTTTTAAATAAGGCATAATAACAATTCTGTGGTTTTTAGCTTGTTTTTGGAAAAAAATGACGAGCTATTGTTACTTGATAGCCAGATGAGGAGGAGGTGTTGGTTAAGTTTTGCGGTTAGGTCACTTACATGGAAACTATCAAAGCTATCACTTTCAAACTTGGGGAACTTGTTCAACTAATACCCCTCTCCACATTGTACCCTAATGATGCTGAGTCTCAACTGTTTTTTGGGGTAAAAAACATGAATTTTGGTTGATTTTGAGAATTGGACATAGTTTCTTCAATTTTTGTTGGATTGTTTTCCAGAAAAATTTACAGACAATAAATGGATTATGTACTTAGATATGAAAGGGGTTTTCTAGTCACACATTTGGAAGGGTAGGGGGAGGGTGGGGGATATTTTAGCATTTTTGGACTTAGTAATTTTTAGCTAGTCAAACTTTTTAAGTTTTGTGATTGGGTCACTTACATGCAAACTATTTAAGCTATCAATGTCAAACTTCGGAATACCTGTTCACTATCAAATGTACAATATGAAATAAATTAACCGTAAAAATATAAAATCAGATGAGTGTTCAGCACACACAGGCTGTGCTCTCATTGTTTCTGTATATTTAAGCACACACACATGTTCGCACACACTCTAGCACACATTCTGGGATGCATACACACACACACATGTTTCGCACACACTCTCACACACATTCTGGGATGCATACACACACATGTTCGCACACACTCTCACACACATTCTGGGATGCATACACACACATGTTTCGCACACACTCTCACACACATTCTGGGATGCATACACACACATGTTCGAACACACTCTCACACGCATTCTGGGATGCATACACACACATGTTTCGCACACACTCTCACACACATTCTGGGATGCATACACACACATGTTCGCACACACTCTCACACACATTCTGGGATGCATACAATCACATGCCAACAATCTGTCAAACGCTCAGGCTTGTTGTCTCCTAAAGAACTTGCCAAGCTGAAGCAAAGTATTGTGTATAGACTATAGTAATATTAAAAAAAGAGATAATGTTTGGATATAGGGTGTGATTCAAGTCTGTTTAATATCTTGTGTAAGTGTGCCAATGATATATATTTAAAAAAAAAAATATTTGAACGAGTTGAAAGTCAGCATAGGGTTTTTATATTTCATAGAAAAAATATATAATTTAATTAACAAAATTAAGAAGTTGAATATGAGTGTGTATCTTCCACTTTCCAGCTTTCAAAAGTCTAAGCAAAGTCTGTAAAGAACAAAGCCCAGGTCTTTTATTTATTCCAAATATTCGATGACATCAACCAATATTTTTTTGCTTACTTGATGTTCTAAAACCTACTTAGTACTAAAAACCTTGTAAGGCATCAGCATGTCTGATTAATTATCAATTACTCTGTCATACACAGGCACCAAGCTGTTGACAGGTGGAGAAGTGTTGCAGCTGTGGTCTGTCTCCCTTGACATACATGAGGAGGAGCCCCATAGACGATCCGTCAAATTTTCCCTTGGGGGTCATGGTGGGGCTGGACCAGAGACTGTCCAGCCAGAACATGAAGTGGAGAACAAGTGGGACACAATCTGGAAATGCAGGTTTGTAATACATGTGCATACTCCAGTATACAAACCTTTAATGACCTTCTCTAGATTATGATAATCATGACAGTTCCGTTATTCATGGCCAGTCTGATAGCTACTTAGTAAAAAGTTTTTTTTTCAATTATAATTTTGGCATTTACCTTTATTGCCTTCTCAAAACTACATTGTATTTTCCATTAAATTGTTTTATTCATAAAACATGTTCTATACTGCCAATACATGCTTTATACTGGTGCCATTTTCACCACAGACCAGCCACACCTGTGTTCCACCTCCAGTTCTCACCTGACGGGCTTCTGTTTGCCTCCTGTGGAAAGGTAACTGTACTGCATTGAAAGGAGGAATCAGGCTAGATTTTTAGCGCATCAGTTTGACCCATATTTTTGGTTGAGAACATAACACTGGCTTTGATAATCAAGTGTAATAACCCTGTTTAGACCGGAAAAAAGCCGTAGGGAGATGCCTTACACAAAGTCTCCAGAGGTGGGAAGAAGTTTGACAATTCATTTGCCTCTTCTCTAAAGTGTCTCTCAAGCTTGATCCAGGAATAATGTTAAAGCACAATTACTTAATAGCCCTAATATCTAATAACAAGTCTCGGGTGGGGGGTATATTTGTGTTGGGATTTTGGCGCGACATAACGTAACGCACTGTATTGACTTAATGCGCGAAATGTATTTATATTGATGTAACGTAACTTCCTGTGTGTTGTTATTGTATATATCACTTCAATAAAGGAAACGAACCTATACGATGTGTTTTACCGTGATCATCTCAAACAATTTGTAATATGAATTATGATGAAGAGTCATATTTTAATTTTATTTATTTATAAAATGGTGAAATTTTAATGGTTAATGTAAATGAACTATTGCAGTATATATTCAGTTTCACATGATCTTTAAAATGCATCAAAAAGAGAATCTTTATAAAAAACTGGTTATTGACATAAGTGAACACTATCTTATATTTATTGTTGCATAGTATGATGTTTCATGTTAAACCTTGGAAGAAATATATATATATACTAAAATGTTTATGCTAACTTGATGTGTTTGAGTTTTTACAGTAATGGACACCTTGACTTCATTATACTTGCAGGCTGACAGATTATTGAAAGTCTGGTATGAGGATAGAAAATGTAAGTGTTGTATAGAAACACAGAATTGATATAGTTAATTTACGTGATAATAATGGATTCATGATTTATCAATATATTGTCATACTATAGGGTGTTAGCCAGATTTTAAAAGGAAAGGTGCAACAGCAGAGGGCAAAGGAGAATAGGGCACATTTTATCAGGTTGACTAGTATTGAGAAGATTTGACACAAGAAGCAGTGCAAATGGTGAATTATCCTGCATTCTTAGCTATTAAAACTAACCTGCTATATTGTTCAACTATAATTCTTTTGCTCTTCATGTTTTTGTAATGTGTAAAACACAGACTCCCTGGAGTTTGCTGTCCTCGTTCATAAAAAGCAGGGAGCACATGATTCATGCGATCATACTCAAATAATTTTTAAATGCATTAAAGTAATATAAATATATATATATCGAAAACATTCATTCAGATGGGAGGGAGGCTATCAAGTAGGAAAAATACCTCTATGTTCAATTATATTACGGCGACAATATCGGGAGTTTAACCTTCACGCCAACTGATGTCACTCACATATGCATGTATTTGCTTGAAGAACGCTGAAATTGCCAGACTCATATATATAGTAATATTTTTTGGGCCCTTTTCAACAATATTTAAAAGTAAAAAAAAAATGAAATGAAATATTGCTTCTTCCTGTTAATGCTGCTATATGTCATGATTTCTTTGTTGTGGTACTATTTCTACAGTGATCATTTTAAGTTAGTTATTTCTTGTATCCAGTGCAGCTACCGCTGTCCCATACGTTATCCCATGCTGACAGTATCGTGAGCCCAAAGAAGGATAGTCTCAACTACTCCTTTGTGTATGTTGCCCACCCCGGGGCTGTTACCGGATTCTCCTGGAGGAAAACCAGCAGATACATGCCCAGGTATGACCCTTGCAGGAAGCATTTTGTCTGGCATTAAAATATAGACAGTTTGTTGTGCATTGATTTGATTAATTTAGTTTGATTCTACATTGTTTGTGCTTATTAGCTCGACTATTCAAAGAAAAGGTGTGCTATACTACTCGCCCCAGTGTTGGCATCGGCGTCCGGTTAAAGTTTAAGGGCAAGTTGGGATTTTCATTTATAAGTCCAATACCTTACATTCAATTGACATTCACGCAGTTGTTCAGGGCCATCATATGATGAGGTTAGATAACTCCATATTATTTTTTACACAGATTATGGCCCCTGATTGACTATAGAACTTAGGTTAAAGTTTTAAGGCAAGTTGGAATATTTATTAACAACTTCTATATCCTTTGTTCAATTGACTTAATACTTCACACAGTGTTTAGGACCATCACACAATGAGTTTCCATATTATCCTTAATACAAGTTATGGCCCCTGATTGACTTAGGTTAAAGTTTTAGGGCAGGTTAAAGTTTTAGGGCAAGTTAGGATTTTCACTTTAAACTCCAATACCATTCATTCAATTGACTTAATACTTCACGCAGTTGTTCAGAGCCATCATATGATGAGGTTAGATAACTCCATATTATCTTTTATACAAATTATGGCCCCTGATTGACTATGGAAAGTTAAAGTTTTAGGGCAGGTTGGGATATTTATAAAAAACTTCTATACCCACTATTCAATTGACTTAATACTTCACACAATTGTTCAGGACCATCACCCAATGAGGTTACATAACTCAATATCCTTAATACAAGTTATGGCCCCTGATTGACTTAGGTTAAAGTTTTAGGCAAGTAAAAGTTATGGGCAAGTTGGGATTTTAATAAAAAAAACTTCTATACCGTTCATTAAATGCACTTGATAAAATTCAAAATTATTTACGACCATCTTACAACATAAAACATAATCCCTTTTAAACCTAAATACAAATTATGTCCCTTGAATTTTTTAATTTTTTTTTAATTTTTTTTTAAATTTCCTTTGAAAGGCATATTTGTATATTCTTACCATAAATGACTGGTTATAAGACGATAGGGGGTATTAGACGCAGGGAAAAAAATCTGTGAAAAATCCGAGAAAAACACTTTTAATCTATGTTTTTGGTTAAAAGACGCATAGAAAAAATGTCAAAATCGTCCGGCATTTTCAGCCACCATGTTTGTTGACAGTGACAAAAAAAATTTTTTTCGTGTAAATGGCGATGGTTATCTTTAAAACCATACAACCATACTGTCGAAAATGAAAAGTTATGTTATGCAAAAAATATTTTGACAGTGCCCAACTTTGCCTTTTTTATATGTAAGTTTGATTATTGTTTAATTCAATTTATTATTCAAAATAATATTGAATACCGTAATTCACAAGAGTTCGGACACCATAATTTTTATTTTTTTTTCGCTCTCCGAATACATAGAAAATTATCATTTTTACATCTTATTTACATGTTTGTTTAACCTGCCTTTTTTCTTCATGTTTGCTTTTTACCACTTATTAATTTATTTGAGTAATCAATGGTCATTAACTTATTTATTACGCCTATAAGTGTAAATCCTTCATGAAGTTAATTAAAACACCATTATATACATGCACTGAACTGAATAAACACATTCTATCGGCTTCAGATCAAAGAGTCACACTGTGTGACGTCACATAACTTACAGTTATACCCACGAGGATCTCGTGGAGAGCATGGACATTGCTATGCAGGATTAATGTATAACTGTACGATTATTGCTTCATATAGTCTATAAATGTGGTACAAGTTTGAAAGCTTATTGGCAGATCGTTTTACAAACATGCCATGTCGATGTTTGTTAATCCCTTGATTGCCCTTGTTATTTGTTTAATCCTCAAATAAATATATCACACTTCCTTTTCAACAGGCAATAAATCGTTTAGGATGGGTAGTAACTAATTAAATTGTCACAGTGGTGTATACGGTTAGGTAATCTAGCCAGGCATTGTAAAGATAAAAATCAATAATCTTCGTCTGTGAAACTTGGTAACTATGAAAGTTATGATTGATGTCCTTTGGGTGTCCGAAAATTAGGTACGCAAAATAAACTATTTTGGGAAATAATTATGGGTGTCCAAATATTTAGAGTGTCTGAACTCTTAGGTGAATTACGGTAACTTTAATCGAAAAATATTTTTGTTGAAATTATAAACGTCTTACGATATACCGTATCCCGATCTTCAACTGCCGTTTTAACCCGTATATACTCGATCAATATGACGCGAGTAACATCCCTTTCTACATAAATCTAAACAAACTCTCGTCTTGAAATTGACCTCAGAAAAAAAGTTCAAAAAATTGTTACTGGGTATTATACGCAGGCATTTTTTTGCATCAAAATCTGAGGGAAAAAAGTGCGTCTAATACCCAGTCATTTACGGTAACCACATTTTCATAATAGGAAATCAAGTTATTTGAATGACTTGCGTCATTGTTTGGGCGGGCTGGTGGGAGGGCAGCATCAAAGTCACCTTATGTATCGAATAATTTTAGTTAGGTTTGACATAAAGAGGCCAAACTTGGTATTATTACATCGTTATTGTATTCTAAGTCAAAGCGGCGTAGTCGAGTGCGCTGTCTTACGACGGCTCTTGTTTTCAATGAGATATCAGTATGTTTAAAAACAAAAAATGGCTTTAACTTTTATTGTCTTAAACTATACTGCTTTTTGTTGATTATATGTATATACATGTATCTCTACAGGGGCTCTGTTGCAAACATGTTGATAACGTCATGTCGAGACAATGTGTGTCGTATCTGGTCGGAGACTATCCTGCCTGATGACGGGCTCGTTGATCTTGAACAGTTTGACCCAAACCCATCCTCGTACGACCCAAAGTTCCAGATGCACAGACACAAGAAACGCTTCATGCAGAGGCTCAAAACTATAAGGTGAGTGACTAAATAGGAGGATTATATGATTAATTGGCTAACTTTTGGCATCATTTGTGTCTTTGTGGTGCAAGCAGGTATGACACTGAAGGGAGATGCCATTACATTTTCATGTCAAGAAGTATTGGACTTTCTTGTGCTAAAATGCCAAAGAATGTGTTTATTGTGTTATCATTATATATGTGTTTGCAGTCTTGGTGTTAACAATTAATTCCCTCACGAGTGTTCAAAATGTTGCTGACTAATGAGTTAACATATGACTTGAATAATTAATGTACTTATTACTTTTGATGCCATTTTCAGTGATCATATGTACATGAACTGGTTTTTGAGTGGGTGCAATACTGATTAACTTAATGTACCTATGTTCATATTCAGTTTAAAAACATCTCAATGAGATTTCATTGAAGCATGACAAAAACTGTTTGTTAGAGGTTGTGAAGTTTGCCTTCACATGGAATGACTCTGTTACTAGGTTACACATGCACCATAATGAAAGGTGAGATGGGTGTGATGTCTCACTTTTACTGCGCTTTCTAGATAGGCTGGCCCAAAATCGCCAAAGGAAACTCTCAATGAATATGTAGATGTAACCCATGTTCAGTATACATGTGTTTAATGTTTATCACACTGATTTAGTGTGATTTGATCAGAATTAGTTAACAGAAAAGAGGAGAAAATTTAAGTATTTAATTTTGGGTCAGCCTTCAAATAGATGCAAGCAATACATGTATTTTATTTCAGTATGCTATATACACTGATATTGTCCTGTTGTAGACCTGTGCAATTTTTGTATGGTGTTGTCAAGTGATGTATGTATTATGCCAGTTTAAAAGTCTTTCCATTTATGCTGAAAATAGGACAGAGTGTTTATGTGAGTCATGTCTAAAGCTGGTAGTTCTATTTGCTGAGAATATCAACTGCAGCTCGTTTGTAGAGACTAGAATCAGAGATGCATTACATACAATATTTATCTAATTAGGCAAGACTTTCAGCTTTTATAACCAAGGTTAAACTCTAGGGAATTAACTTTTTGTCAAAACATCTGATTATTCAAAGAGCAGAAATATGTTTGCTATAAAAGCAAGAAAGAAGCCAGACATAAGATGACTTGAAGGTTGGAACCCAAAGAGTTTATCCATGTTGGTATGAATGGATTTCACATGAAACAGTTCTTGTGTCTCGTGGCAATATTGCCAAAGAATATAGTTTAATGTTCCGATGTAGGGTTCTTGGCCTATTCTAAGTATAACTGGTTCAATTCAGTGAAGCAGAGAGGCAAGAGCGACTAGCGGAGTTTGTTAACTGCCCGTATTACAAGCACGTGGCAGTCAGGTAACTGGAATGTTAGGCCTCACAGTACTGCATGTGCTGGTGGCAATATGGTGACCTTACTTAAATGACTGGTACCTTTTTTCGTGGTATTGGCCTCACAGTACTGCATGTGCTGATGGCTATATGGTGACCGTACTAATAACTGGTACCTTTTTTCTTGGTATTGGCCTCACAGTACTGCATGTGCTGATGGCTATATGGTGACCGTACTAATAACTGGTACCTTTTTTCTTGGTATTGGCCTCACAGTACTGCATGTGCTGATGGCTATATGGTGACCATACTAATAACTGGTACCATGTTACGTGGTAGGGAATGTTATTCTGTCAATCATGATCCATCTGATATGTGTGGGACTGGTGCATGCAGGTACAGAACTCGTGCAATTATCATCCCAGCTCGACTTAAATGATAGCAACTGTTTAAAACAAAAAAAAGCAAGACCAATCACATTTGCTAAATAATCAATGGTTGTTGTCCTTCACAGGCTGCTGTTTTTTTTCGATGACAATTTTGTTTTCAACACAAACAATGATTGATAAACATATGTCAAAAAGCATATATGTTTTGAAATATTTTTATCATTTATTGTACGTTTTTATTAGACCTGTAACATAAATGGGAGGAACAGGGGCCTGTGCCCTTGGCAAACTCAACAGAATGGACAAGTGTGATATTGAACTCATGCCCTAGAGTGCTTGTGAATATACATCCAATAATGGGGAAAGAATATCATATTATGCAATAGTAACGAGCTGGAGTTGGCTTTTCATGTTGGATTTTATTTGCATGAAAGCTTTGTTATTTATACAGAGAGTTTATATTTGCATAATTACTATTTATAGATGGTCAGCTTACAAAAAGTGCTTACAAAAAGCTCAGAGGTAGCAAATTGCCAGGAATTTGGTGTTTTCTGAGTTGGCTGGTTATACAGACCAGGCCAGATCAATAACGTATCATAAATAGTGTTGTTTACCTTTCAGTTACATTAACTAGACCCTAGGCATTCCTGCGTTGACCCATCATTTGATAATGTGCTATTTGTCTCTTGTTTCCTGTAGTGAGATCACTGAATTAACTACGCTGCCCCTTGAAATAGAAAATACTGAGTCAGATGGTGACAGGTAACAGTCAACAGATAACTATACTCTGCATGGGCAAAAATATTCCCTGTGATTTCATTTTAATTATTCCATTTCTGTTAATGAAGGCAATCCCTCCTCATTGAAAAGTACCGCAGGTTTGTGTTTATTATTCAGGAGATAACTGCTAGTTAATATATTTGCTAGAACATCTCTGGGATATTAAACATTGAATAGATTCGATAGTTATGCAGCTTATAATTTCCCAAGTCCCTATCCATGCACAGCATAAAGCAATTGGTGCAATTGTTTGTTCTATTCATATGGGGGATAATTCCTGTAGTTTATATTTGTTTGACACTGATGTAAACTGTTAGGAAATCAACTCTTTGAAAGCTTTATTTCTTTCATTTATTTATTCATATTTTATTGCATGAAGATACATTCACAGTGACACAATATATGATGAAGAAAACAAAAGAGGAACAGAAACAGTGCAATGAAACATTGTTTAAGATCATATCAAAAAGGACAGGCAATAGGATGGCACCACAAGTTTTTTCATCAGTTGTGGCTCTTTTCCATTCATTTGATTAAGTATATATTACAAAGACTGCTTGTGTGCTATTTAAAATTGTTCATATATTTCATCAGATCTTTCAAGTAAGTATCCAGTAAATAAGAATGTAAATAGCATGAAAACAGATGACATTACATAAAACCAGATACAATATATCCAAATAAAAAAATATATATTTGCATATTGTATAGTCCTTTATGATCTACACTGTAAACAGTATTTAATATTTATTTATTCAAGTGAAACTGACCCCAAAGTGGCCCTTAAACATGTTTTATCATCCTTGACTTGCCTCTGCTTATTTTGCACAAGCCAACTGACACATGTATCTTGTATAATATGTAGCACATGTTAATCTTGGTAACGCAGAGATCAGAAAAGCTAGCTTTTGAGAGGCCAGGGTAGATCAGACAATAAAGAGGTTGTGGAAGTCTGTCATTGTGTTAGTGTTCTTTTACATGTAGCAACATAATATATACTACTAAAAGTTGCAAATTATTTTAAAAGTTGTTAGTGAAATTTCTCTTAAATGTTGAACTTGTAAGCTCAATGATACTCACATAAATCACTTTCCTCATTCTATTGTACATTTCATTCTTAACTTGCACAATGTACACCTACCAAAATGACATGGTGCACAAAAAGTGGCCCACACATACGCATACGATAACAAGTACTGGTTCACAGTCTCTAGATTTTACATGTAGCTTCTAACATAAGTGGTCATATAATATTTCATTAAAATGCATTCAACAAGTAAAGAGAATTTATAAGTAAGCAAGCTTTTTGCAAGCTCATCGCCAAGTTTTCTGGATTTCTCAATGAAATTTACGCGGCGGAGTAAAGAAGGGGCGAGTGAACAAGAAAAGAAAGCAACTACTTTAAAGTCGCCTAAAGTGCAATTAGATATATAATTATGCAAGATGTTTATTTAAAATTTAAATCAATAATTGTCAAAAACATTAACTGTATAGAAACAATTTGACTTCAACTGCTGGATGACTTAACTAACCAATGTCAGATTATTAAAAAAAAGATCAATGAGTCATTCAGGCATGGATTGCAATATCCAACCCTTGGGCTCACTGCATGGCCTTGGGTTGGATGTTTCAATCTGCAGCAGAAACACACAATAGATAATATAAATTACATGTATTTACAAGAGAAGAGTTAAGAAGAAAAATTTCTTGCATCACCATCATTAGATTTTTAGGCTACTGTATATGATTGTCTCTATTTTAAAATGAAACGTTTTGTTTCTTGATATTGTTTTAAGACAATTACAGTCGTGTTTGTACTGAAAGAAAATGAAAAATACTGAATTATATACATTTTTTAAGTCATATTAATTAATTGAATAAAGCTTATTTAGTAAATATGTAGAAATATAGATATGTAATTGCAAAACTGGATACTGATAGAAGCATGTGGTAATATGATATAGCTAGAACAGATAGAATAGTACAAAAATGACATTATTTAAGTTCCGTACATGTATTTTATTCTGAGCTAAACCTACATTGTTGTATGATTTAAGCTATGATTTAGTCTCTGTGTATCATTATTATGCATGTTTTAAACAATGCACTCATATATTTAAATGTATAACCATAAAGCGTTTTATGTTTGACCTTGTAAATACTGTCACCAAAATACATGTAAGGAACTTGAAGCCTTCTATACCAGACATGCAATCCACAAGCGTCGGAAGCATGTGAAGTTTGGTCCGGAGACGGTGATGTCCATGCCAAGTTTGTCGAGTGTGGCAAGCTCCCATGATTTCCACAAGTTCTATATCCACCAGAACGGGGTTGTCCCCGCCATACACTTTCACCTCGCGGCCAGCATCAACCCAGAAACTGGTATGAGGCAATAAGTATTGAAACAGTCCTGTTTTGGGGGCCTAGTGAAGGGGCCGAAACCTTTTGTTTTAAAGGAGATGAACACATGAAAATCTTTTAAGAAATGAAACTTCCAGAACAATCTTAAATATTTAGGTAATATTGCATGGTTTTTAAGACTTTTGCCAATACAGTGTGATGCACATTGTCATTTTTAAAAGTAAAACAAACATTTATACCATTGTAAAGACCAGAGGTAGCTACTTCTACATAAACTGCTAGGGTTTCTTTGGTCTGAATGTGTAATGAGATTGTAGTGCAAAACTATTTCTACTCTTCGTAAATGAGGAAAGAAGTTAAGGGTAAAAGTTTAAAGCTAGTAATCTTTACATTGTACTATCTGAACAGACATTCCGTTGGCACCAGTGGTGAGTCGGAGAGCGGGGGACAAACACACATTCCAGCTGCACTGGCTTAACAACAAGGAACTACACTTCACCATGGAGTCAGAGAAGATACTTCAGGTAACATTTCACACACTTTACATGTAACTGGAGTTTTGTTAGTTTAAATTTTGAGCAAATGGACCTTGTTTGCTTTCTTATTTAATCATTTCTTTTCCTATTTTTACTAAACTTGTTTATATTTACCGTCGAAACTCGTTGGCTCGATATTTTCGGGACTTGCCAAAATACTTCGAGCCTCCAGAATATCGAGCCAAGCAGGATTGCTTACAGAATGTGATTTTTTCTTTGATTCTTTGCAAAATGTCATGTTTACCTCATTTGTTATTTGCTACGCTATCTCCGCAAGAGAAAAAGCTCGCTTACTTTGGGCTCTGTAATACCGGCGAGGAACCTGGATTTAATTTGGTATTTGTTTTTCAACCAAGTTGAAAGACTATTCTGCGGAATGCCGAAGTCTACTCTCAACAGCCATTATGGCCTCATATTCTCAAGATATTATTTAACAGTTTCTCTTTGTCCCTTAAGTATTATTTAACAGTTAGTTTTTACTTTGACCCTTTAATGTCTAAGGCAGAAACCTTTGAGGTTGCCGATCTAGATACCCCAGGTTGTACCGGGTCCCTCTCTAGATTGCTCAGCATTTGAAATTTGTAAGAATTCATCCATTTACAAAAATATTCAGCGCAATATTTTATGTGAATGTCGCCTTATCAAAATGCATTAAAATGTATTTATGGATAACGATAACAATTAGATACAGGACTTAAAGTGATGGCATGTTTGCTCAAACAGTATAACCATTTAAATTTGATGATAATTATAATACCAATAACTCAATTTTACTCGATTAGAGCTTTAGGCTAAATGAAGCCAAGCAAACCAATCAAGGTATGAAAATCTTACCTAAAAGGGACATCGACCCAAGCAAACAAAACAAAGTGTGAAATTCTTATTTGGGTCCGCAAATATGACATCAAGCGTGGAGAAATATCGACCCTCAAGATATCGAGCCATCTGATCGAATTTTATATGAACAAAGAGTGAAAATTAATCAGTCCTTTTAATCAGGTTCGAGCCAACGAGGATATGGAGCCATGAGATATCAACCAACAAGTTTCGACTGTATTTAAGTTTGATCTTCCTTGTGGCATTTTTTATGTCCCTCCCATAAATGGGGAGACATTGTTTTTGCTCAAGGTTACTGTCCATCTGTCTGTCTGTCTGTCCAGGCCAACCTATGGGTGTTTTGGGGTTGTTTCCTTTTGGGTTAGCAGTTCATTTGGTAATATTTTATATTGAAAAAAACACATAAAAATACATGTTTTAGGGGCTATTTCTAAAGAAGGGTTAACCACATAAACAAGAAATGATGGAGGTTCAGCCGTCTTTCTGTCACAAATCATGTCTGCTCCATATCTCTTGACCCACTTCAAGGTTTTTGAAATAACTAATCACTAATGTTCTCCATATTGAGACAATGTGCATGTTACAACCAGCTTGGTTCAAGCTCAAGATCACACTTACAGGTCAAAGGTCATATGACTACATTTCATAGTCTGTTCGATATCTCTTGAACCACTTAAAGGAATTTGAAATAATTAATCACGAATGTTCACCATACAGAGGCAATGTGCATAGAACATGTTTCAACCAGCTCAGTTTAAGGTCAAGGTCTTTTCTTTTGAATGGCTTAAAGGATTTTGAAATAACTACACAAATTTCTTAAAACTTTTCTCAATACTTTTCTCAATACGGCCGTCTGACGGAGCACTGTCAAAACATTAATTTGGGAACAGGTTTATGGAAGTGTTTGATAAAACTAATCACCTTATCAAACTCCGGTAATAAAACGAAGGCAGGACTCCTTAAGCGGCATAGACTGCCCTTTGTTTCATTTAAAATGGTGAAGTAAAAGAAAAGTTATCTTTGTTTTAAGTGTTCATTTTAAGCAAAATTTTGCCTTCCGACGTAGCACATATAAAGTAATTTATCATGTGGTATACACACACTGGGTAAGATAATTAAAGAATATCTTTTAAAAAAACTAATATTCCTTATCGAATTTGAACACCTGCTCAATCATATTCGTGAATACTACAGGTCAATTTTTCAGGAGATGCACAAGTATGGACTGTATGAAGACCACGACTCTGAGCACCACGGGATCCACAGTCCAACCATCCAGTCAGACTCCGATAGTGATAACGGTCATGAGGAACCCGATGAGAATGGTAACTTACATGTGCAGAAGGAAATAATCCTTGAAAAATACTTGTGTATAACTTTGAATTGGACCTTAAATAATACACAGATAATATAAACTTTTATGAATATGCATATCATTCAGTATGTCAGTGGTATGAATATATTTCTAAGCTTAGTATACTATGAGTTCATATGTTAGACATGTGAAATACTAAGAGTGAACATGAGTAAATTAATGTGAATGTTTCTTATGCAAATACTTTTCTCTTGAAAGTACTCCTCTTAATTCCAGTTGAGCATCATATTGTGCACACTTATCTCATTCTGTGTAAAAGGTCACTGGAAGAAGAAACGGCAAACAGCATTCCGGAACAGCAAGGCCAAGACGCGGGAAGGGCTTGGTTTCCATAGCAACAGTATTGGCAGCATCATATCGGACCATTCTGACCCCCTATCTTCCCCAGAGTCACATGTGAGTAATGGCAGGGCTTTATCTTGAAACGCTGGGTTTATTTTAATGTTCTTTTTGTTTATTTTATACAAATTACTAATAGATTGAACTTGATTGTGAAACAGTTATAGCAAATATGAATCAAGCTTCAGTCATTTTCTTAGGTAAAAATCAGTACTTAAGTACATTAAAACATCAGAATTGCCATTATCAATTATTTTATGCATTCAATCAGAGTTAACAACCACCATTTTCTCTTAAATGTGACTTAATTATGGTTTTAATTGTATTTACAGAAAACTGTACCACACACCTTAAGGATAAGGGAAAATATCTCTTATTAAGTGTTTAACCCCCATGGCAATTTTCAATTCATTCACAATTTCTGCAAAAGTACTTCAAGACCATGATTGTACACTGCTTAATGGGAAGTGGGAGGGTGGGTTGAAGTAAACCAAAACTATTCTTACTCAAATACATAGCATAGTCCAGTCTATTAACTCAGGGAACTATGCTACCTACGCTACAAATACTGACATAATCAAATGGAAAATTATTTCTATATAAACTGACATAATCAAATGGAAATTATTTCTATATAATTATTTTATTTACTGTTAGGACTAAACGAGTTCATTTCCTTAGAAACACTATTGTAATGTATTATTGATATCAGTAATCATCTGTTTGCTGTGTTACCGGTATATTGAAGAATTTAAATTGATTTTTAAATGAATGAACCATTCTTTGTTTCAGACTCCCTCACTAGACAGTATAGATCGGCGTATAGAGTGTTTGTTGAAAGTCTGGCACCAGAATGCCGACATGTTGTTCTGTGTACATCCAGTTGATGGCAGCTTCCTTATGTGGTATGTAGCAGTTGCTTAAGTCATTGAGGATTTGTAACAGCTTAACATTAATGCATTTTTTTTGTTCATGAGATATTCCTGTTAACATTTTTATGTTCCAGAAATCCAAAATTAAATTCACACCGTCCATCCGTCTGTGCATCAAGCTCAATTTCTTGTGTAAGAACTGTAACTTTGTCATGTAAGGACAGATTTTAAAATAACTTGCCAGATATGTATCCCTACATTTAAGGTCAATGTGGTTTGTTAGGTTTGTTAGCAATGCAATGCTGCTTATAAGGACATAGAGTATAGGTGGTCTTCTCTGGGCTGTAGCTTTCTCTTGTATGGACAAAATTTAAAATGACTTGCCACATATGCTCCACATACCAAGACAATGTGTTGCGTGCATGACCCGTGTACCTTCCTCTAAAATCAGGGTCACGCTTAAACTAAAATGCAGCATATAAGGACACAGAGTATTAGTTGTTGTGTCCGGGCTGTTATTTTCTCTCATTTGGACAAATTTTAAAATACCTTGCCACACGTGTTATACATTTCAAGATAATGTGTCGTGTGTCCCTTCCTCCAAGGTCAAGGTCACACTTAGTTCATTATGCAATGCTGCATATAAGGACATAATTGTGTAGGTTGTGAAGTATGGATGGTATTTATTAATTTTCATGCGCCTCATGTGGTGTTCCAAACATCAATTAGAAGCAATTAGTGTTTTTATATATTCCACTTGTTCATAAATATTTATTTCTTTATCCAGACATTTCATTGTTATTATTTCCCTTTTTCTAAATGACCTTTGCATCACACTTGCGTACCATATTGGTGGCATTTGTCACTTAACAGTGACAGCTCTTGTTTTTAAACCTTCCAGGCATGTAGATTGGTTGGATGAGTACACGCCATACACATTCCGTCAGGCCCAAGTGAGCTTCTCGTCCCGCCTTCCCCATGCCTTCCCAATCCCAGATGCACGATCCATGGAGAGCACACCCCTTATGTACTGTAACTACAGTAAGATGGACATCAAGTCCGCCATGAAGATGAGCGAGCATGATTCATCACGATCGGATATAGGCTCAAAACAATCTTCTGCTGCAATGGGGAAATCTTCGCCTGGCCAGAATGACAACATGTTGATTCCAAGCGTCCTCATGATCACAAAACATTCAAATGGCTCGCTAAACCAATGGCAGATCAGTTTTTCTGAGGAATCTAGATTTAAGACTGTATTAAGTGTAGCACATGTATCAAGAGCGTGTGGTCATAGATTTAGAACAAACAGCGCCACATGTCACCCCGTTCTACCTCTTCTGATAACCACTTCACAACACCGGTCAGCCACAAATTTCACAAAGAATGACCAGAGCTTTGAAGAAGTGGATGAGGAAGACTTGGATGACCAGGAGTCAGGTTTTGTGTACTGCAATGAGCTCATTCTATGGCGTGTGGACCCAGTAGGACCATTGTCTAAGTCAGGAGGAATTGTGGAGCTTGCCAAGATCAACTCCAGCAACATTACAGCATTCAGCAATGTGGCCTGGGTGCCAACACTACTCCCAAGGTAAACAAAATGTAGTCTATTTCAGTCTCCTGTATTGCTCATTGTGGGGGTCTGTGCTGGACTGTAGTGTTAATCTGTGTGATGTGTGAAAAGAGTAGATAAATATCATTTTCTTGGTAATACTCAACCCACAAAACATCTACATTTAGTTTATAATCTTTGATTCAGTCTGTATGTCATATTTTACTTTCCAGCACCATACTTGGCCCCTACAGTAACTCTCCCAGTACTTTGTTTGTGGCATCCGACGGAGACTGTCTGAGATTATACCAGGCTGTCATTGATGCCAGATCACTTCTCATGGAGATGACCCCCAAAAAAGATGAAAATGTAAAACTTGAAATTTTGTCTTTATAATTTCAGTATAAAATAGGATTATGGATATTATCTTGAACATGAAGTTTTCAATGAGGTCTGTTTTATGACCATGAAATGTTATTAAATCATCTTTGGTTATCAATCATCAGGCCCCAATTTCGCAAGACCCTTATAACAGGATTAAGCTTATCTTACTATTTCTCTTTGTCTATAATTTGCGTAATACTAACTCCATTAAGAGTTATTCCACCTAAGATGGGAATTTCTTTTACTAATATTGAAATGACCTTATTTTATTTACCAAAATCACATTTATGTATGTGTTTTGTCGATTTGAAATAAGCTACTTAAGCCTGTAAAGCCTGTAAAGCTTAAGAAGTTTCGAGAAAGTTGGGCCAGTTTCATTAAGCTACAGATTATGAGCTTATCCCAATTTTTCTTTCTTTGAGGTGACAGCAAACAATTAAAAATCATTAGGAATAATGAAAATATGAGTATTCTACGAATGCTGTTTGAATGTGTATGAGACTAGTATAAACCATTGCGGTTACAGGTGATGAGTTTCTACAGTATGTCAAGTTCGGGGTACAGTGCAGAGGCACAGGAGCCGCCCGCAGAGCTGTTCAACATCGTCAGTGTACAGTCATCATCCCGCCCTGGGTGTATCATAGAGCTCGAGGCTTTCACTGATGCACAACAGGTAGGGAGTGGGAGGATTTTGTTCATATACATGTAGATTTGCATTGTCTTCTTTTGAATTGTACTGTTATATCAAAAGGATGTTACCATAATTTGGATTTTTTAATGTTATCATAAATGACAAGGTGACATTCACAAACCAATGAATAATATGACATATTTGAGGATCATTGGAGTGATAGTAAAGCTTCACAATCTCTCCCTGAGATTTTTCCTATTGGAAATGTGTTTGCAGTAGGATAGAACAAAGATATCGAAGACAAAAAAAAATAAAAAAATATGAACATATCAGACATGATTGCGCATTTCCAGATGTGGATGGAGAACCAGCTACTGCACGTGTTCCAGGAACCCCTCGTCACGGGAAAGAGCTCTGTCAAAGGAGACAAAAAGGACCCTATCGTTGACCTGCGTCACATCGGCTCCTTTGAAGAGACCTTCTTCTTGGTTGTTCTGGGGAAGAATGCTGACTACAGCTCCACACTTCACATGTGGAAAATCACCATTGCTTCTTCTATGATGGGCTCAATGCCCAATGATGGTGAGTATATGTGTGGATAAGAATTTTAGGAGCTTATTGTTCAAAAATATTATTACTATTTTTTTTTTTTTTATATAAGAGAAATCATAGTGTTAGTGATGCATAACTATTAAAGCTATTTTCTTGTAAAGGAGCAATTAATTATATGTAAGATTTCGAAAAAAAACCAGCTCTTGGAGTTAGAACAAATTGCAGTAACCTCAATTCTTGTAGCTGTGTTTAAGTGATTGTATTAAAGAGTGATTCAGTGTTACCTGTCTATGCTATATTTCAGGCATGAATGAGCGTTACATGTTGGACTACACTCTGGTCAGTGAGGACTGCTCCAACCCACCATCTCGCCCTGATACGCCTGACCTCCCTAAACCTGTCACCACCAAACTGCTCGTCTCAACCACCAAGGTATGGATGTGTACATTTATTCTTGAGATGAGTTTATAATTTGATAAAAATTGTGTTTACAATCAGATAACAGTTACAATTTGATAAAAATGATATATATGGTTTGTAGGTATGACAATGCACCATTTAGTTCTTGCTACATCTCTCATTTTCTTCTATATGAAGTGTGCCAGTTCAATGCTTCCCATATTGTAGGTGAAGCAGCAGCTGCTGCCAGTGCCCAACGGTGTGGAAGTCCGTAGTGCCACTGTGGCTGCTGGCCATCTAAGTTCGGCCTCCGTCTATCCTGCATGTTTAGCACCGTACCTCCTGGTCACTGCCTGCACAGATGGATATGTCAGGTAGGGAATGAAATATTATATTGTAGACATTTAGTTTAAGAAGAAAGCAGTCTGAGCTCAGCCTCTATGTATCCAGTATGTCTTGCACCTGACTGCATTGTAACTGCCAGTACAGATGGATAATGCAATAAATTGATAATTCCCAAGGTAGTCTTATTAAAAAAGAATAAAGGACTATGCCATTAAATGATGACAGGATTTGATCATTCTTCAACTGTCTTAACCGTAGATGTTTTTCACATTTCCTAGGTTCTGGCGGTGTGAGACACAGTCCCTGGCCACCCCACTGTACAATATAGGGGGGATGTCCCCGGGCCGTACCTTGAGCCGGAAGACATTTGAGTACGGGGTGGAGGAGGAAGATGGGGTGAGGCGACAGCGACGTCTCTCCGCCGTAATGAACGTTATGCCTGACACAGAGTATGACTGGGTGCCCTGGACACCCATGTACCGCGACGACAAGTTCAGTGATATACACATACCTGGTACGTTCGCTGGGATGTTCATTTCTGTGGTTGATTGGACATCTATGCAACATTTAGGCTACAAACTGTTGAAAATTGTTTAAGCTTCATTAATTGTGCATTCTTAAATGTTTTGTTGTTATTAATGTAACCTTTTTCCTACCAATAAGCTGTTTAAGACAATACATGTTGAAATTGGTATTTTCATATTGTACTTACACTTTCTTTATACATTGATAATGCTGTATTATGATGCCTGTTTCTCAGGTAAGCCATTGACAGTGAGTTGCGCGTACACTGGGAGAGTGGCGGTGGCCTACAGAAGCACATCCCACAAACCTAAGGGCAATGTCCCCAACAGGCGTTTTTTCAACCTCTGTGTTGTCATCTATGAGTGCGAATCTACGGGTATGTATAGGTTAAAGAAATATAAATATCAATTTCAATGGAAGTGGGCGCCTGGAGTTGAATGATGTTATGTTTTTAAGCTACAGATTATGAGCTGATCCTAAAATTTTAGAAAATGACAGGAGTTTACATTAAAAGGGGGGAAAATGAAAGTAAAAACACTTTGACAGTGGATGCCATATGGATCATTGTTTTTTTTATCATTAAATCATCAGTAGACTGCCTACTGCAAAAGATCATTATTTTAAATTAGTAGAAAAGAAGAAAACATAATCATCAAGTTTGTGTCTTTGATAAAGTTCTGTTAAAATCTAGGTGGCTCCCAGTGGGTAGCAGAAGATACAATAGAGCTCAAGAACATCCGTATCCCAGAAAGTCATGTGGACGTTGACCTTGACCTTGAGACATGCAGCCCGGAGCAGCACCAAAGCGATACAGAGAGTTCCCCGTCCCTGCCCCTTGCTGCCAACCTTATCTCCATGTGCCGCACCAAGAGTGTGCCTAGTCTGTCTGCCCTTACTGTGGCCAGGAAAGAGCAGGAGGACCATCAAGACAAGGTCAGGGCAGATCAATCATGGATTGGAGTTGGCCCTATTTTTCTGTATTTGCATGGGTGAAAGTTTTCAGTATTGATACTGAATTCAGTATTTTGGAAAATATTTATCCTATATAATGTATTGTAAAAATGGCATTTCCCTATGTAAACACCCTATTTTCAGTATTTTGAAAAATTCAAACTTTCACCCATGTATTTGCTTTAATGAAGTTTAAGTTATTCTATGGATAATGTGATGTATTTAAATTTTATGCAGTCGAAACTCGTTGGCTCGATATCTCATGGCTCGATATCCTCGTTGGCTAGAACCAGATTAAACGGACCGATTTTTTTTACTCTATGTTCATATAAATTTCGATCGGATGGCTCGATATTTTGAGGGTCGTTATTTATCCACACTCGATGTCATTTTCGCGGTCCCAAGTAAGAATTTCACACTTTGTTTTGTTTGCTTTGGTCGATGTCATTTTTGCGGGTTCAAGTAAGAATCTCACACCTTGATTTGTTTGCTTGGCTTTATTTAGCACAAGGATAAAAATCACTTTATTTTATTATAATTATTATCAAATTTTAATGGTTTAACAGTTTGGATAAAGATGCCATCACTTTTAGTTCTGTCTCTTATTTTTATCCATGTATAAATTTCAATGCATTTTGATACAACTTATAAGCTATGTTTGTGTTACTCACTGTTTAAAATTGCTTGTTTGTTGTTTTCGCTTGTATAAACTTTTTTAATAAATAAAAAAAAATCAAATGATATTTTCTTAGTATCGAATAATTCATGTTACGAACACTATGATGTGTAACTAAGTCCAAAAAGTACTCTTCTCTTCTCTTACGGAGAAAGCGTAGCCAATAACAAACAAGGTTAACAAGACTTTTTGTAACGAATAAAAAAATAACATCCTGTAAGCAATCCCGTTTGGCTCGATATTCTCGAGGCTCGAAGTGTTTTAGCCGGTCCCTAGAATATCGAGCCATGGAGGTTTGACTGTAGTTAAAATCAAAACAAGGAGAATTTTCTATGTTTCTAGATTTATTGAAGAAGTTACTGTGAAGAATTCTATCCTTATAGAAGTTAATTGTGTGAATAAATTTTGCTACATACTAGACCAGTATTTGTTTACTAATAAACTGAAGTTCACTCGCTCTTGTATGCTTCCAGTTGGACATAATGCATCAGAAGCACCTGGTACAGCTAGACTGGGTGTCGACAGAGGACGGCTCCCACATCCTCACAGTCGGTGTTGGCTCCAAAATCATTATGTACGCCCAGGTCTCTAATGACATCGTCCAGGAGTCCAAGAAAGAGAACGCTGATGACAAAAACAGTCCAGGAACTACAACCCTAACAGACTCCGGTGGAAGGATGCCTCTCAGTGACCGCCCAGCCGGAAGGAGGGCAATGTTACAAAAGTCGAAGTCTATGGTAGTAGACGATGTCCAAGAGGTATTACAGTGGATGAAACTGCGGACTATTGATTTGACGACAGCTGATGGCTTACCTCCCTTACCTATGCACATTTCCTGGGTGCGGGGTGGGATACTGGTCGTGGGCATGGACAATGAAATGCATGTGTACTCTCAGTGGAGGTACTCGCAGACTTTTGACGGAATTGGAGGTGGAGTAGATAATATAGATGGTCCAGATGATAGAAATCTGGAGGATAGAAACTTTTCCACATTAGACCTTGCGAGAGAAGCTCAGATACAAAGCAAAAAAAGTTTACCCTCAATTAAAAGCTCTGTCTCAGTACCTAATTTTAAGAAATTCGCTTCAACACTGTTTAAAAAAGACTCTACAAGAAGTACTGCTAATCTACGCAAGAAGGCAAGTAAAGCAACACTGGAGAGGAGTGAGAGTACAATAAGTCTAACTGTGATACATGAGCTTGGGCTGTTTGAGGCCGCTCACCAGGCGAATCCTGTCCTACCCCAGTACCACCCCAAGTCCCTTATGGAGCTACTATACTTTGGCAAGGTGCGCCGTGTCAAAGCCATATTCGCCCACCTGGTTAGGTGTATAGTTGGCAGGGCAGACAACCATGTCACTAATGTGGATGAAATCAACTTGGATGATAATCTTCTATTCCGACAGAGGACCATGTCTGTCTCTGCAGCCAGCCCTGGGGAAAAGCCAGTGTTGAATGAGGAAGTGACGCTGGACTATGTAGAAATCAACTCAATACCCTTGTTGCCACTGTACTCCCTACTGGCAGCTGACAATGACAAAACCCAGACTGATATATCTGTAGCTGGACAGTCTGCAGGAGAGAAGGCTAACTATAAGGACCTCTTTAACTCCAGTGTGTTTGATGATGATGAGCTGAACACAGACGTCCTCTCCTCATCAGTGGAAGACAAGCCCAGGATTGGGCGGACAGTGTCATCCTCAGGGATGGGCCTAAACGCCAACCCCTACCATTTCAGTGTGAGCCAGGCTGGGCTCCTGGGTAACCATCTGACCCACATGCACCTACCTGGGCTCTCTGGCCAGGACCAGATGTACTTGCTTGCCCTCGCTGACACCGTCGCACAGACCAAGACAGACTTTGCTGAGAGCTTTGAACCTCAAAGTATGTTAACTCTTTACATTTCTTAACTTTTACATTAGTCAAAGGAATGTTTGCACAAGTGATAAAAAACAACATTTAGTGTGAACTTTCACATGCCAGGGCTGTGGTCGAAGTAGCTTAGGGAAATTTATTAACTTTTAAACATAATGATTGTACAAGCTGTGTATAGACGCCACAGGTTTTGTTTAACACCCTTGGGTATTCAAAGTGAACTTTTTATGCCCCCGAAGGTGGGCATATTAAAATCGCACCGTCCGTCCGTCCGTCCGTCCGGCCGGCCGGCCGGCCGGCTCTATAACTTTCCCTTGTATGGACAGATTTTAAAATAACTTGCCATATGTGTTCCACATACCAAGACGACGTGTGGCGTGCAAGACTCGTGTCCCTACCTCAAAGGTCAAGGTCACACTTAGTGTTTATTCACAATGGAGTGCTGCATATAAGGACATAGAGTATAGGTTGTCGTGTCCGGGCTGTAACTTTCCCTTGTATGGACAGATTTTAAAATAACTTGCCACATGTGTTTCACATACCAAGACGACCTGTCCTGTGCAAGACCCGTGTCCCTACCTCAAAGGTCAAGGTCACCCTTAGTGTTTATTTACAATGGAGTGCTGCATATAAGGACATAGAGTATAGGTTGTCGTGTCCGGGCTGTAACTTTCCCTTGTATGGACAGATTTTAAAATAACTTGCCACATGTGTTCCACATACCAAGACGACGTGTCGCGTGCAAGACCCGTGTCCCTACCTCAAAGGTCAAGGTCACACTTAGTGTTTATTCACAATGGAGTGCTGCATATAAGGACATAGAGTATAGGTTGTCGTGTCCGGGCTGTAACTTTCCCTTGTATGGACAGATTTTTAAAAAACTTGCCAAATGTGATCCACATACCAAGACGACATGTCGCGTGCAAGACCCGTATCCCTACCTCAAAGGTCAAGATCACACTTAGTGTTTATTCACAATGGAGTGCTGCATATAAGGATATAGAGTATAGGTTGTCGTGTCCGGGCTGTAACTTTCTCTTGTATGGACAGATTTTAAAATAACTTGCCATATGTGTTTCACATACCAAGACAATGTGTCGCGTGCAAGACCCGTGTCCCTACCTCAAAGGTCAAGGTCACCCTTAGTGTTTATTTACAATGGAGTGCTGCATATAAGGACATAGAGTATAGGTTGTCATGTCCGGGCTGTAACTTTCCCTTGTATGGACAGATTTTAAAATAACTTGCCACATGTGTTTCACATACCAAGACGACCTGTCGCGTGCAAGACCCGTGTCCCTACCTCAAAGGTCAAGGTCACCCTTAGTGTTTATTTACAATGGAGTGCTGCATATAAGGACATAGAGTTTAGGTTGTCGTGTCCGGGCTGTAACTTTCCCTTGTATGGACAGATTTTAAAATAACTTGCCACATGTGTTCCACATACCAAGACGACGTGTCGCGTGCAAGACCCGTGTCCCTACCTCAAAGGTCAAGGTCACACTTAGTGTTTATTCACAATGGAGTGCTGCATATAAGGACATAGAGTATAGGTTGTCGTGTCCGGGCTGTAACTTTCTCTTGTATGGACAGATTTTAAAATCACTTGCCACATGTGTTCCACATACCAAGACGACGTGTCGCGTGAAAGACCCGTGTCCCTGCCTCAAAGGTCAAGGTCACACATAGTGTTTATTCACAATGGAGTGCTGCATATAAGGACATAGAGTATAGGTTGTCGTGTCCGGGCTGTAACTTTCTCTTGTATGGACAGATTTTAAAATAACTTGCCACATGTGTTCCACATACCAAGACGACGTGTCGCGTGCAAGACCCGTGTCCCTGCCTCAAAGGTCAAGGTCACACATAGTGTTTATTCACAATGGAGTGCTGCATATAAGGACATAGAGTATAGGTTGTCGTGTCCGGGCTGTAACTTCCCCTTGTATGGACAGATTTTAAAATAACTTGCCACATGTGTTCCACATACCAAGACGAGGTGTCGCGTGCAAGACCCGTGTCCCTACCTCAAGGGTCAAGGTCACACTTAGTGTTTATTCACAATGGAGTGCTGCATATAAGGACATAGAGTTTAGGTTGTCGTGTCAGGGCTGTTACTTTCCTTTTTATGGACAGATTTTAAAATCACTTGCTACATGTGTTCCACATACCAAGACGAAGTGTCGTGTGCAAGACCCGTGTCCCTACCTCTAAGGTGAAAGATACACTAAGTGTTTATTCACAAGGGAATTCTGAATATAAGGACATAACAGTGTAGGTTGTCAAGTATGGGTGGTATTTTTTTATGTTCAGAGGCAATTTAAAATAACTTGCCATATGTATTTGACAAGTAAAGGCAAGATCAACTTTTCATGTACTGACCTTGTTCGTAGGTCAATGTCACATTCGGGGGCATTCGTCACATACTGTGACAGCTCTTGTTATATTGTAAGATCAATTTATGCAGTTTATTTGCTTAACCTAGATGCCAGTCAGACAAGTAGTGCCCACACTGCAGAGACACTGGATGACTGTGGTCTGCGGTTCCTGCTGGCCATGCGGCACTATCACTACCTGGTCCGATCTCTGCCCCCCGTACAGAGGATTACACTCGTTAAACAGGGACTCAAGACATTCAACCTCGTCTGGGCATTCCATTCTGAGGCTACTGAGGTATTGATAGCATACTAATTTTCACAGAAGCTTACTATGTACATGTTTGATGTGCATGAACCTTGAAGTGATAATAATGTACAAGTCATTTTAAGCTTTAAATAGCTTTTAATTAAAAATGTAAAAAAAATCCAATTTAAGAAATCTTTCCTTGCTTTTTAAAATCCCTTCTTTCCAGGAGCTATTGTCTCTGATCCCAATCACGGGTTCATGTCTAACGTGGCCTGACTTGCGGACGTACGGAGCTGGCTGGTGGGTGACCAACATAAACGTCCTCAGACACTGCATAGAGAAACTTGCAAAGGAAGCGTTCCAAGCAAAAAAAGACCCGATGGATGCTGCCCTGTTCTACTTAGCCATGGGGAAGAAAAATGTTCTCTGGGGACTGTTTAGGTGTGTAGAGTTAAACTAGCCATCAGGAAGAAAATTGTCCTCTGGGACTACTTAAGTGTGTAGAGTAAAACTTGCTTTAAGAATATTGTCACCATTAGTATAATTGTGATTAAAGTTATAGACAGCTACAGGAAAATTGAAATTTAACAGGAAAAAATATTCATTAAGCTTGGATATTGCATGTTTTATATATTGAGTTAAGTATAGTTATGAATTTATCTTGTATTGCACATAACTACATACTAAGAGGTAAACAGTTTTATTTCTTTTTTCAGGTCAACAGAGAAGAAAAAAATGTCAGAGTTTTTCCGCAATGACTTCACCCAGAACCGCTGGAGAAAGGCAGCCCTGAAAAATGCCTTTGACCTACTGGGCAAACAAAGGTTTGAGCATGCAGCTGGGTTCTTCTTGCTGGCTGGGTCACTCAATGATGCTATTGAGGTCAGTAGGGGCATAATCTTGAGTCTGAATTTAAAGTTCAAGACTTCATGATTTGAGTCTGCCTTGGACTGTTGTAATAAAATCTAGAAGAAAAAACATTAAAAAAGTGATCAATGAAAATATTTATGTGAGCTAAAATATCATATTGTCTAAAACTAGGAGCCTTAGTGAGAGCCTATGGCTGTGAATGTTTATGTACTGTCAAATGGTAAATGCATGCCAGGCATTACCCCTTGCATCTGTTCAAAACATGAAGTGAAATCAACTAGTACTGCTCGTAATGAAGGTCATAACCATCAATATGTCTTCTCCCACAGGTGATCCTTGACAAGCTCCATGACCTGCAGCTTGCCTTGGTGGTGTGTCGCCTGTTTGCTGGTGAGGACATGATGTGTGCACCCGTGAAGAAGATCCTCTACAACCATGTGCTGGGGCGGGATGAGCACGGGAACCCTGCCCCCACCCTCAAAGAATCACATGACCCCTTCCTCAGGAGCATGACTTACTGGCTCTTCAAGGACTACAGGTAAACTATATAGTTGTTTAAACACTTTAAATCTAAATATTTTTTATCTAATATAATACAATGAATAGATACACAGTTAATTGAATGAAGACAATTTGTACTGACATGAACATAAGTAAATACAATTCTCAGCCACCAGTAATGTCTTATAGTTTAAATAGTTTAAATGATTTCAGATTTCTCAATGACTTTTCTCTGTTTTGCTCTGAAAATAAGAGATAATTGTTTCATTGATTACCGTAACGTCATGATACAAGTGTCTATTTGTTTAGATTTTACACTGTTCAAAGGAGTTTACGGTTATATTCCAGGAATGCTCTGCAGACCCTCCTGCACACACATACGGGTTTACCAATCACTGGTGCTTCAGACTCAGAGAACTATTCCATCTCCAATGTGTTCAACTTCTACAACTATCTTCGCACGCACCCACTCCTCATACGACAAAAGATCGCAATGGCGGGTCCAATATTGAAGAACAAACAAGTTATCAGTGGGTTTACAAAACAACAGACAATAGTGGGAAGCCCTGAAGATGATACTGTGACTGTGGTGGACAGAGTCACTCCAATGGAAAGAAGACTGTTTTTTGCTACAGCACATGCTCACTATAAAAATGGAAATCCAATTTTAGCTCTGGAAGTTTTGTCAAAACTACCCAGTATTGTTTTACCTGAGGATGATATTGATGTAGAGTCTCAGATGTCAAAAAGTGAAAGTGATGCTTGTATAAATACTGGTAATCTGTCAGATATTAGTGAAACTGTTTCAAATGGCCATGATCCAGGCAAAGTGCAAAGTTCAGAGTCAATGGACTGGAGTCAGCCTGTTGTGGCAAGCAAACTTCAAAATGCAGACACATTTGACTGGAGCCAACCAGTTACTAGTTTAAATGATACCGCTGATGCATTAGATTGGGGAACACCTGTCTCCAGGTTCAATAATGATGATGATGAGCTTAAATTAGGTTTCAGCTCTTCAGAAAGTGAGGATGAAAATAGTGACACTGAAAGTGCTAAAAATAGAAATGATGCAATAAATGGTGGAGCTGACACTATACCAAGTATAGTGGTGGCAGGAGTGGAATCCGGTGATGAATTGACTTCCAGTACGATCAAATGTCCGAGTGAAAAGCGCTCGAGTAGCCAGGAGGTTGACATATTTGCACAGCAGTACAAGTTTATCGCTTGCCTGAAGGTGATGATGGAGGAAATGCAGACACTCTCCACAGGCTTTGAGGTGGATGGTGGACAGCTCAGGTACCAGGTAAGGATACGGTTATATTTCATATTTCATAGGCTCTCCTCACTTCAAAGCTTCAAGGTGGATGGGGGACAGCTCAGGCACCAGGTAAGGAAACCGTGATATTTCATAGACTCTCCTCACTTCAAGGCTTAGAGGTTGACGGGGGACAGCTCAGGTACGAGGTAAGAAAACCGTGATATTTCATAGGCTCTCCTCACTTCAAGGCTTAGAGGTGAGGTGGACGGGGGACAACTTAGATACCAGGTAAGGAAACCGTGATATTTCATAGGCTCTCCTCACTTCAAGGCTTAGAGGTGGACGGGGGACAGCTTAGGTACCAGGTAAGGAAACAGTGATATTTCATAGGCTCTCCTCACTTCAAAGCTAAGAGGTGGATGGGGGACAGCTCAGGTACCAGGTCTAGAAAGTGTGAAATTTCATAGGCTCTCCTCATTTTAAAGCTTTAAAAGAGGTGGATGGGGGACAGCTCAGGTACCAGGTAAGGAAACAGTGATATTTCATAGGCTCTCCTCACTTTAAAGCTTAGAGGTGGATGGGGGACAGCTCAGGTACCGAGTAAGGAAACAGTGATATTTCATAGACTCTCCTCACTTCAAAGCTTCAATGTGGATGGGGGACAGCTCAGGTACCAGGTAAGGAAACTGTGATATTTCATAGGCTCCCTCACTTTAAGTCTGTTCAAAAGATATACAGAGTATCTTGTATCTTATATTTGTGACTCAAAATGACTTAATTTGTGAACACCTTAAGTTGCTTAATTTGAAAGACTTGTGCTTTTGTAGTTTTAATATATGAACAATGAATGTATTGCTCTGAAGAACCCTGAGGAAGATTATAAATGCTCCTTTCTCTTAACAATATTACCTAGATGAATGTTTTGCCTTTGTGTAGGTGTACATCTGGCTGGAGCGAGAGGTGGAGGCTCTCCGGTTATTATGCGACTATGGTGATGATGACCTGGACTCTAACGAGGATGACAGGACCGTTGTAAATGATGGTAAGTGCTCACTGTCTGCCTTTTATTAGCATGATGTAAGCTTCAAGTAAATGAGTTTTCAGAGTTAAATTGATCAGATTATAAGATACAAAAGTTATTCATATTAGCAGTTACAATGTAAAATGATCATAATTATGGTGTAGTTTTTCTGTGTATGTAGTAACTATTATTTTGTTAATTTATATAAATATTACATTTTCATTATAGTTAATGATTGCTTTTTCTCACAGGAGGTCCAACAGACGAGGAAGAGCTACGACCAACGTCTCCACAGGGGATGGTTCGTAAGGGCTCTGGTAGGTCTTCCATGTTCAAGCCCACTCTACACGAGGTGATCTTGTCGGAGAAACTTGACCTGGATGCCAAAATGGAGCGTATGGGTCACCGTAAACAGTGGCTTCGACAGAACTCCCAGCTGCTGCGAACCCTGGTAGCCTACTGTGTGTTACAGGGGGCTGCTGGAGGGGGCATCGCATCTGTACAGATGGAGCTGCTTCTCCTGCTACAGGTAGGCAAATCAGTTGTATTCTTGTAACATTTTGATGTTTCTCTCAATGCTAATAGTTTTACATCAATTGGATTTATTAACTGTATTATGCAATGTGTGACATTATCTCCTTATTTGGCTTTGCTAGATTAACAGACGTAGTAATTAATCATGAACCGTTTTCTCTGTGTATGCAGGAGTTACAACAGGAGAAGCCCCACCAGCAGTTATTGTCTCCCTTGCCATTCCCAACAACCCTGCCCCTGCTGTCTGCCGCCATTGCAAGCTGTAAGACCGTCACTGCGGACCCCATCCAGCACATACAGTGTCTGAGCCAGGACCTTCTCCACTCTGTGATAGAGTTCACCAGCCCGCCTGGCCTCGCTAGCCCGCTCCACACGGTCCTCATCATGCGGAACTTGAGTGTGGCCTTGGCCTCTTGTGTGTACCAGTGTCTTTGTGATAGTGACAACTTTGTCGTGTCCATGGCAGAAAATGTTGATGTCGGCTTTGAAGGCTTCTCTAATAGGTAAGCTGTTGCAATGTTTCCAATAGGTTCGCTTTTCTGCTGATGTTCAATGCCATTTCTGCATCAAAAACTTTCATGTCATGTGTACCATTGGTGATATTCAGATTTCTCATTTCTAGTATTGTTGCTGGTAAGAAAAAACACTAATGAATATATGTAATTATTTATGTGTTGTCAGTATTGGGTAAGTTTTGCATATACTGTGAAATCATTTATATTTGGGGGCTTGAAATTTCATGTGTTTTTTTTGTGGGTTCTTAAATTTGTGGACTTTCATATAAAAAATTTTAATAATAATAATCTAAACTGCGATCTTAAATCTTCTGCAAATTCACCATGCCCTGATCTTGTGCTATGTATCATCTACATCACAGAGTTTATGACACTACAATGGGACGATATATTTAAAGGTCATGAATAATATCAGGATATAAAATAATGAAGCCATTCAATTCAATTCAATAGTTTATTTGCACAAACATTCAAGTTCATCGCCTTTACTTCTGGCAGTTTCATTTTATTTACATACATGAGAAGAGCATGATAATATGACGACACAGATTATTAACACTATTAACTTTAAGGTATTGATAATTTAAGTATGATTTAATTATTAATGTGATATTGCTTGAACATTTATGTAACCTAATCATTTCACTAATCAATATAAATGAATGACCACCGCTAATAAGGTATGCGGTCAGGCATGTTTTCTCATTGAATGTCAATTAAGTGCTTTTGCAAACTGTGAAAACATAGTCAGGGTGTTTTAATTAAATAATCGATTAAATGGTTAATCAAAATCAAGTGGAAACACTTAAACATATGAGGTTGATAATCAGCTTGTTTTAATGTTCCGGCAATTTCATACCAAAAAACTGAATGCAAGTACTTATAATAATTATTATCATTGAGGTTAAATAATGTATGCCATTAACAGTAAAATAAACAATGATTTAGGTACTTGCAAGTAGTATACTGCGACCATTTATATTAAATTCGTGGATAAGCAAACCCACAAAATCCACGATAATAAATGTCCCACGAATATTTATGATTTCACAGTAGCTTATTTTCAGAGTTGCATAAACCTCTATGTTCCTGAAGATGGAATTCTCACTTGTGCATGTGGCTTGTATAAGGATGTGCCAGTCAATTGATAAAAAGTTTTCTATTTCAGCGTGAATTTTGTCTGTGATACAAGCCACTTGATGTCTGGTGTGCGAAAAATGCGCAATAAATCCATCTGTTCTCCTGATGACATGGTTAACACTCCGCCAGGAAAATGGCCAGGTAGGCACCGAATACTCAATTTTCTTTCACTACCTTCTGGGAATATGCATGTGTTTGTGAAAAAGATCTGTATGAACTTGTGAACTGTCAAGATTTTAAGTTTTAAAAGTGGAAGATCTTTTAGAACGCTTTAAGGAATAAACACAATAAGGGCATATCCTGGAAACCATAACCCTATAATAATTATATTTACTTGAATATGATAATATGTGATTGGCTAAAATTGTTGAAAAGTCTTTTCTCCTTTGTATGTACTCTACCAAGTTACCATCTCCCCTCCATTGCAGGAGTGACCTCATTGCGAGTGTTGCTTGCCCGTGAGAAGGATGAAGATTCGCCCAAATTGAACATCCTGCTCACCGAGTCCCTGTTCGCTGTCTATGTGAGCCTCCTCATTAACGCCCTAGCAACCTTTGACTGCTTTATGCTCTACCGGCTCACTGCACATAAGTTTGATGCCAAGATGTGGTCGTCACTGTTTGGCGGAGGTGTTAAAACCATCTTGAAACTTGGAAGTACCTCACCAAGAATGGGCAGTATGTTGAAGTCTTTATCTAATTTGCTTTATTAGGTTAGCAACTTTTCTTAAAGGAAATATAAATGGAGAGCCTTCTGTCAGGGATTATGCTTGATTATACAGATCAACATTTTTTTTTAGAAATACTTTGTGACACTTGCATTAAGTTGTCTCAATACAGTTGCAAGACAAAGGCTTAAGGATTGTTTATAATTTCAGGGAAGGCTGATTCTATGTACAACAAGCGTGTGCAGTTGAACATGAAGATTATGGGGCATCCGCAGGACAATAAGAAGACTTACAAGGAGAAGTTTGTGCCCCCAGAGCTCAGCATGATCACATACTTCGTGACAAAGCCATTTGTATCCAACATAGATACGGACTTCCACTATGACTCCGATGATTCACTCTCCTCTGAGGAAGAAGAGGAGGCAGACAGTGACGATGAGTATGAAGCTGACCTGAACAGGCCAACATCCATGTGAGTGTACTGTGTGATTGTCTTGGTGAAAATGGGTTAGCTTAAGAAGAACAACTGATTTGCAAGCAGGGTTACTTGGTTAGATCCCTGAACTGACCACATACAAGGGGTCCTGGGTTAGACCCATGAACTGACCACATACAAGGGGTCCTGGGTTAGATCCCTGAACTGACCACATACAAGGGGTCCTGGGTTAGATCCCTGAACTGACCACATACAGGGGGTCCTGGGTTAGACCCCTGAACTGACCAGATACAGGGGGTCCTGGGTTAGACCCCTAAACTGACCACATACAGGGGGTCCTGGGTTAGACCCCTGAACTGACCACAGACAGGGGGTCCTGGGTTAGACCCCTGAACTGACCACATACAGGGGGTCCTGGGTTAGACCCCTGAACTGACCACATACAAGGGTCCTGGGTTAGACCCCTGAACTGTGGTATGTTTATTTGATTTATGATATTTTTGTTTTAATGATATTGCAACCTCTGTTTGGCTCTTCCAGTAACCTCCCGAGTGTCCAGCAGCACAGTGACCCTAACTCGTACGCCTGGAGCCTGTTACGCTACACCATCGTGAAGCTTGTCTTTAGAAACCTATCCACCTTTCTCCCGCAGATTGGTGTGGAACTACAAGGTATCAACTACCGAGATGTCCTGTCTTAAATGAACATTCAATGAAAAACTTTCTCTAGTTTACCTGATTTGGGTTTGATGTGTTTTAGAGAATAATTCTTTCTATATCATTATGCTGAATCACCCTGATATAGATATTCATAACTGTTAAACAAATTTTGATTTACTAATAACCATTGACAAACAAATGCACGTGGACATGGTTTCAATATGTTCTACTAATATGTAATTATCGAAGGCGGTCGTATTCCGATTTAGCAAATTATCAATCATGTACAATGGCTTGATGTAATGGCTTATTTGTACATTGTAAACCTCAAGATAGGATGCATAGTTTTATAAGATGGAATGGCTCATTTTAGAGAACATTAACATTGATTAAGTTCTAATGCATTTGAAAAACTACACCCCAAAAAGTGAAAAGTAACATTTAATTACAGTCACTGTACAATCTGTTCCCTTCCCCCACAGACCTGCCGGTCAGCTCCCCGCTCCTACACGCCCTGCTGCGCATCTTGGAGCAGTGGGAGGAAGTGCTGCTAGGGAAACTGGAGCTGTTTGCTGCCGCCCCCAACAACTTCATCCCCGGGGCAGACCTTGAGGTCGTACCTGGCTTACCGGCATCCAAATACAAAGCCCTTCTTAACAAGAAAAACACTCCATTCATGTGAGCCTGCTTTGTTTTTATTTGAATGGTTCTCCCATCTTCTGATTTGTTCAAAATTGTTTGATGGTTCATTTCATATTAGAGTACGCATGTACAGTTTCAATAGTGTGTCATCCTTTGTAAGAAAAATGATGTTAAAAACATATTATTGTCAGTAATTTTCATCATAATTTTGAAAATAGAAAAATTTAATTATGTGTGTTAATCAAGTATTTGTTGTTTTACACAGTGAGAGTTCATCCACCCTGCCCATCAAGCGCCTTTGGTTCCACCTGGTGAAGCAGGAGTTGCTTAGAGATGTGTTTGTGAGATATGTGTTCAAGAAACAGAAATCCATTGACCACACTCTAAGGGAGGTAGGCTCAGCTTAGCTTGAATGCAATGCAAATGTACGTGTGGGTAGTTGGAAGTGAAAAATAGGCTTCAAGTGGCATTAAAAGATGTTGATAAAAACATTGCTATCACTCAATAATTTAAATGATATTGTCTGGTATTGCTATATATAGAATAGGCTATATAAGTTTGTTAGCATTATTTATCAGCTGGAGATTTTAGTGATTTAGATAATTATTATTGTGATATACAATTCTTTGTGAGCTGAAGTGCACTGTGCAGCATTTTTAATTTTTATTCTGAGAATGTCAGAATGTCACTGCTAGTAGATCAATAACAAAAGTAAACCCACATTAAAATGTTCACAGATTTCTTGTTGTTTTAATTAGTCTGGTGAACTTTTCAATAAAGCAGCATTTCCTAGTGCTTTGACAGTCATTTGAATTAATATATCTTATTGCAGTTATTTTCCCACTTATCGTCCAATTTAAGCATAAAAGAAATGAAAAGATTTTATCAAATTAAGCATAAAAGAAAAAAGATTTTATCACCTGGTAGTGATTTCTAAGATTTCTGTCTTTATGAGACATAACAATAAAAACACAAACACCAGGGGCTCGTTTTCAACAAGAACATTAGAAGAAGTTCTGCCTTAGGAAATATTTTTAACATTAGAACTAGACTCTAGAAAATATTCCGGTGCCTAGGTTTCAAATTGCTTATATTGACATTTTCCTCAAACATTCTACTTAGTTTGAATTTATGCTATTATTAATGTATTTTAGGTAAAATTAATTAAATAAGGTAGTTCTCAGCATTTTACATAATTTATTATGTGAAAAACAAATGCCTGATATTGAATTGTTTTTTTACTATTGGGCAAATAAAGTCCAACTTGTCCAATCAGAGTGCAGCAATGAACTAAACAATGATGTCATAACCCTGTGTGGTTCAGTCAATATGAACGTTAGTTTTGCTCCATAGAAAAGATGGGCAATGTCAATATTACAATATGCACTTATTGAGATCATGTGCTTTGGTGACCCTCTGAGATACATGTTTATGTAGCTGATTAAAAAAAAAAATGTATATATTTTTTATCCCCCGCCTATGAAATAGGGAGGGAGATATTGAAATGGCGTTGTCCGTCCGTCCTTCCATCCGTCCGTCCATCTTTCCTTCCGTCCGTCCTTCCTTCCGTCCGTCCGTCCGTCACCTGCGTTTTCTCAGTAACTAGCCGGTATAATTTCATGAAACTTAAAATAAATATGAACCACTATACTGGAATGATGCCCGTCGAAAAAAAAAATTTGATTGGTCAATTGTCCTTGGAGTTATTGCCCTTGATTTTTTGAAAAATGCACATTCACAGCCATTTCTCAGTCACTAGCTGGCAGAATTTCATGAAACTTAAAATGAATATGAATTACTATACTGGGATGATGCCTGTTCATTTTTTTTTTGGATTGGTCAATTGTACTTGGAGTTATTGCCCTTGATTTTTTGAAAAACTCTCATTTACAGCCATTTCTCAGTAACTAGTTAGTAGAAATTCTTGAAACTTGAAATAAGTATGAACCAACATACTGCGATGATGCCTGTTTATTTATATTTTGGATTGTGTAATTTCTATATGAGTTATTTGCCCTTGTTTATTAAAAGATCCATGTTTGCAGCCTTTTCTATGCAACTAGCTGGTAGAATTTCATGACACTTGGAATAAATAAGAACCAACATACTGTGATGATGCCTGTCTATTTTGCTTTTGGATTGGTCAATTTTCCTTAGAGTTATTGCCCTTGATGTATTAAAAAATCATTGTTTGCAGCAGTTTCTCAGTAACTAGCTGCTAGAAATTAATGAAACTTGAATGTTATATGAACCAACATCCTGCAATATTTTTTCTGAGATTTTTTTTAACCTTCAAGCACAAACAAGCCATCAAGCACAAACAAGCCATCGTTGGCGGGGATATCTTTTCACTGAAAATGCTTGTTTTGTTATGCAAAGGTCCACAGAACCATTGTCCGTTAAACCATTGTCAGTTAATCCATTGCCAATAGGCTGTGGGCTATCAAAAATATATGTCGGGCTTCCAAAATATTTCAATGGTAGCCTACTATCCTGCAATGCCACCAATTGTCCAAAGTTTGGAATTCAAGGATTCCAAGGTGAAAGATACCACAAGCTGGGTGCTGATTGTTAATACAATCTGTAAGAGCTTACAATTATGTTTCTTATTAATTAATGTCACATGACTTCATTTTACCACTACATTTCAAGGACTCATCCCTAGATGGTCTGGATTCTCCCAAGCTTCCCGAGCCGTTCAAGATCTTACACAAGGAGCAGGACATTATAACTGCATTTGCTATAAATCAGGTATGTTACGCTTAGGACATCTCATCATTCTGGTCTGAAAAATATGACTTTGTTTCTCTTGTAGTTGCTATTAGATCATTCATGATTTATTTGATAGATTGTTCATACAAGTAGTTCTAAATGTTAAGTAATTTAACTGTTTTTACTTTTGATTGACAATAATATGCTTTTCATTAAATGTTCGCAATCTGTTTTGACTGTCATTTCTGTGTCTGTATATCTTCATAGTGGTAATACAGATTGCTTCCCATCTCATTTTAATCTCTTAAAAGCTAACATATTTTACGGTACCACAAACTGTTCATGTTTTCTGAAATTCAGGTGGAAATATATGGTTTTGAGGTCAGTTATGTTCCAAGTTCCAGACTTGACGATAAACATGCATATAACTAACTCAAACTGCCTTGTATTAGTCAAATAACCATTGCTCTCATAAATACGCACACAGAAAAAGTAGTGACAGCATTGTAGATGGTCTATTAGGTCAGTAGTGAACCTGTATGTAGTTTGATATTGGGATTAACTAGAACACTAGAATCTTGCATTGAAATGAAATTGTCTTTCACTAACCTTATATGTTCCGGTTGTCATCATCATCAGTTTTCGCCAAATGGCCACTAATTATAGATTTTCATGGCTATTTCCATAGTGTATATTCATGGTATGTCCCACTTTGAATTATAAAACTTCATTATTACTTACATTTTTAGCTCTACTGGCCAAAGGCCAGAGGAGCTTATGCGATGGTAATGTGTACGTAGTACGTGCATCCGTGCGTCCGTGCAGTTGTGTGTTCGTGCGTCCGTAAACAATTGCTTGTGAACACGATACAGTCTCAATGAAACTCAATGTACAGTATCTAGATATCCATTAGAGCTGGGTTCCTTTCGAAAACCAGCAAGATCCGCCCATGAAAGCCTAGATTATGGGCCATGAAAGTTTTAAAGAAATGCTTTCTATTTTTAGCCAGGTCTGCATGAGCGAATTCTATTTTTAGCCAAGTTTACATGTACATGTAAATTCAAGTCTAGAGTTAAGTCAATTTGCAAGTCTAGGATTTTGAGAGACAATTTGCTTTTTGCTTCTGCAGTTGATTTTGTGAATTACTCTGCCTTGTTCTTGTTGAAAGCCCAAAGGCCATTTTTTTGCTTTAAGTTCTGTAGTTTGCGCATTCATCTTAACAAAATTGGTTGTGAATGTTTAAGTTATGCACCTGGTGTCATTACTGGCCACACCCAGGGTTCACAGGTTTGGTAAACATAAATCTGGAAAGGTTTGAAAATCTTTTTGTGTGTTCATGCATCCATCTCAGCACAATTGATTGTAAATGTTTGTTCAAATTGATCAATGTTGTCCTAGGATGCCCTTGACATTGACCTTTTGACCAACTTTTTTTAACTTTTAAAACTACAGAATTTTTTACGATGAGTACAGTTTTGAAAGCATTATTTTTTTGTCAGATGACTTTTACTTGGCACATATTAAAATAGTTCATGCAACTAATCTGCTTACAATACTTTCTGGGCTTAGATGTTGAGCGTGCTACGTTTTCAGGTAACCCAAACACAAAACATAAACTATATGTCTGTTGCCTTTTACCCATACATACATGCTCTGGATTGATATGACCACAAAAGCCATGCCAGTAGAGCATAGGCCCTTTTGGGCCTCTTGTTTATTGTAATAGGGCAGTATCAACTACACTATATGTTGACTTGAAACTGGTGATTTGGGTTATAGGCTTAAGCTGCTAACCATAAAACTGTTGGTGAAGTCATTTGCTTTACAATATAAATCACACAGTAACTAGTGGTGTTTAAAGTTCTTATAACATTTGTTAACCAAAATCTTCAACAATTTGAAAACTAACATGTATTAATAATAATATGAAATGGATATACATTTTTCTTCTTCATTCTGGAAATACTTGGGTGGAAAAATTACTTTCTTGCTTGTGAACACTAATTGCTTGTGAACATGTATTTGTAACTTTTAATGAAGGTTATAATGTTTGATCAGGTGAGTGAAGCTCTATGTGAAAATTATGGCTGTCCACATCACAAACAATATTTTGTATAAAATAGAAATTAACACACTCATGAATGATTGAAATCCCACATATATAACATCCAAGATAAATGTGGCTTTCTGATTGGTGAAGAGTGGTCACATGACATGTATATGTATTCATAAGTGCTGGTTTCAAGCTTTTCATAAGTGTGACATGTAGGGTTTTCAGCATTTGTCATGTGAGATATGCCATGGTTTTAAGCAGTCAAACTAACCCTAATTCCATCAGGCAAAGGTCTTCTGTAGATTTCAACAATATGTTATTACCTTATTCCTACATTCGGAAAATTGTATCCATAGATACTAATACTTTACCATTACATTATGGGATGGTTTTACTGCAATGTTGTCGGGCTACTTTTTATTGAAATTTCGCTTTGAATTCTTTCTATGCCTGTTTTTTTCAAATCTACATGTATGCATTTCAAACCATTCAATACATGACAAACATTTTACTGTTGATGTTGTTTACATTTTATTTAATTTATATAGGGAGGATTGTTATTTTTTAGCTCAACTGGCCAAAGGCCAGAAGAGCTTATGCGATGGTAATGTGTACGTAGTATGTGCATCCGTGCAGTCGTGCGTTCGTGCGTCTGTAAACAATTGCTTGTGAACACGATACAGTCTTCAGTTTTGATTGTATCTCGATGAAACTTGTACAGTATCTAGATATCCATTAAAGCTCGGTTCCTTTCGAAAACCAGCCAGATCCGCCCATGCATGCCTAGATAATGGCCCTTGATAGTATAAAAAAATGCTATTGTGTATACAATTGGTTGTGAACACGATACAGTCTTCAGTTTTGATTGTATCTCGATGGAACTTGTACAGTATTTAGATATCCATTAGAGCTTGGTTCCTTTCGAAAACCAGCAAGATCCGCCCATGCATGCCTAGATTATGGGCCATGAAAGTTTTAAAGAAATGCTTTCTATTTTTAGCCAGGTCTGCTTGCGTGAATTCTATTTTTAGCCAAGTTTACATGTATATGTAAATTCAAGTCTAGAGTTAAGGGAGACAATTTGCAAGTCTAGGATTTTGAGAGACAATTTGCTTTTTGCTTCTGCAGTTGATTTTGTGAATTACTCTGCCTTGTTCTTGTTGAAAGACCAAAGGCCATTTTTTCGCTTTAAGTTCTGTAGTTTGCACATTCATCTTAACAAAATTGGTTGTGAATGTTTAAGTTATGCACCTGGTGTCATTACTGGCCACCCCCAGGGTTCACAGGTTTGGTAAACATAAATCTGGAAAGGTTTGAAAATCTTTTTGTGTGTTCGTGCATCCATCTCAGCACAATTGATTGTGAATGTTTGTTCAAATTGATCAATGTTGTCCTAGGATGCCCTTGACTTTGACCTTTTGACCAACTTTTTTTAACTTTTAACACTACAGAAATTTTTACTATGAGTACAGTTTTGAAAGCATTTTTTTTTTGTCAGATGACTTTTACTTGGCACATATTAAAATAGTTCATGCAACTAATCTGCTTACAATACTTTCTGGGCTCAGATGTTGAACGTGCTACGTTTTCCGGTAACCCAAACACAAAACATAAACTATATGTCTGTTGCCTTTTACCCATACATACATGCTCTGGATTGATATGACCACAAAAGCAATGCCAGTAGAGCATAGGCCCTTTTGGGCCTCTTGTTTATTATTTCATCAATAAAATTCATTATGAAATATTGGCATTAAAAATGAAATTATTGAAATCAAACATAGAATAATGTCAGCCGGTTATAACATGCATATACAAATGTACTATTGTTTTCTGTGCTCGATAGCTGAATGCTTTTAGCAAATGATATATAATCTGCTCTTTCCTTCTGCATGAGCCATTATTATGCCCCCTTTGAAAGAAGAGGGGGTATATTGTTTTGCACCTGTCGGTCGGTCAGTCTGTCCATCCGTTGGTAGACCAGAGCTTGTCGGAGTAATAACTAAACAATTCCTAGACACATGGTCATCAAACTTTACATGAAGGTTGGGCCTGACCAATAGATTACCTCTATTGATTGTAGGGGTCATCGGGTCAAAGGTCAAGTTCACAGTGACTTTTAACGCGAAAAATGTTGTCAAAGCTTGTCTGAGAGATAACTCGACAGCCTGGCCCTATGGTCATCAAACTTGACATTGAGACTGGGCCTGACCAGTAGATGACCTTGATCTTAGGGCCTAAGTCAAAGGTATAGGACACAATGACCTTTAATGCGAAAAAGGTTGTCAGAGCTTGTCTGAGAGATAACTCGACAGCCTGGCCCTATGGTCATCAAACTTGACATTGAGGCTGGGACTAACCCATATTGATCTTAGGGCCTAAGTCAAAGGTAAAGGACACAATGACCTTTAATGCGAAAAGGTTGTCCGAGTGATAACTCGACACTGTCTGCACCCATGGCCCTCAAACTTGACTTGGAGGTTTAGCCTGACCAGTAGATAACCCTTATTGATTTTAGGGGTCATTGGGTCAAAGGTCAAGGTCACAGTGACTTATAATGACATTTAATATTCCAGTAGTATAAAAGTCTTTCCAGGTACAGTAAATTAGGATTTTATTGACCTTGAAAAAGCTAATAATGGCTGATATATCTGATAGACATGGCTTTTGTTATGGTGTCATAATCATACCAATGTTACTATCTGTCCAATGTGTTCATTTTGCTTCTACATTTATTGTTTCTCTTAGTGTAGTTTGTACTTGATGACAGCTTCTGTATAATTATTATGCGTTACATTGTACACATTGTAGCCCTGAAACTCTTCTCATTATTACATAACCTTTTTATTTGTTCATTTATTGATATTTACACTCTTATTTCACTTTCTTTGATGGACATATTTTCTTTTAATTGCATTCCTCTTCTGAAGAACGCAACATCATTGAAATACCACAGATTTTATACTGAGTTCAATTTTCTTGAAGGGGTTATTTTATCGTTATTGTTGGATTTTCGTTTAGAAACTTTGCGAATTATGAGTGTAATTATTAACATGGAATATTTTAGAATTGCTGTTTATCTGTGTATGAAAACATTTAATTGGTCAGTGCACGGCTTATCATGAAGTCTGATAATTTTCATGCACGGATGAACAACAATACGAGAACATTCAATCCATACACAGGTACCATCTACTAATAACTTAATGTTGTCATTTCATGAAAAACATTTGTCCCCAGTGAATTAATTAACAGATGTGAGACAAATTTAACAATTAATATTTGCTTCATACATAATAAAAATAATTAAAAATAATTGCAAGTGCATGTATTGAAAGATGTTTAAATTGTTCAAAACAATGCCAATGATACCGACGCTCCCATTATCAGGCAAACACTTCCTGCCTGACGCTGGCGACCCAGAAGGAGCTGGTGGAACTGGATATCCATAACGTGCTCAACCCACCCAGCTGGCTCGAGGATGAGAACGAGATGGACATAGAGGCTTTCAACAAGTATGGCAGATAGTAGGCATTCGGTTTGAAAGGAAAATAGTAGTTGAATAATATTTATGAGAATGACTAATAGTATGATTTGATGCAATTTTAACACCACTATAAAGGTGGTTATTTATAGAATAATACATGGTTGGCCTGGTCATAAGACATGATTGACCATGGCTTTTGTTTGATAATTGCCAAATTGGGAAGGATAACTGCCCAAATGTAATGAAACGTGAAAGAGGTCATTAATTGTAAAACTAATTTCACTGTCCTTGTGGATAACTCTGTTTAAATCCTTTATAAAGCTTTGCTTGTGTAATTGTTTGCCAGTGATGTATCTTTTGGCCATTTTTATGTTATAAAAATGAAGTACAGGATGTACCTGCTCATCTTAGTTTGATAATTATGCCATGATCACCCTCATGTGATAATGATATTCTTTTTTGCAGGAGCGAATTTCTATAGTAAAATGTTACTATATATAGTAACATAGGTATTGTTGTTTTGTTATATGAAATAAGTTCATATAACAATTAGAAACGTACATGTGATTTAACAGAATAGAACATTTATTATTAACATTGATGCATACAGGTCATCATTATTACAGTGACTAAAACACATGGCGCAGCAATTACATTTAAATGCAAAGTGCAATATTCATATCAAAAATCAGAAGTTAAAAACATATCAAAAATAAACAAAGTTAAGCATTATCCTTCAAAGCATTAAATCATAATATAATTCATGTTTAGCCCCACTCCTGCAAACCCCATGGACAATGTAGACTTCCTGATGGTACAAACCCCGTTTGACTTTCCGACCCATGGGACAGGAAGTGGCTCCAATACCCCTCAGACCAATCAGAGCTCAACAGCCTCCACTCCCACAGTGCATCTGGCAGCTGGCCAAATGGGAATGGCTCAGACTGGACGGGGAACCAACATGGTACAACTTAAAGTTTGAGATTTTGGTTTAAATACTTTCTGGTTCGTGACATACTTTATAGATGTGGTTCAAGGTCAAAGGCTTTTCTTTTTTTGGGGGCATGAAATTTGTCTAATGTTGAAACTGCTATATCCTTGGAATACTGTTGTGCAGCTTCAATTAAAAAAGATCAGGCCTCAATTTTGAGGATGATATGGAATCTATTTACCATCCATTAATTCAGTTTTGTGTAACTGGTTAAATTGTTTTTGTTAGCAGTATCTAAAACCAATGTGACACAGCGCTTAATGTTTTGTACCTGTCTCTCTTACTGCCTGCGTGGACTTGTGCACGTGCTATAGGGGAAGGGTTTGCACGTGCACGGGGTCTCGAACCCGCTCCACTCCTTCCTCATTGTAGACCGCAGTCGGCGACTTCTTCGCACGGTAACTTCATTGTCACATGGCCTTGTTGTACCCCGCCTGTCTTGCTGTTGTCAAAACTGTGTTATGTGCATTCTTGTAGAAGACACGACACTCACTTTCCTTTGGTAGTATAATAGCAGTTTTTATTTTGATCAGCTGAAGTTTTCAAAATTGTTGATCCTGGTTTTTCTGGGAGTTTTGGTCAAGATTCATTTTTTAGCTCTACTGGCCAAAGGCCAGAAGAGCTTATGCGATGGTAATGTGTACGTAGTATGTGCATCTGTGCGTTCGTGCGTCTGTAAACAATTGCTAGTGAACACAATACAGTCTTCATTTTTGATTGTATCTCGATGAAACTTGTACAGTATCTAGATATCCATTAGAGCTTGGTTCCTTTCAAAAAACCAGCCAGATCCGCCCATGCATGCCTAGATTATGGCCCTTGATAGTATAAAAAAATGCTATTGTGTAAACACTAGCTTGTGAAAACGATACAGTCTTCAGTTTTGATTGTATCTCGATGAAACGTGTACAGTATTTAGATATCCATTAGAGCTCGGTTCCTTTCGAAAACCAGCCAGATCCGCCCATGCATGCCTAGATTATGGCCCTTGATAGTATAAAAAAATGCTATTGGGTAACACTAGCTTGTGAACACGATACAGCTTTCAGTTTTGATTGTATCTCGATGAAACTTGTACAGTATTTAGATATCCATTAGAGCTCGGTTCCTTTCAAAAACCAGCCAGATCCGACCATGCATGCCTAGATTATGGGCCTTGAAAGTATTAAAAAATCAGTTCATCTGTAAACAATTGCTTATGAACATGATACAGTCTTCAGTTTTGATTGTATCTCGATGAAACTTGTACAGTATTTAGATATCCATAGGAACTTGGTTCCTTTTGAAAACCAGCCAGATCTGCCCATGCATGCCTGGATTATGGGTCTTGAAAGTATAAAAAATGCTATTTTAAGCTAAGTCTATTTTTAGCCAAGTCTACATGAGCGATGTCTAAAGTCACAATTGCTTGTGAAGGTTTGTTCAAATTATGCCCCTGGGGTCATAACTGCCCCCCCCCCCCCCCCCCACGGAGATTGTCCAGCAAGGGACCAGTGCGGCAAATGCAAACGACCTCGGCAACGTTGGTGGAGGCCCAGGGAAGAGTTCTCTTTTCTTTGTAAGGGACGGACTCCCCCCCCCCCCCCCCCCTTAAATTGGGATATGTTAAAAACCTTTTTGTCTGAAACCACTATGCAAATCCTTGCTATTTTGAACAAGGCTTTATTTAGTGGTCCACTACCATGGTTGTTCAAATTATGCCCATTGGGTCAAAACTGGCACTGCCCTGGGTGTCACAATTTTCATAGAGACTTATTTAAGAAATATTTTCAACATCTTCTTGTTTCAAACCACAAGGCCCATACCTTTGATATTTGTTGTGGAGCATCATATGATGCAATTGAAAACATTTGAAATAATGCCCCTTGGGCAAAAGTTGGCCCCACCCCTTTTGACTTACTTATTAATTTTTAAAGCTACAGTAATGAAATTTTAACCATGTGAACAGTTTTGCAAACTAGCATTAATTTTGTGCTCGGATGTCCTTGACTTTGACCTTTGACCGACTTTATTTTTAAAGCTACAGAAATGAAATTTTGACGATGAGTACAGTTTTGAAAGCAAGTATTTTTTACTCTCAGATTACCTTTACTTGGCACATATTAAAATAGTTCATGCAACTAATCTGCTTACAACACTTCCTGTCCTCAGATGTTGAACGTGCAGCGTTTTCAGCTAACCCAAACACTAAAAGTGAACTATATATTTGTTGCCTATTACTCAAACGTACATGCTCTGGATTGAAAATGACCACAAGAGCCATGCCAGTAGAGCATAGGCCCTTTCGGGCCTCTTGTTTAAATAATGTGGTTGATGAATACTGACATGAGTTTATGTGATGGTAATGTATGTGTTTCCCTGTATTTGTGTTGTATATAATAAGTTTGTATGGTAGATACAATTAGGTTGTTTTGATTCCATGGACACGAAAAAAATATGTATTCAAACTTAATAAGAAGTGTCATTACTCTGAATGGGAATAATTATGTTATATAATGAAAAAAATTCTTCCATCTCTTCCTGCTATTACTTTATTATGCCATATGACTTTCTTGTCAAGTTCTGGAATTTCTGAGGTAGAACTTGATGAAATATTATTATTTTTGTTAATGTTTGGCAAACAACATTAAGCTATGTACATGTACTGAATAATCTGCAATATGGGAGGCTTTGTATATTTTGTGAACTTAAGTTCTACCACAATATTATAAACTAGACATAAAGTGTCATTTTGTATGAAAGTAATCTATTCTGTGTTTTATGACTAGGTAAGACTGACCATACTTTCCTGAGGTTTAGTATTATTATTTACCTACAGCTTATCCATTGCAAAGATGCCTTTGAGCCTTCAGTATTTGTCCAAACAGATGATGTTATTTGGTTTATTAGTATTAGCCACTGTAGACTTGCTTCAAATTATGGACACTAAATTTGTTGTGTAACAGAAGTAAGACGTGTGATTCATGAATCACATTTGTATTATATATGTATGCTCTTGTGCTTGTGTATGGGCTGGAGGCCTTCTGTACGATGAAATTTGATCACGAACAATAGTTTCCAGGTGAACAGAAAGCGTTAATGGTAGATCAGGTTTGCTATAAGTAAAGCGCTCATTTTCTAAAGGTATATTAACAGTTTAATATTTCCTATATTTACAGGTGTCGCGTCGTCCAATGGCTGGCGTGAGGAGAATCTGTGCCCACCCTTCTCTGCCTCATTGTACGTTCTCACCATTTCTCATTGTATCAAGGGCTGCTTCACATGTTCGGGTTAAAGCAATCTTGCTTCATGTCTAAATATATACATTGGCATTGTTATAAACTCTAACCATCATTATGTGTGATCCCCCATACAGTTAAATAACACTTCACAAGAGAGCTGGTAAAAAAACTGTCAAAGGAAGTGGATAACAAACTGTTTAATTCACAGTAAGTTAGAACGATAACACTTTCTTCCTATATATCGAGTAACATTCCCACTTCTACACTTGAACTGTACATGACCAGTTTTATAACAATTTTTTTTACAATGTATGATTGAAAGACAAAACAAAAAATACTTGTGAGAAAAAGGCACTGACAAGCCTCTCCTGTGTTGTTTTACCTCTGATCTTTCACTTCATGATTATTTGAATGAGCCGATTAAAAAAGACCATTCCTGGGTGTATTTGCAGACATGACAGGTAATTCAGACGGGTCTGTGAGGCTGTGGGAGTGGGGCCACCACCAACCCCTTGCCCAGCTACGACCCCAAGGCTCGTTTCCTAAGGTCACCAAGGTCCTTTTCAACTCCCATGGAAACAAGGTACGTGATGGGAGAAAGGGCAGGAATGGGTGGAATGGGAGTAGGCTCACAGAACCATGGTAGTGACTTTGTCAACCAGTGTGTGGCAAAATAATTTTAGATTACCCAATTGAGTCATGTCAGAAATTGAATTGAAAACGCTTGCTATAAATATAATTTGTATCTTAACTGCCTTGTTAAATTGAAATTTTATTTTCTAATACTTTGATGCATTAAAACATTGCTTACTTTAGTTTAAGTAAGGTCAGGTTAATCTCCATGGATGAAAATACAGTCGAGTCTTAATAAAGCAATGATCACTGAGTAGTTTAGATAATACGCTACCATTGCTATTTCCAGTACATTTATAAGGAGAGTAAGAAATCTTGAAATCTGGCCAAAATTTAAAATATTTTTGAGACTATGACAACCATACCCATGTACATATTATTATGATTAAAATTACAACCAAAATTTTAAGCCAACAAAAAAGCAGGATCATAATATTTTTAGAAATATCTCTTAATTTTAAAAACGTAACTAAAAAAAACATTTTGTCCTTACTCCTACATGAAATTCAAACTGGATGGCCTCCACTTTGGCAGCAGTCAATGTTTTAATCTTGTCATGTTCACCATTAAATGAAGCTAGGATGGAAATTGAACAGTTTTTACAGGAATTATTATGTTTTGCAATGCACAATCTTCAGGGTGAAAATATATCTGCATTTGAAATCAAAATAATCTTTTTATAGAGATTTTGCCGCGACGAAAATAGCTTAGGTGTAATTTATTGAATAAATGTGATTCATCTGTCGTAGTAATATCAGCTTGGTTTCCACTTGCAATGGTCTATGTATTTCAATGGCTTAATTGTAGGTAATGAACATCCCTAGAAATTTCACATGCAGTTGTAAAGTTATTTTAATGCCAAACTCACGTTTAATACATGCATTGTTTTGTGCTGTATATTACAGTGCTGCATTTAATACAGGCATTGTTTTATGTTGTATAAGACAGTGCTGCATTTAATACAGGCATTGTTAACCAGGTTTTCACATAGTTATTAGAATGACAAACATCGTTGTTCAGGCGGGCGGCCGGGAGGCGTCAAACTCACCTATGAAACTGAATAACTTAAGTAAGGGTTGACTTATCTTGACCAAACTTGGTCTATAGAAAGAGTTTATGGGTACCTTTCATGGGAATGTGTTTGGGATCCCTAGGGTCAAGGTCAAGGTCACTGTTACTAAAGATAGAAAAACGGTTGAAACTGAATAACTTTAGTTAGGGATAACATATCATGACTAAATTTGATCTATAGGAAGAGTTTATGGAGACCTTTCATGGGATTGCGTTTGGGGTCCCTAGGGTCAAGGTCACTGTTACTTAAAATAGAAAAACGGTTGAAACTGGATAACTTTAGTTAGGGATGACATATCTTGACTAAACTTGGTCTATAGGAAGAGTTTATGGATACTTTCATGGGATTGCGTTTGGGGTCACTAGGGTCGAGGTCACTGTTACTTAAAATAGGAAAATAGTTGAAACTGGATAATTTTAGTTATGGATGACATATCTTGACTAAACTTGGTCTATAGGAAGAGTTTATGGATACTTTCATGGGATTGCGTTTGGGGTCACTAGGGTCGAGGTCACTGTTACTCAAAATAGGAAAATAGTTGAAACTGGATAATTTTAGTTATGGATGACATATCTTGACTAAACTTGGTCTATAGGAAGAGTTTTTGGAGACCTTTCATGGGATTGCGTTTGGGGTCCCTAGGTTCAAGGTCAAGGTCACTGTTACTAAAAATAGAAAAACGTTTGAAACTGATTAACTTTATTTAGGGATGACATATCTTGACTAAACTTGGTCTATAGGAAGAGTTTATGGATACTTTCATGGGATTGCATTTGGGCTCCCTAGATTCAAGGTCAAGGTCACTGTTACTAAAAATAGAAAAATAGTTGAAACTGAATAACTTTAGGCAGGGTCCACATATCTTGACTAAACCAGGTATAAAGGAAGAGTTTATGGATACCTTTCATGAGATTGCATTTGGGCTCCCTAGATTCAAGGTCAAGGTCACTGTTACTAAAAATAGGAAAATGGTTGAAACTGAAAAACTTAAGTAAGGGTTGACATATCGTGACCCAACTTGGTATAAAGGAAGAGTTTATAGATACCCTTCAATGGATTGCATTTGGGGTCCCTAGGGTCAAGGTCTATGTGACTAAAAATAGAAAAACAGACACAGGCTGAAGTTCTTCTGTCAATCATTAAAAATCTGGTTTGGTCACATTGCGGTGTTTCTTGTTTTATGTTGTATATTACATTGTTTTGTGCTGTATATTGCAGTGCTGCGTCAGCGACACTGAAGGCAGTATATGTCTGTGGCAGGTCGGCCCTGGTTCCAACTTTAACAAGCCATTCATGGTGGGTATATATCTTCATATGTTAAAAATACATACTTCTTGATTGTTTTTGGCCAGTGATCTTTATCGAAGTGAAAAATTTGAATACTTTCGAATATATCCAAACTGACTGTGCCATTGCACGTGTCTGTTACAGTGTAAATGTGTTTTGTAAATTTTAGAGATAGCTTGACAAATGTCTAAGTAGAACTTCTCAGTCAGAACAATATTTCTGTAATGACTGTTATTGTCTGTCTTCTAACCAGCCTACATATCATGTGGTTGTATTATATAGTTGTTATGTGAACGTATGTGCCTTAATCAACTATAGACACTATAGCTTAAAGTTTATGTCTGCTTGTAGAGCCTGAGTTGTCACAACAAGACAACGAGTGACTTTGTGTTTGTGGGCTCGTCCAGCCTGATAGCGACAGCCGGTCATTCCTCGGAGAGTCGCAACATCTGTATCTGGGATACTCTGCTGCCGCAACGTAGTGCATGTGTACATGGTGAGTGAGATTTGCATTGATTTCTGTGCTGAACCTCCGGGCCCCATTTTAGTAAGAAACCTTATGCTGCTTTAGAGTGCTCAGGGACACCCGTAAAGTTACCTGCAGAATCTAAGCGATAAATGTTCTTTCAATTTTTTTTATTAAAACGCAGTTTGTGCCTAGGATAACACCTGGAAATGTATGATCTAAAGCCTTGCAATCATTATTGAAATGGGGCCCTGTGTTTTATACAATACTTTCATATTTGATTATGTGTTCATTCTCACTTCTATACAGGGTAAGTCATTCAGTTAATGAAGTTAGTCAATCATGTACTCATGTATTCATTGTTTATAAATAGTATATTCTAATCTTTGTATTAACTCTTGTAGTTCTTGATTGGCCATTTAATGTTTTACAAATACCTGATATCTCCTTAGGAAGGATGAAAATTTCGTAAAATGTATATGACTTAGAACTATTGTATTTAAGAAATGTTCCATGATGTTGACCAATCCATGATGTTCTTTTGATGTTTAGCAAAATAATTGTACCTATTCATATGTTCGCCTTGTTTAACTTCAGCATTTACATGTCACGAGCATGGGAGCCCAGCCTTGGTGTACGCGCCCCATCACCAGCTGTTGATCAGTGGAGGACGGAAAGGCGAGATATGCATCTTCGACATCCGACAACGCCAGATGCGGCACACATTCCAGGCACACGAGTCAAGTATCCGGAGCCTTGCTATCGATCCAGAGGAGGAGTACTTTGTCACTGGTTCGGCTGACGGAGATATAAAGGTGCACAGTCAGAGTTAAATTTCTGTTCGCATATTTTAAAATAAGATTTAAAATACTTTTCCTTTTAACTTAGATTGACTGCAGTAATTGCATGCAAAATAACAAAACTGCCAATAATATTTTGCTTATTTTGTGTGTAAAAATGAACTGCATGATCTTAATGTATTAGACAACTTTTTGCTTTCTGCCAGTGTGGCAATGTGAGCCATGTCTTAAGCTTTAAGATACCAGTAAGAACCCTGTTTAAAGGCCTAGTTTAAGCCTTGTATAAGTGACCACCACCCCACCCACCCCCCCCCCAAAAAAAAAATACACGTGTATTTGTACACAACCTCTGTTAATTGATCTTAATCTTATTGCCTATTTGTCTTATCAGATCTCCAATCTGAATATCCTGCTGTGCAGTTTGGGATGTTTTATTACAAAAATGGACCCTAAATGGCCCTGAGCCTATAAAATTATACACAGGAAATTGGCCCCTACTGTGACACCAGTGCGATTAGCAGGAGATGCACAGCAGGGAATTATCATGCCAAACATTCCTTAAACTAAGCCTTTAAGTTTCAAGACACCAGTAAGAGGCTTAAAGCTTTAAGCTTAAATATTTCTTTCAGGTATGGGGCCTAGATGTTCACCAGCTGATTGTCGCCTTCACTGGGGAGCACACGCGCAGTAACACATTCTTCCGTAGTGTAGGCTCGGCAACAGGCGTAACCCAGCTAGCCATTGGACCAAAACACACACTGTTCTCGTGTGGCGTGGACGGGTCCATGAAATTCCGCGCACTGCCAGAGAGAGACTCAATTGTCAGATACTGGAACAGCTAGTGATCCATTCTATTATTGAAATATTTAAAATAGCTCCTTATATATGACTGTATACTTCAAAATGAAAGGCATAATGTTTCCTATCGTTTCTTTATGTAGCAATGACAGCAGAAAGTAGTCAGACACATTGTTTGGCTCAGATGGCCATTCCAATAAAGATCTTAGTCGGTTTTAGTCAGCAAATGTCATAATGTAAGAATTATAATCTCACTATTTTGCAACACATTTGTGTCAATTGAACTTGAACCAGTATTTAAATTGAATACAAACTTAGGGGGGAAAAATATATGTGCTGCCATTTGTGACGTTTATACAGGTTAATGATTATTGAAGACTATAGACTATTAAAATCCTTTATTAAAACAGGCGCCTAAAGTATAAAGCTTGTACTTCAATGGTAAACTTACGGGCAGAATCTATCCGATAAATGTCGAGATATTTTTACTGAAATGCAGCCTACGCCAAAAAGGAGTTACGCCCCTAAAGTTACAATCTTAAGCCTTTCATGCTTTATTGAAACTGAGCCCTAAAGCCTAAATGTTTACTATTGTTTTATTCAAGATCATTCCATGTAAATAGATGTTGTTTTACTTGATATTGTTAACTCATGTAAAATGGCAAAACATTTATTAAATTACAGGGTTATTTTAAGAACAATATTATTGTTTGCATTTTAAAACCTGTTTTTTAAACTTTCTTTGTTCAAGAGGTGAAGTATTATTGCTGTTGTTCAATAGTATGAGAAGGTTTGTTAAGTACACTGTGTACATGTCTGTACTTTGATAAGTATATGTACTGTTCATCTTTTTTTACCCATATGCAGTTTAATAAACATATAAATACCACTGTGAACTGACTTTCAGGCTGAAAGTGCATGGATAGTTAATATTATGACAATTTCACAGTCACCTTGATACATGAATAAATGGCAATAATATAGGAATTCCAATACAAGCACATTAATGCTAGCTTCTGTAGCGTGGTAGTATTTGTATGATAATTGTCATTTAATGAACATTTCCCCATCAAAGCATGCCATATTAGCGATTCTTTGTTCTTTTAATGAATGAAGTCCGTATATGGGTGATCTGTATATACCGTGATTAATAATTATACCTGAAAATAAGAACTTAACAAAAGTTTTTTAAATAGGTCAAAAGTTCATCAAAAGTCCAATAAATTAAATGTCATTCACTGCTCTTTATTCAGTTTCCAGTTGCAGTAAAAAGTGCATGTTATTTGTCTTATAAAAATGTACTTCAAGTTGTTTAGTGGGTCAATGCACGGCCTTTGATAAGAATATTTGTTCAGATTTTATGATTGATATTAATTGTATATGTATGTACAATATATATAAGGCTGTATAGGGAAACATAATGTTATTCATGCATTTTAAAGCAGATTTTGTGTGGAAAAATAATGATTTGACATTCCTGTTTTTATCAATTGTTCTTTTCTGTAAGGTTTTATCATGTCATTACTAATTGTAAATATTACCTTTTCAGTTGTAGAACATAAGGAAGGGTTTCCATATGTTGTTGGATCTATTCATGTCTTAATCACCTTTGAATGTGGCAATATTGACAACGTACTAGTCCTTAACTTCATCACAAAATAAAACTTGAATAAACTTTGAATATATTTCAAACAAAATATCTGTAAAATATCATTTAAAATTAAATTTCTTAGCAGTGTTCTTGTAGACAGTTGAGCCTAAGAAGTGTTTTAAATGTTCATCAACCAAAAGAATGATGAAGAAAGAACATCCTAAACTTTTATTTAATCCATAGATTGGCACAGCATTTAAATTGTATTTCTAGTTCAGCTTCAGTTTGTTTTTTTGTTGAAAATTATGTTGTCTTAAAAACTTATTCTACTTGCATAGATTTGAAATGATTATATATGTTATTTATTTGTAAATTGCAGTGTTGTGATATTTGTGCAAATAATATTTATTTCAACAACGGAAAGTGTGTCTGACATGTGATAGTTCACATGTCTGTATAGTCTTGAGAAGTTCCGTTTATCCATGACAGCTGAGGATGGTAGAATCCATTGCAAAGGTGTTTTCTTTGAATCTGTGATTGATGCCCTTAATATGAACCTGAAAGACCTGTAAGACATTTCAAGCACTTGTCTTTGATCAGATAAATGAGCAACATTTGGTATTAACATATACACACTAAGTCATGTGCTGTAGCATTATTACGGTAGCATTTATCTTAGAAGAGCCATTTTGATATTCTACAGGAGATGTCTGTAAAATTGGCATGTCATTTATTATACCCCGACATACAAAGTTTGAAGGGGTTATATTGGAGTCTCTCTGTTGTTGGTGGTTGGTTTACTACTGGATGGAATTCATTAAAACTTCATACAATGGTAGAACATACTTAGAGGAATTGTAGTGTACAGGAATCATAGCTCTATTTCAGCTTATTACAGAGGTATTGCCCTATGTTACTTGTTCTTGTCCCGTGCATTACTTCAAAACTACTTGATGGAACTCAATAAAACTTTATATTATGAAAGAATATAATGAGAAAAATGGAGTATGTAAGAACCATCACTTTATTTTATAATCACAGTTATTGCCCTTCATTTTTTGTTTGAAGCATAACTTTAAAACTATGGGATGGGATTGGAAATGCAGTGTACATTAACCTTGGACATATGGCCTCCTTTAAAAGAAATAGATTGTCATTTTTGTGTCCAGGTGGCATTCGGGGGTATTCGTCACTCCTGTGACAACTCTACGGTAGTTTGTTTTGTAAGTAAGGGTATACACTTAGCAATTATGTGTTAAGTTCGATTTCAGTGCAATATGTTGAAAACACTTGAAACATATTTTGTGAGAATTCCAATTCACATGTATTCGAGCAGGTATATCTAGAGGGAGTAAATTAATTGAAATGTAGTGTTGTATATGTGTGTATGTTTTATCTGAAATAACATAAAAAAATGTTGTATTCTGTTCATTACCTCTTCACTTTTATGCTTCAATAAAAACGCAATGTATCATAAAAAATATTCACTACACCACTTGAAATAGCTTCAGTAGTGTTGTCCATCTGTCTGCTACAAATTATGTTATGGCTCGTCCCTCTTATGAAGTGTTTCTTTTATTATAGAGTTAGAAACACAATCCATTGTATTATATTTGTATTGTTAATCTTAAAATAATATAAGTTATTATTAGTTGCTACACTAATTTACAGTGATTGTACTTTGTGTTGTTCCACCCCAAGGAATGATTCAAATCCTTACAGTAACCTGTCTGGTTGGAGCAGCAGTTAATGTTCTGGCTTGTCACCAAGGTGTCAAAGGTTTAATTCTGGCCTTGGTCATCTAGCCGGTCAAGTGGGTATCCACTGGGTACTATAGTTTCCCCGTGATTTTAAAATTAGTTCACCATTACTGACCACAAAGTGAAACCAAGCAGTCTCACACCAAAACTTCAGTATCAGAATCAAAATATAGAGAACATGTAATCTTTGTTAATTATCAATCAATAATTGATAATCAAAAATATGTTTATCCTTTGACTAATACAATGATATACACGTATATAAAGACCAAGACCTGTAATAAAAAAAATTAGTGATGCATATTTCAACAATGTAATACCTTAAGCGTAAAAAGAAAGTGAGAAATTCCACATCTGGCTATACATGTAGGTCTTCTGCATGAAATAGTATGTAAGAGTTAAGATAGAATTTTGTCTAGTCAACAATTTATCATATTGTTAATCAGAACACATGTGCTATATATACTATATGTACTTATATAATTAGTTTTCTTCCTGAAATAAAATGAAGTACCTTGTATGATATTTTTTCTCTGGTATAGTACCTTCTTTATCTTCAGAACGCCTGTCTGATCAAAGTCTCTGCTTTCAATATTCATGTTCTAGCTGTCCTGAGTCAAGTGTTTTATTGTTATTTCAATATTTAGGTTGTTGAAGTATTAACCTAAATTTCTTTATAGAGTTTTGCTTGTTTGTTATATTTTGTTTGTGATTATTTTTATTCACATATATAGAGTCATGTAAAATATTGTTACCATTATTATAAATTATTATGTGCCACAAAAATAAAAATCAGATACAAACATGGAAGACTTGTTGTGTATTTGACATGTTATTGAATAGTATGAAATTACTGAAAGTTGAACTCAAATGATATCACAGCAGATATTTCCCATACCTTATATTACTTTTATATTAAAGACCCTTGGTACAATAAGAATACTGCCATAAATCTAGTTTGCAGGAACTGGATCAAATATATGTTAGAAGTTATTTTTTTATTATACCCCCACAAACGAAGTTTGAGGGGGTATATAGGAGTGAGCTTGTCGGTCGGTCGGTCGGTCGGACGGACGGTCTGTCTGTTTTCATGGTTTCCGGATGATAACTCATGAAAGGCTAGACAGATTTGAAAAATTTTTGGTACACAGGTGTAACATCAGAAGATACAGGTCAAGTTCGATATTGGGGCTGGTGGGGCCAAGGTCACTGTTACTAAAAATAGAAAAACGGTTTCCAGACGATAACTCATGAAAGGCTTGACAGATTTGAATTTTTTTTGGTACACAGGTGTAACACCAGAAGATACAGGTCAAGTTCGATATTGGGGCTGGTGGGGCCAAGGTCAAGGTCACTGTTACTAAAAAAAGAAAAACGGTTTCCGGACGGTAGCTCATGAAAGGCTAGACGTACACAGGTGTAACATCTGAAGATACAGGTCAAGTTCGATATTGGGGCTGGTGGGGCCGAGGTCAAGGTCACTGTTACTAAAAAAAAAAAACGGTTTCAGGACGATAACTCATGAAAGGCTAGACGGATTTGAACAATTTTTGGTACACAGGTGTAACATCATAAGATACAGATCAAGTTAGTGAGCTTGTCGGTTGGTCGGTCGGTCGGTCTGTCATGCATGATAAAAGAAGATGCAGTGTGCAGTAACCTTGGAGTCATGGCCTCTTTTTAAAGGAATGGTTTGCCATTCCTGTGTCCAGGCGGCATTTGGGGGTATTCGTCACTCCTGTGACAGCTCTAGTTTACAAAAGGATATGGCAATATTTCTCTACATTTAACACTCATGATTCTACATACCGAAAAGTGAAAAAAACAATGTGCTGCATATTATTCAAAAGTTTGCACTCCAAGTGCATGCAACCAGTGTTGTTTTTTGCGGTTGACTTTCTTGCATACCAAATACCCTAATAGGCTATAACAACCCTTCAAAAACTGAGAGTCTGCATGCAAAATAATCTCAGATTTAAAGCTTCTGCATACCATATTTCTCCCTCTTGAGACTTGAGTCTTTCTTAAAAAAAACCTCTGAATACTGCTTACTTCATTATCATGAATGAGTTCTCTTGAATATTGAATCAGCAGGTTCTTCTTTTCCTACTTTTCCATCTTTTCCCTACTTTTTTGTTAGGCTCCTACTTTTCCCTACTTTTTCTAGAAAAAACCCTACTATCCCTACTCATTTGTAAAAATAGTTTGAGAAATAATAGAAAGGTTTTAACTAATTCATTGATTAAAATAATCTAAATCTTAATAAGAAGCCATCTCTAGTATTTTTGTAGAATGAGTTATGATGCAGTAGGTGTCGGGTGCTGCACGAGGGGTTCTATGATGAGAACGAATGGCGCCTGTTGACAAGTCAGAGACACCAATTTAAGGTTTATCTCCTCATCCTGTGACTGAATCCCTCTTGAAACACTGGTTTCTAAGCAAAGATAAATACATGTACATTACAATTGATGAATAGGCTTAGTTATCATTTATTTGCTTGTAAAAAAAAGTCGTACTATCCCTACGTTTTAGTTATTGGTCACTTGAAAGCCTGCGAATGTATATTTTGAACCCTTGTAAAATTGAGTAAAAGAGGTACTTGTATGATTAGTTTCTGAAAGCGGATTAAAACAAATTTGCATGAGTTTAGGTTCATGCTGTTTATGTATGGTTGTGGGGTTGTTGGTGATGATGATGGTGGTGATGATGATGATGATGATGATGATGATGATGATGATGATGATGATGATGATGATGATGATGATGATGATGATGATGATGATGATGATGATGATGATGACGATGAATCATGATGATGATGGTGGTGATGATGATGATGATGATGATGATAATGATGATGATGATGATGATGATGATGATGATGATGATGATGATGATGATGATGATGATGATGATGATGATGATGATAATGATGATGGTGGTGATGATGATGATGATGATGATGATAATGATGATGATGATGATGATGATGATGATGATGATGATGATGATGACGATGAATCATGATGATCATGATGACCATGATCATGATGGCAAAAGGGTTCTTACGATCAAGTTCAATCGATGTAACAGTTTGAACCGGTTTAACAACAGTGTGTAGTTAATCAAGTAATCCTGTATGCACAATGTGAAACGGAGAGGAAAAGGTATTTTTAACGTTTTTTGAAATGTCATCTCACAAACGTAAAGTAGGACGTTATTTCAGATCATACATTATCAAACTATAAAAGAGTGAGGTTGATACCTTGTGTATTAAATCCGAAAACACGATGACATTTACATGGTGAATAGAATTCGGATATGCTTTTCGGATATTGTCATTTCATCTTCGATCTTATCACAGAGAATATAATAGTAATTTGGTGACAAGGCTTTCACAGTCAGAATTGTATAGTACAAACACAGAAACTCTTTTATTTTATATTTTTATTTCAAGGAAACGATGTGTTGACTAGAGAAAGTCTGCATTGTATTTTTCCATCATTTTGGGAGTGGGTCAGGGCCATCATGAATGGGAACAAAGCATCAAATTGTCAGTTCTAGAAATGAACAAGAATGCTTTCGAAAACACAGAAAAGATAATAATAATTTGATCAAGTTCTGGGTCGACACTAACCATTTTCCCAAGGGATCCCGAAGGGACACCAACATTTGAAATCAGTTGTCTCTTCCTGAAATTAGGAGTCCCTTTCATTTTTTACATATTTTTCGTTACTTAACCTGTTTTAATATTAAATTAAACATGCAAATACAGTGTCTTTTACTTTTTCATTTGTAATTCAAGTAAACATATTATACATGTTTTCAACAGCACAATGTCAGACATACCATAAATGACTGGGTATAAGACGATAGGGGGTATTAGACGCAGGGAAAACAATCTGTGAAAAGTCCAAGAAAAAAACTTTTAATCTATGTTTTTGGTTAAAAGACGCATAGAAAAGATGTCAAATCGTCTGGCATTTTCGGCCACCATGTTTGTTGACAGTGACCAAAAAAAAAAAATCCATGAAAATGGCGACTGTTATCTTTAAAACCATACAATGATAAACTTTTGAGAATGAAAAGTCAAGTTATGCAAAAACCTTATATTGTACGGGTTTGTTCTCAAAATGTCAACACCTACAGAAAAGAATAAAGTACCGTAATTCACCTAAGAGTTCGGACACTCTAAATATTCGGACACCCATAATTATTTTCCAAAATAATTTATTTTTCGTACCTTATTTTCGGACACTCAAAGGACATCAATCACAACTTTCACAGTTACTAAGTTTCACAGACGAAGATTATTGATTTTTATCTTTACAATGCCTGGCTAGATTACCTAACCGTATACACCACTGTGACAAGTTAATTAGTTACTACCCCATCCTAAACGATTTATTGCCTGTTGAAAAGAAAGTGTGATATATTTATTAGAGGATTAAAGAAACAACAAGGGCAATCAAGGGATTAAGAAAACATAACATGACATGTTTGTAAAACGATCTGCCAATAAACTTTCAAACTTGTACCACACTTATAGACTGTAAGAAGCAATAATCGTACAGTTATACATTAATCCTGCATAGCAATGTCCTACTCTCCACGAGATCCTCGTGGGTATAACTGTAAGTTATGTGACGTCACACAGTGTGGCTCTTTGATCTAAAGCAGATAGAATGTGTTTATTCAATTCAATGCATGTATAAAATGGTGTTTTAATTAACTTGATGAAGGATTTACACTTATAGGCGTAATAAATAAGTTAATGACCATTGATAGACAGGTTAAAAGCAGTCGTGTTTTTCACACCTTCTTGTACAACTGACAAAAAATATTTTGACAGTGCCCAACTTTGCTTTTTTATATATGCAAGTTTAATTATTGTTCAATTCAATTTATTATTCAAAATAATATTGAATAACTTTAATCGAAAAATATTTTTGTTTAAATTATAAACGTCTTACGATATACCGTATCCCGATCTTCAACTGCTGTTTTAAATCATATATACTCGATTTATATGGCGTGATACCACAGTTATTTTTACTATATGTTTCATATAGACACTAACCTGGCTTTTGACTTTATAAACACCCCATTTGAAAAACAAGGACATGGCATCTCTAGAACCATTTAAGACACAAAATATAATCACAAGAAAACACCATGTTGACCATTGACCCGACTGTCAAAATTGAGTTCAAATACATAACCCTTCCGCCAGGGAGTCAATCGGCTACAAACAACTAATTTTCAGACTTCCACAAGCTATGATTTTTCCAATATTTACATTGAAAACTATCAATTTCTGCAATAGAGTGTCAAATTCAGTCAAGTTCTCTGCAAAAAGAACATTTTTTGCTTCTTTTTCATTCAATTTTAATAAAATATTGATACTTGAACACAAGCACTCTTTTTTTCTGTATTCACATCCGGATCTTGGTCAACGGGGGGCAGATAACTGTGGTCTTGAGCCATATGACGCGAGTAACATCCCTTTCTACATAAATCTAAACAAACTCTAGGCTTGAAATCGACCTCAGAAAAAAAGTTAAAAATATTGTTACTGGGTATTATACGCAGGCATTTTTTTGCATCAAAATCTGAGGGAAAAAAGGGCGTCTAATACCCAGTCATTTACGGTACATGTATGTACATGTATGAACCTCTGGCAATGGCAGAGAGGAAGATTAGGGTCTCCAAGTCAGTATATATTGGGTTCAAAAGTGGTAGAATGTTTAAGTCCCTTTTGTTTTCAGTCATAAACATAGTTGGATACAATGTAAACAAAAACTTGGTGTTGTTACTATTTTTAGATTTTCGGAAAATACGCATAAAATACGTCATGGTTCAGGGTCTTGTCATATGACAGTGTTTTTGATTAAGAAACAATAGGAATATTACATCTGGCTTGTGAAAACTCAAGTTTATTTTTAGTAGAGCTGCTGATCAATCAAACACCTCTGACCTTGTTGATAATGTAAATAACAAAACAGAAGCGTTTTCCCGCATGCGCACTGTGAAATGACCTGTTTATTTATAGATCCATGACATCAAAATACAGTCAAAAAGTCAGTCATACTTTTGCTTTAGTGTGTGCCAAGTATTAATAATAATATCATTTTACATGCACTTTTAAGAAATTTAGAGGGACCCAAATATGTAATAAATAAATGAAACACTATTCAATTATTGATATTTAGCTTTTATTGGTCAAAATTTAAGTGTCTAGATGGAATATCACACTTCGAAGTTCAGGTGTCCCTCCCGAAAAATTGGTGTCCTCAGGATCCCGGGACCCTGTTAGTGTCGAACACTGAGTTGGTCTCATAAAAGGGTCTCATCATGCTAGGGTCTAGTCATCCTATAGCCTTTTGCTGAATCACATTAATAATGCTTTAAACTAATAAATTTTGAAAAATATTTGAGCATATATACATGAATATCATTTTTCTAAATTTGGCTTGAGGGACAACCACTTACCCCCAAACTTGGTGTCTTAAATAAGGATGGGAAGGATGGGTGTATTTTGTGACAGTTAGTGCTTTTGTTCAGATAAATTTTGGATAGAAATGCATTTATATTAGGGATTGTTCTAATGGACAGGATTTACCACATGAACATTGAGAAAAAATCCTTTTCTTGTACAATTACCGGTATATGCACTAGATCTTTAGCAGATGGCGACAACTTGGTGTAAGATGAGGGAGTTGAGACGTCTGTTCAACACATCGTCTAAATTGTCTGCCAGGGTTAATGAGATCAACATACAGATGCTTTCAGATTCACTCCACAAACAGGTAAGAAAAAAAATACTGTCTAGGGACTCCTTATTGCCTGGAAATATGCCTTTTCAAATACCATTTATTTCCAAATGAATTTTTATACCTAGAAATATAGAACCTGATAATAAGTTTTTTAATTTATGCTTATTTTAGAACGTTATGCCATTTGATTGATTGACACCAATCAAGCAAATCTAATCGATGAACGCCATTTGCTAAATGAACCTAGGCAAACAAATTCTTACTAGGGACCATGAAAATGACATCGAGCTGAGCAAACAAAACAAAGTGTGAAATTCTTACTAGGGACCGCGAGAATGACATCAAGCATTGAGAAGTATCGATTTTCGATGCAACCAATAGAATTTTATATGAACATGTAGTTAAACAAATCGGTCCTTTTTATCGGGTTTGAGCTAATGAGGATATCGAGCCATACAATATCGAGCCAATGAGTTTTGACTGTATATATTAGGGATGCAAACGAATGGCAAAATTGATATTCGAATATTCGGTAATTCTTTCGAACGAATATTCGAATATTCGATTACCAAAATACATCTTTTAAAAGTTGTAGTAAACTTTTATAATATTCTCTAAAGTAATAGCCGGGGCATCTTAGCTTTTCCTTGTCGTAATAACTACGCGTGGCGGACCCTGAATAACACCAAATGAGCCTCTGAAATTCTTCATTTCAGAAAGACAAAAAGTCATACTTTATCAACAGAGAAAAATTAACAAAAACTTTTTATTAATATTCCTCTGCCTTCATATTTGTAAACAACGTGAACCTAGATGGATTTTTGGTCAAATGGCGTTATGTGCCAATGGAGAGTCTCCGTAGGACGAGCAGCCTCGTTCTGGGATTGACCTATAATATATAAACTACGGAAAAACTAAACCAACTTGGGAACTAATCTATTTTAGATTTTCTTAATTGGTAGAAGCAATATAATTGGATTTTTTCTGTCACTTGTCGTTTTCTGTCACTTGTCGTTTCGTTTTCTGTCACTTGTCGTTTTCTGTCACTCCCCGTGTTTTTACAATAAGCAAGTTATTGTAAAAACACGGGGACTTTTTATAGTACCCGACGATATGTCCCTAAATGATACATGCCGCGTGTTTAGTGTATTGTCATCACATTCACACCTCTGGCATTATGGGCCAATCGTTGTTTAAACAAGACAAACGAATCTTAAATACAACAACATAGTTGTAGGCAAAATATTTATTATTATTATTATTCAACAAAAAAAACATCGAATATTCGAATACTGATTTTAACATTCGAATACCAAACGTTTGATCGAATATTCGAATATTCGTTTGCATCCCTAGTATATATGTATTCAGTTAAATTAAAATTTGAATGCACCAATTTTAGTTTGATAATGTATTTCAAACAGAACATATTAATTTAAACACTAAATAAATAAAAATGTAAGAATATTTTATCCTAATTATCCTGATTATCAATTAAATGGGGCTGATCCCTTTTTTTCTTATTCTTTACCTATACCTTGGGATTGCTTTTGGGGTCATTAGAGTCAAGTGACTGAAAATAGTAAAATGATTTCCACTCAATAAATTGAGATAGGAATAGCTTATAATGATGAAACTTGCTTAATGTCATACGGTCATACCATGAGATCGCTTTTTATGTCAATAGAATGAAGATGAAGGTCTCTGCTACTTAAAAATGTAAATTATCTAAAGCTTGAATTAGGAATAACTTTTAGTGTTGAAACTTTGCAAAACTTATGTGAAGATGTACATCGGGATTGCATCTGGGATCAAGGTGAAGGAAATATAACAAACGGTAGATTGCATTTGATATTGATCGAAACAAGGAACACTGCTTATATAAGAAACGCTTAACTCTGATGTGCCAAATTTCCTGAGTGCATTAAATATTTTAATTAAATACCTACTTTGGTCGCATTGTAACATTTCTAGTTTAGTTTTAAGCACTGTTGCATATTTTTTTCTTAGCAAAATGAATATAAGATGAAGGTTTCTAATTTTACTTTTTTTTACATTCATGACTCTGAGTACCACTTAAGATTTTTCTCATAATACTTATAATACTACTATCAGTACAATGTATGTACACATAACAGAGACAACTAATGGACTTATGCAGATAAAAACATCTGTACTTATTTCAGTTCATAATATGTTTTAGATATTTAGAAGATGTGAGCCATCTTTAGCAGCAAGCCAGACCTGCCTTAACCCTGAGAGTGATGAAGACTTGGCAGGAAAGGTTGAACATATTCGAACAATGTCAGATGCTCAACTGCGTGCCATAAAGGCTCATCTGGCAAAACATGGCCTCTGGGACAAGCAAGTGCCACTGAGGAAAGATGTTGATCTGAAACTACCACAGTTTCTAGGTAAAGTTTTATATATTTTTCAAACCAAAAACATGATAGAGGAGTAAAAGAATATAAAAATGAATAATGGGTAATTTAAAAACAAAACAAAACAGATATAAGTTTTAAACATATTTTGTTTAGAATAAAATGTGCTTTGTTGTATGTAAATCTATACATTGTGTAAAGCTATATGCGTTGCATGTAGAATGAATAAATGAAATAAATTCATGTCATGTCTTATTTCAGGTACAAATATTGAGGAACACTTCAGGAATATTGCGAACAATCAGATAAAAGACTATAAGGTATAACATTACTTGTATTTTCGTGCTTTATGAAATGTTAAAATGTAAATGGACTTACATAATATATTTTAAACGTTGATCATATGATTTCAATTTTATTATTTTTTTTAATTGATCAGCAATTCTAAGTTTAAAGAAGTGACTGGAAGGTGCAATCATATCTGCTATGTAAAGATACAATAGCTATTCATTTGACATTTGTCTGTGTAGGCACTAGCTGAAAGGCTGTGTAGATATGAGTTACCACAGCAACCCCCAGAATGGGCAGAGTTACCGGGCTGGGTGCGCTACGGGGAGGATGGAGTGCCAGAGCCTGTGGATTACCCACAGGATGATGTGCTCGTGTTTGATGTGGAGATCCTTGTTACTGAGGGAAATTATCCAACCATGGCAACAGCAGTCTCAGACAAACACTGGTATGTCGGGGTGTAGGCTGTCTCAGACAAACACTGGTATGACAGGGGGTTTAGGCTGTCTCAGACAAACACTGGTATGTCAGGCGGCGTAGGTTGTCTCAGACAGACTATGGTATGTCAGGTGGCGTAGGCTGTCTCAGACAAACACTGGTATGTCGGGGGTGTAGGCTGTCTCAGACAAACACTGGTATGTCAGGTGGTGTAGGCTGTCTCAGACAGACTATGGTATGTCAGGTGGCATAGGCTGTCTCAGACAAACACTGGTATGTCTGGGGTGTAGGCTGTCTCAGACAAACACTGGTATGTCAGGTGGCGTAGGCTGCCTCAGACAAACACTGGTATGTCAGGTGGCATAGGCTGTCTCAGACAAACACTGGTATGTCAGGTGGCATAGGCTGTCTCAGTTTAACACTGGTATGTCAGGGGGTGTAGGCTGTCTCAGACAAACACTGGTATGTCAGGTGGCATAGGCTGTCTCAGACAAACACTGGTATGTCAGGTGGCATAGGCTGTCTCAGTCAAACACTGATATGTCAGGTGGTTTAGGCTGTCTCAGACAAACACTGGTATGTCAGGGGGTGTAGGCTGTCTAAGACAAACTATGGTATGTCAGGGGTTGTAGGCTGTCTCAGACAAACACTGGTATGTCAGGTGGGTTAGGCTGTCTAAGACAAACTATGGTATGTCAGGGGTTGTAGGCTGTCTCAGACAAACACTGTTTTATCAGGGGGTGTAGGCTGTCTAAGACAAACACTGGTATGTCAGGTGGGTTAGGCTGTCTCGGACAAACACTGGTATGTCAGGGGGTGTAGGCTGTCTTGAACAAACACTGGTATATCAGGGGGTGTAGGCTGTCTCGGACAAACACTGGTATGTCAGGTGGGTTAGGCTGTCTAAGACAAACACTGGTATATCAGGGGGTGTAGGCTGTCTCGGACAAACACTGGTATATCAGGGGGTGTAGGCTGTCTCAGACAAACACTGGTATATCAGGGGGTGTAGGCTGTCTCAGACAAACACTGATATGTCGGGGGTGTAGGCTGTCTCGGACAAACACTGGTATATCAGGGGGTGTAGGCTGTCTCGGACAAACACTGATATGTCAGGGGGTGTAGGCTGTCTAAGACAAACACTGATATATCAGGGGGTGTAGGCTGTCTAAGACAAACACTGGTATATCAGGTTGCATAGGCTGCCTCAGACAAACCCTGGTATGTCAGGTGGGTTAGGCTGTCTCAGACAAACACTGGTATGTCAGGTGGGTTAGGCTGTCTCAGACAAACACTGGTATGTCAGGTGGGTTAGGCTGTCTAAGACAAACACTGGTATGTCAGGGGGTGTAGGCTGTCTCGGACAAACACTGGTATATCAGGGGGTGTAGGCTGTCTCAGACAAACACTGATATGTCAGGGGGTGTAGGCTGTCTCAGACAAACACTGGTATATCAGGGGGTGTAGGCTGTCTAAGACAAACACTGATATATCAGGGGGTGTAGGCTGTCTAAGACAAACACTGGTATATCAGGTTGCATAGGCTGCCTCAGACAAACCCTGGTATGTCAGGTGGGTTAGGCTGTCTAAGACAAACACTGGTATGTCAGGTGGGTTAGGCTGTCTAAGACAAACACTGGTATGTCAGGTGGGTTCGGCTGTCTAAGACAAACACTGGTATGTCAGGGGGTGTAGGCTGTCTCGGACAAACACTGGTATGTCAGGGGGTGTAGGCTGTCTCGAACAAACACTGGTATATGAGGGGGTGTAGGCTGTCTCAGACAAACACTGGTATGTCAGGGGGTGTAGGCTGTCTCAGACAAACACTGGTATGTCAGGTGGGTTAGGCTGTCTCAGTCAAACACTGGTATGTCAGGGGGTGTAGGCTGTCTCGGACAAACACTGGTATGTCAGGTGGCGTAGGCTGTCTCAGACAAACACTGGTATGTCAGGTGGGTTAGGCTGTCTCAGACAAACACTGGTATGTCAGGTGGGTTAGGCTGTCTCAGACAAACACTGGTATGTCAGGTGGGTTAGGCTGTCTAAGACAAACACTGGTATGTCAGGGGGTGTAGGCTGTCTCTGACAAACACTGGTATGTCAGGTGGTGTAGGCTGTCTCGAACAAACACTGGTATATCAGGGGGTGTAGGCTGTCTCGGACAAACACTGGTATGTCAGGTGGGTTAGGCTGTCTAAGACAAACACTGATATATCAGGGGGTGTAGGCTGTCTAAGACAAACACTGATATATCAGGGGGTGTAGGCTGTCTAAGACAAACACTGGTATATCAGGTTGCATAGGCTGCCTCAGACAAACCCTGGTATGTCAGGTGGGTTAGGCTGTCTCAGACAAACACTGGTATGTCAGGTGGGTTAGGCTGTCTCAGACAAACACTGGTATGTCAGGTGGGTTAGGCTGTCTAAGACAAACACTGGTATGTCAGGGGGTGTAGGCTGTCTAAGACAAACACTGGTATGTCAGGTGGGTGTAGGCTGTCTAAGACAAACACTGGTATGTCAGGGGGTGTAGGCTGTCTCGGACAAACACTGGTATATCAGGGGGTGTAGGCTGTCTCAGACAAACACTGATATATCAGGGGGTGTAGGCTGTCTAAGACAAACACTGGTATGTCAGGTGGGTTAGGCTGTCTAAGACAAACACTGGTATGTCAGGGGGTGTAGGCTGTCTCGGACAAACACTGGTATATCAGGGGGTGTAGGCTGTCTCAGACAAACACTGATATATCAGGGGGTGTAGGCTGTCTAAGACAAACACTGATATATTAGGGGGTGTAGGCTGTCTAAGACAAACACTGATATGTCAGGGGGTGTAGGCTGTCTCGGACAAACACTGGTATATCAGGGGGTGTAGGCTGTCTCAGACAAACACTGATATATCAGGGGGTGTAGGCTGTCTAAGACAAACACTGATATATCAGGGGGTGTAGGCTGTCTAAGACAAACACTGATATGTCAGGGGGTGTGGGCTGTCTCGGACAAACACTGGTATGTCAGGTGGCGTAGGCTGTCTCAGACAAACACTGGTATGTCAGGTGGCATAGGCTGTCTCAGACAAACACTGGTATATCAGGGGGTGTAGGCTGTCTCAGACAAACACTGGTATATCAGGGGGTGTAGGCTGTCTAAGACAAACACTGATATATCAGGGGGTGTAGGCTGTCTAAGACAAACACTGGTATATCAGGTTGCATAGGCTGCCTCAGACAAACCCTGGTATGTCAGGTGGGTTAGGCTGTCTAAGACAAACACTGGTATGTCAGGTGGGTTAGGCTGTCTAAGACAAACACTGGTATGTCAGGTGGGTTAGGCTGTCTAAGACAAACACTGGTATGTCAGGTGGGTAAGGCTGTCTAAGACAAACACTGGTATGTCAGGTGGGTTAGGCTGTCTAAGACAAACACTGGTATGTCAGGGGGTGTAGGCTGTCTCGGACAAACACTGGTATATCAGGGGGTGTAGGCTGTCTCAGACAAACACTGATATGTCAGGGGGTGTAGGCTGTCTCAGACAAACACTGGTATATCAGGGGGTGTAGGCTGTCTCGGACAAACACTGGTATGTCAGGTGGTGTAGGCTGTCTCAGACAAACACTGGTATATCAGGGCGTGTAGGCTGTCTAAGACAAACATTGATATGTCAGGGGGTGTAGGCTGTCTAAGACAAACACTGGTATATCAGGGGGTGTAGGCTGTCTCGGACAAACATTGATATGTCAGGGGGTGTAGGCTGTCTAAGACAAACACTGGTATATCAGGGGGTGTAGGCTGTCTCAGACAAACACTGATATGTCAGGTGGCATAGGCTGTCTAAGACAAACACTGATATATCAGGGGGTGTAGGCTGTCTCAGACAAACACTGGTATATCAGGGGGTGTAGGCTGTCTCGGACAAACACTGGTATGTCAGGTGGTGTAGGCTGTCTAAGACAAACACTGGTATATCAGGGGGTGTAGGCTGTCTCAGACAAACATTGATATGTCAGGGGGTGTAGGCTGTCTAAGACAAACACTGGTATATCAGGGGGTGTAGGCTGTCTCGGACAAACATTGATATGTCAGGGGGTGTAGGCTGTCTAAGACAAACACTGGTATATCAGGGGGTGTAGGCTGTCTCGGACAAACACTGGTATGTCAGGTGGGTTAGGCTGTCTCAGACAAACACTGGTATGTCAGGTGGGTTAGGCTGTCTCAGACAAACACTGGTATGTCAGGTGGGTTAGCCTGTCTCAGACAAACACTGGTATGTCAGGTGGGTTAGGCTGTCTCAGACAGACGCTGGTATGTCAGGAAGCGTAGGCTGTCTCAGACAAACACTGATATATCAGGGGGTGTAGGCTGTCTAAGACAAACACTGGTATATCAGGTGGCATAGGCTGTCTCAGACAAACACTGGTATGTCAGGTGGCGTAGGCTGTCTCAGACAGACGCTGGTATGTCAGGTGGGTTAGGCTGTCTCAGACAAACACTGGTATGTCAGGTGGGTTAGGCTGTCTCAGACAGACGCTGGTATGTCAGGTGGCGTAGGCTGTCTCAGACAAACACTGATATATCAGGGGGTGTAGGCTGTCTCGGACAAACACTGGTATATCAGGTGGCGTAGGCTGTCTCAGACAAACCCTGGTATGTCAGGTGGTGTAGGCTGTCTCAGACAAACACTGGTATATCAGGGGGTGTAGGCTGTCTAAGACAAACACTGATATATCAGGGGGTGTAGGCTGTCTAAGACAAACACTGGTATATCAGGTTGCATAGGCTGTCTCAGACAAACCCTGGTATATCAGGTGGCGTAGGCTGCCTCAGACAAACCCTGGTATATCAGGGGGTGTAGGCTGCCTCAGACAAACCCTGGTATGGCCGGGGTTTAGGCTGCCTCAGACAAACACTGGTATATCAGGTTGCATAGGCTGCCTCAGACAAACCCTGGTATGGCAGGGGGTGTAGGCTGCCTCAGACAAACACTGGTATGTCAGGTGGCATAAGCTGCCTCAGAAAAACACTGGTATGTCAGGTTGCATAGGCTGCCTCAGACAAACCCTGGTATGTCAGGGGGTGTAGGCTGCCTCAGACAAAGACTGGTTTTCAGTATGGCTGCTGTGTTGGTTTTCATGCAAACATTATTAATATATATATATTTCAAACTAACAGAATTCAAATGAGTCTCTTGTATGATATGTATTTAATTCCCTCACCCAGGTTTTCTTGGTGCTCAGACTACCTGGTGTCAGACAAGTTCCGCTGGGCTTCCAAAGGGATTGGACTGGATGACCTAATTCCTGTGGAAACTGGGCCAAGGTCTGAGGTCAATGGGTCATCAGAGAGCCGGCTGGTGATTGGCCACAATGTGGCCTTTGATCGATCATTTGTGAAAGAGCAGTACAGTGTTAAGGTATAAAAAGAATCATGCTCCAATATAACAAAAATACTGAAGTAATTTTCAATCTCAATTTAAACTAATTTTACATAAGAACAACATACAATTAGAACAACAAACAATTATTACCAAAAAAAATTGTTGTTTTAATATTTTTAAAATTGAATTCACCCATAAAATATGCTGAACAAAAACTTCATTGTTATTTTAAAGAAAATAATATTCTAAATCCAAAATATTATTGAGTACAACTTGTGTTTTTAGGTGAGCTGTTATGATCACAGTGCATATTTTGGATTTAAATGTCACAAAATCAAGTATGGATAATTGGGGCATCTTGTCTGTCTTTTATAATTGCAAAAAAAAATAACAGATTTTTGTATTTGGGACCGGCAATGGTGCTCGACTCCTCAACTTATTTAGGTTTCGATCCAACGTCAATATCTTTTATATGAAAATAGAAGGAATAATAGTACTGACTAAACTTTGACCTCGACGGATCACCAGTTCTGGAACAACGGCCTGTTTGAATGACCACAGTTTTACTGTACTCATTTCCTACACATCTGTAAACAGATTTTTTAACTAACTGCTCATTCATGTTACAGAAGTCTAAGTTGCGTTTCCTAGACACGATGTCAATGCACATTGCAATATGTGGGTTGACGAGCTTCCAGAGAATCCTGTACAAAGCCGCAGAAACTGAGAGCACCACCAAGGTTGTTCTGGAGTACAAGCAGAAACGGAAGGAGCGAAATACATTAACTGTACGTTGTGCGACTCAATAATTTTATACTTCAATATTTTCAAATGGGGTATTGAGAATCACATTATTTTATAGTAAAACATTTTTATATTCTAGACTGTATCATTTCGTTTGTCTTCAACATTGTGGAGATCCAAATTATTGATAAAAGTGCTTGTTATTGTAATAGATCCATCATATTTGTCACCATCAATCTGATATAAGTGTTTGTCCTTTCTTCTATTGAATTATAGACCGATGATTGGAAAAACCAGAGCTCTCTCAACAACCTTGGAGATGTCCACGCCCTGCACGTGGGTGGGACCAAGCTTGATAAGGACCCACGGGATATCTTCATAGAGGGAAGCATGGCTGATGTCCGCGATAACTTTCAGGTTAGGGGGGCTGGTTCATGTTTATTTTATAGCATGATTTGATATGACTGACATAAATCCTTCTTAAGTCCATTTCTGTCTTCTGGATGGAAACAGGTTCTGGTGTCCTTTTGGAGAGGCCATGAGTATATGATCTGTGTGGGTCATTGAAAAAATGAATGTTTCTGAATTCCTTACAATCAAAAATATTTAAACCATTTTTTGTGAAATGCTAAACAAGGACAAAATATGAACACTAGTAATGGATGCAGCCAAGGTTACTTAAGGTTGTTTTTTTCCTATTTTATTTTTTGTGAGTTTTGCTCACATTGGTTTTTTTTTACTATGATTCCATTGTAGGGGATTATAAGTAATTCATGAATTTGCTTGTTTTTTTATGTTTTGTAGACGAAAAAAACATTGTGACCTCCTGGCTCCAGTGTTTTATGTATATTGACATCCTAACATGCAAGTTGACATGATGCCTAACCACCCTGATATAAACATTCATAATTGTTCAACCAATGGAGGGGTTTACTAGACACATGATAGCCCTGGGCAATCAATTGCCCATTGATTCAGTCATATTAGGTTGGTTCAACTTTCACCAACTTTTACTAACCCTGCAGTAAGTCTATTCAAAATAATGAGATCAACCAGCTCTTATTTCTATGAAACTTTTGTATATACTATGACTAGAGTCATTACTTGCCTTCTTTGTCAAACAGGGCTTACCTGATCAGATGGTTATTGCTTTTCTCTGTGATTCACTTTTGATCGCTATAGCAACTGTCTCATATATTTGCAATATATAACACACTGATGTCATGAAGACTCCCAGTGTTGTAGGAACAGTTCAATGAGAGATTATAAAATTGGATTTGTTTCATTTTGAGTTATAGTGTTTCACAGTGTATTTATATGGAATCAGCTGTATTCTCCAAATGTCATAAATAATGTGTAAACCTGAGGTCAACAAAAACCATTGTATAATCAGTGCAATTTACTAGGACATCAAGCACAACTGATTATGCAACTTTTCAACTGCACTCATACATAATGATTATAACAAAAAGCTCATTGGAACTGATTGTGTGATATATTTGACTTCAGTTTAAAGAAGATGTCATAGCCAGCTATGGCAATTGTGGTCAAGTGTAACACTTCGAGTGAGGAGCTGGGATATTTCTTCCAGAACAATACCAGGGTTCATCTGTTCTTTCCGTACATGGATAAGGAACTACCCATCAAACCTGAAGACGCACATCTTACTCAAGCAAATGATGTTTTTCTAAAAATTTATCCGTTTCTGGTTATTTTGTTTGGCATATTTTCAAACATTGTGTCAACTATAGTATGGCGTTCAAAACTGCAGACATCAACAATGGCTGTATTTCTGGTCAGTCTCAGCATTCTCGACATCATTGGTTTGTTTACAGAGCCGTTTTTTCAAATGCTTCATTGCTGGATACTGAATGACAACTCCGCACATTTTACATTAGGATGCAAGATGGTGCAGTGTACATACACGTTTGTTGTGATTTCCACACAGTGGATCGTGTTTCTGGTTTGTCTGGATCGTGCCTCAAGGCTGTGTTTCCCGACCTCCCAACTCATAACCAAGCAAAGGGCCGCATGGATTGTAGTGTGTGTGGTCCTCCTGTCGGCCTTCCTAAGCTTTCACTACCTGCTATATGAGGATGCACATTTGTCAGAAAAGCAGATAATCTATCGGCTCTGTAATGGTGACTCACCTGCCGGTATAGCTGTACCCCATGATGTACCAACCGATACATTCAACTGGGGATTAACAAACAAACTCATGTCCTGTTTCTTTCCTGTAACCTTAGCATGGGCTTGCATGATCGCAACTCAACAGATGTTGAAAGTTTTCAAGAAGAGGCAACAGAGTGCTCAGTTGGAAGTAGTTCGTACAATGTCTGAAGAGGACAAGAATGCAATCAAGGTGTCTTATGGCTTAGGAATACTTGCTATGTTCTCAATTGTACCATTGACATTTTATAAGACCCAAATACAAGATTTAGACTCTTCAAAACAGAAGTTTGTATATACGATGCTATCAGTACCAGTGCACTTGTTTTTCTCCATAAAAATAGTTCTGTACTACAGTGCTTGCAGTATTTTTCGAAAGAATATTTTGACTTTGTTTAGGCTGTCAAAGGTTGTGCGCAGTATTAGTAGATTAAGTATTATAAGGCTTCAATTTCCAGATAAGTTACCTAGTCTGTCATTGGATAGAAGCATTAGTTACAGTGATACTGACTCAGTGTCCGTGTCCACACCAAGTAGTCAAAACATCAACTTGACCTTTGATTTAGCCCCGGCTTGTGCAGAACTTTCAAATGACATCAAAGATATTACAGACAGCGAAAATATCAATAGAACAGGTGTTGATCAGACATCGATATATTTGTCGGACAATTGCATCGAAGTATTTGATTGGAATAGAAATGGTGGTCCTCCGAGAACTTCTAATGTGTAGCTAAATATGTTTTAATCACATGCATATTTTATCAAAATAATTATATAAACAATTTCTTTTCAAAGTCATTTTTCTTTGTTTTGGACTGAATATCCGTGAATGTACTGTATTCATGGATGTGTAGCTTTATCCATTCTTGGGTAAATAGCATTTAATAAGTAAAGAATATCAAATATATTAGTTTGTTGTGTAAGTTAATTTTGTATCTTGTAAATGACAGCATGGGTACGACTCTAGAACCCTGTAATTACTACTACTGACATGTATTTATTGTGTTAGCTAGTTTCACATCTTGTGAATGGCAGCAAGGGCTCAATGCTAGCACATCAGACTTATAATAACCGCTAGTAGTTATTGCGTGAGCTAGTTTCACATCTTGGCTTAATGCTTGAGCGTCATATTTGTAATAACCACTACTACTTACATGTATGAGTTTAAATCCTGTATTTTATTTTTATTTTGCTTTTTGTTGTTTTTATAAAACAGAAAATAGAATAATGTCACACAAATGTTGGTGAATATCAGTATACAACTAATATAGGAAGGTCATTACACTGGTTGGGTCAAGCAGATCAAGTTTGTTCCAGTACGGCAATATACATGTTCAAAGTTATTTTTGCTAAAGGCCACTGGCCCTAGACAACAAATATTTATATTACAAATGTGCTTAAGTAACATTCATCACATGAGTTAAACCAGTAAGTATGATAAAAACACATATATGAAGAATAAATAAATACATAGAGAGTTTATAGAAGTGTCTTTCCATGTGCAATCATCATTTTTTTATTTCTGATGTGAACTTCCTGTTTTAGACAATGACATTGACTGGTAAAACCTTGGAATATCCTGACCCCAGAGAAAGTGATTTGCGATTAAATAAATGATATGCCATTTAGAGCATGACGATTTGAAGAATAAGGAGGGTTTACTACTTGTTCCAGCATTGGCGTCCAGTTGAAGTTTTGGGCATTAGTTGAAATTTTCACTTATAACTCAAATACCCTTCATTCAATTCATTTCAAAGTTCATATAGGTGTTCAGGACCATCACACAAAGAGGTTACATAACTCCATATTATCATAAATACAAAGAACTGATTGACTTAAGAACTAAGAATAAGGTTTGAGGGCATATTGTGTCAGGTTAAAGTTTAAGGCCAAGTTGGGATTTTCACTAATTACTTTCATACCTTTCATTTAATTGACTTAATACTTCACACAGTTGTTTACAGTCTTTCATGGGATTGTGTTTGGGGCCCCTAGGGACAAGGTTACTGTTACTAAAAATAGAATAACGGTTGGTACTGAATAACTTTATTAAGGGTTTGCATATTGTGATCAAACTTGGAATATCTGAAAAGTTGTGCGGGTGGGCGGATGAGCAGGCAGGCAGCCAGCCAGGCGGCGTCAAGCTCACCTATGAAACTGAATAACTTTAGTTAGGGTTGACATATCTTAACCAAACTTTGTTTACAGGAATAGATTAAGGATAGCTTTTATGATATTGTGTTTGGAGCCCATATGGTCAAGGTCAAGGTTACTGTTACTAAAAAAAGAAAAATGATTGAAACTGAAAAACTTTAGTCAGGGTTGACATATCTTGACTAAACTTGGCATTTAGGAAGATTTATTGAGGCCTTAAATGAGATTGTGTTTGGGGATTAAGGTCATGGCCATTGTTACTATAAAAAAACAGTTGAAACTGAATAACTTTAGTTAGGATTGACCTACCCGGTACATGTATCTTGACTAAACTTTGCATTAAGGAAAAGTTTATGGAGACCTTTCATGGGATTGTGTTTGGGGACCCTTAGGTCAAGGTAACGGGTACTTAAATTAGAAAAAAGTTGAAACTTCATCTCCCAATGAAGGCTGAAGTTCTTTTATCAATCATTGAATACCTGGTTTCATCCCATTGAGGCGTTTGTTGGTGTTTTTTATTAATTTTGACAGGCACATTTAACATCATGTATTCATTTCTAAGACAAAGCGGCATAAAGTCGAGCGCGCTGCCCTATGAGCGCTCTTGTTGTTCAAATTATTTATTAAAATCCTACATTTTTTTGTCACAGTATGATAATAATTATATACTGTTAGTTACTGTATAATAATATTAATAATAATATAATTCTGCCCGAAGCGTCAGATTTTCTTCTAAATGATTGGGTTTTTTTTATCATTTTGTTTTATTTTGTTTATTTTGAACAGCATCATGGTACCACATTAACTTGATTGGTCATTTTAGACCTTTAATGAGTCCAACGGTATTGTGTTGCTCGTCTCCCGCCATTTTACTTTTTCTTCTCTGCTGCCTATTGAACTTGATATATGGCAGATTTCACGTTTTGGTGACCAAAAAGTTCCCGGCATATATTGATTTTTAAAATTTATTGCAGATTTGTGATTTCAACATAATCTTTTACAGCAATTTCTTATCTAACATATTTTAGAACATTTGCAATGATTTATAAAAAAAAAAAATTTGTATCACCATACCATTTGTGCTAGTGTTACAATATTGCCGGTAAAAACTTGTTTTTTTTTAATAATTTGATCCAAAGAAGTATTTTGTCTTGCATTAAATGGTTCATTTATCTATAAAACAGATTGTACAGACAAAAAATAAAGATTGCTTTGTTTTTCTCAAATAAATTTATTGAAACAAACCCAAATTGGACAACAAGACAGAAAATATTTTCTGCAAACATAGGTTTTCTTTTTATGTCAGATCAGATAAGCTATAAACATAAATGTTTTGTTGTGGTGATATAAATGTCTCTAGTATGGTGCAATTATCATTACCTTTGATATTAAACATATATATTATAAATTGCTAATTGCGAGTATGTGCTAGTGTTACCACAAGACAGAATGAGTTACATTAGCAGTATGCATACATGTGATAACGTCCCGGACGTCCGGGATTGTCCCGGAAATCGTATCTCTGTCACGGAGTCACGGAGGGTGCATGTTTGTCCCGGAAAGTCATAAAAAAAAAAAAACGAAAAAAAAATCTCGGAATCGGAATCGATTATCTTAATTTTACCAATGTAAGTCAGCTATTTTGCCTGTCCGGGACACTAGTCGTAAAACACAGGACATGTTGACACTAATCCGTTAATTGGTACGTGTGTCGTCGAGGTCATCGTCAATCACCCGATAAATGATCTATCGGCCTATTGTTGTGCTTAACGAGTCGGGGAGGGTTCTTGTATACAAATTCATTGTTTTCATATGGATTTGTTTGGTCTTATGAATGATAGCTTTTAATTGATGAATTGATATTTTTCACACATTTTACCAACAAACGAGCATGAAGGTAAGTTCAAAGAAAGTGACAAAATGAGTAAAAAACAAAATTAAAACACGGAAAACATCCCATATTCCTTTCAAATTTCAAAGTCGATACGTCGTTATACTTTAAACAACTTACGCGTCCATAAGGAATTTTAGTGTTTTGACCTTTTTTCCGAACTATCGTGTGTATTTTTACGCCGAAATAAAACTGACGATATGGGGTTTACAGGTGGTTATATAGAGTGCTTTAATCACGTGACCATGGTAAGTCACGTGATCGCTTTATATAGCCGATTGTTGACACGTCCCTCTATCAGTCCGCCCGGTTAGCTCAGTCGGTAGAGCGTTGGACTATTAATCGGACAACCCAGGTTCGATTCCCGGGCGGACCAGGTCACTTCTGTTGTGATTGGTTATGAAATCCTTTCTACGACCATTCGCACTGTACCACTGCTCCTGGCATGTACAGAAGTTGTCAGTTCCTTGCAGAAGTGAAGGCACCTAGTACTGGTTCACCGCCCAGGATAGGTGTGCGGTGGTCGAACTGTCACTCTGGGACCCTTCAATGTGCTCACGCCGGGACCCGGAGTATAAACTACTAACACCACCACCGTCCCTCTATCAAAATTATATGCATCTCCAAACGGAAAAAATCTCATCGACTGGAAAATCTTCTTTATCGTCTGGAAAATATTGTGTGTCATAAATTGCAAACGTTTTAAATGTGATGAAAAAATAAATATTTTGTAACGCATGTTCTCAAAAGCGCGGGAAAACAGGTGCCCGTATAGTTGTTTATTTCCTGTTTTGATGAAACCGAAAGTAGACTGCATATCCTCCTGGTTAGCACTTCATTTAAAGCCTGGGAAGATATCTGGTGGTTTTATTTTTTCAAGAAAATGCAGAAAAAAAAACAACCATGTCAAGTAAAAAATACGTCTTGGCAGTCAAAATAGGTACATTTTCCCGACGTTAAAAACGACTAAAATAGCCCCAGATATATTATAGAATGCACCACAGACGTTCCCCATTTAAAAAAAATTTCGGGGGGGCATGCCCCCGGACCCCCCTAGTGTGCGTTGACATTACGACGAGTGTCCCGGAATCGACCCAAGAAATTATCACATGTATGGCAGTATGTCACATTAGCAGTTGGACAGAATGTTTCACAACAAAATAAAATACAGACCTACCACAGACTCGTTGAGCTTGATACAGTATAAAACAAACTATATAAATGATTGATAAACACAGTCAATTGATAATCACATAAAAATCATAATAATCATACAAGATTGACGAAGATGCAGTGTGACAGACGTACACATTTTATGAGCTTCTACAGTTGAAAATTTAGTTTAAATGTTGTTATAATGTTTTACTCATTTGAGATTTTAATAACCTGTTGTTACAATATAAATCTATTGCTTCTCATATTCCTACTAGTTTTGTTCATGTTGATTTATAAATACACTGTTGACCTAAGTTTATATGGTGTCAGACTGAATGACGAATCCTGGAAACACTGTTCCCGCAGCAGTTTGATTAAACAATCTCGTAAAAAAATATACCAATCTGGATAGAATAACTTCCAATACGAAAAACCAACAATAGAACTAAAGATCAGACTGTTGTGTGTCTTAAAGGCCATATATGTAAAGAAAGCAGATTTTCCGAGAACAGGAGCCTGCCAAACAAACAGTCTTGAAGACCTCTATCATTTTTCAGAAGCTCTGACGTTGTCTCAATCGAACCATCTATTATAAATAAAACGTGAAGCACACAAATAGGACTCATGATACCACAAATACAAAGGCAATTATTTATGATTATATATAATGCATATTGAACTTTGATGTTGAACTTTTCTATGAAACCAGCTTAAGAGGAGTTCTATTTTCAGGACAGAAACTTTATTTTATGAAATTCTCACCTGATCAGTAACTTTTCCTTTTTTTATTTTGTTGTTCTTCTGAACAATTGTCAGTTGTTCTCTTCGGTGACGCAGTACAGATACTTACTATTACCGCGTTCTTCCTCTGTCCGATATTTTCGACCTGAAATGGACTTGGAAAAAAACCCAAATGAAATTCTAATAGCATAGAAAGGACGCAGGCAAATTTTAAGACCAGAATTGGGGGTAAAAAAGTGCATCCTATGCATGATATAATAAGGTATTTCTTTTGATCGAATATTTGATTACCGAAATACATATTTTAGAAGATTTAGTAAACAAATATTATAATTATTCACTGAAGTATTAGCCGGGGCATTTTTACTCTACTTTGTAGTAGCCAGTATGCGGGTAAGATAAAAATGGAATTAAATGGCAGATAATCGAGCTAAATACTTTCAGTGGTCATACAATTATCGCTATTATCTGTGGGTGGACAACAAAATTATCTTATAAATAAATGTCATCAAAATCAAAACTATCAGCTGTTAAATTCAACACCCTTTATCTGAATCATCAGAATGTGTGAATGTTATCAAGCAGATCAATTTCCCAATTGTGTAACTCCTCTAGTTTTGATGCTATTTGCTAATGGTCAACACAAAAAGTCTGATTGCATAACCTATTTTAAGCTATGATTGACTCCATCAATTTTAGCTTGACTATTCAAAGAATATGGATGGCAATTAACAACTCGCCCTTGCATCAGCATCTGGTCACAATTTTAGGGCAAGTTGGCATTGTTATTTATATATAACTCCAATATCCTTCATTCACTTCACTTCACACTTCACACAGGTTTTCCATAACCATCACCCAAGGTAACATAACTCCATATCATTCTAAATACAATTATGGCTCCTGATTGACTTAGGAACTTATGGTATGTTGAGGTTTTAGTGCACATTGAGTTCTGTTTAAGTTTTAGGGCAACTTAGGATTTTCATAAATAACTTCTTAACCCTTTGCTCAATTGACTTTACACAATTGCAAACAATAAGGTTACATAACTCAATGTTATCCTAAATACAAGATATGGCCCTTGATCTACTTTTTATAGGTTTTAGGGCAAATTGGAGTTTTAAGTCAATCTCAAATACATTCAATTGACTTCATACTTCACACAGTTGTTCACAGCCATCACACAATTAGGTAACATAATTCCATATCAAACTAAATACAAATTATGGCCCTTATTTGTTATTTTCATTTTATACTTTTTTTTATTGTTTTTGGAAGACACACAATGCATTCTATTCTATAGTCAAGTGCACTGTCTTTCAAGAGCCCTTGTTATTTTTTTGCAGGAGGTCTCCAATCCTTTTTTTGGATTGTAGCCAAGCTTGATTCAATGCAGTGCAATTTTGGTTGACTTTAACAAATTTATTTCTTTATGACCATTATGCTACACATACACAGACAAAAACTACTGCTTGAAGTTAAACTACATGCCATATTCTTCCAAGGCTCCTCAGGGGATTTTGTTCAGAATTCCAGGGGATTTGGGTCACATACTAGGGGATTTTTATCATGCCATGTAGCGCTTTGGTGCGTGTGTCGATTCACATTGTTCATCTCTTTTTCCCAACACTTTATATAAAAAATTTGTGAGACACTGTCATATTGCATAATAAAAGCACTCACTTGCATAACAAAATACTTCATAGGAATATATATATATTTCAGAGACAATTTAATGGGCTCACCTTCCTCTAAAATTTGATACAAAATCTGCTGTCAGGACAGGAAGGGCATTATAACTGTTAACATGCTAATGAAATTCAATCCTGTGATAAATTTGTGAAAATGAACAGATTTCTTTTAAATTCCGGGGTAAATTCATCCCCCGTCTGGGGACCAGGGGATGAATCGGAATTCCGGGGGATTTTTCCCCCCACCGGGGGATGTGGCATGTCAAACAGGTCAAAAGGATCATATAATATTGTATTTAAATTTTAAATACAATACTATATGATCCTTTTGAGCTGTTTGATTTAGTTATATGTAATATAAATACAAAATTATATGATCCTTTTGAACTGCCCTGAAAACTCATATATCAATTAACAGATTAACTACCGATTTTTTTATTCCACCCACTTTTGTCAACAATCAAGCATCATCTTCACTCTTAACCTGAGAAACGACCTGTCTTTCAACAAATCAGACTGGTCTCTGACAGTTAGAAAAGACGGAATACCCATATTTCATGAAACAACCCCAGAAATTGAGGAAAATGATTTTATCGAATGATTATCTGCAGTATTTGACATTTCAATTTCATTAAGTAAAAGGCTGGCTTAGTTTATTATGCCCCCCTCAAAGAAGCGGCGTATAATGCTTTGCACATGTCGATCGGTCGGTCCGTCGGTAGACCAATGCTTGTCCGAGTGATAACTTAACAATTCCTGGACGTATGGTCATAAAACTTGACATGAAGGTTGGGCATGACCAGTATATGACCTCCATTGATTATAGGGGTAATCGGGTCAAAGGTCAAGGTCACAGTGACCATTAATAGTAAAAGAATTTAAAAGCTTGTCCGAGTGATAACTATACAATGTCTTCACCCATGGCCCACAAACTTGACATGGAGGCTGGGCCTTACCAGTAGATAACCCCTATTGATTTTAGGAGTCATCGGGCGAAAGGTCAAGGTCACAAGGACCTTGAATGATAAAAGGTTGTCTTAGTGATAACTCGACAATGCCTGCACCCATGGCCCTCAAACTTGACTTGGAGGTTGGGCCTGACCAGTAGATGACCCATATTGATTTGTTGGTCATCATGTCAAAGGTCAAGATCACAGTGACCTTGAAGGCAAACTTAACAATTCATGGACCGTTGGTCATCAGACTTGACATGAAGATTGGCCCTAACTAGTAGATGACCCCTAGTGATTTTTGGGGTCATTGGGCGAAAGTTCAAAGGTCACAGTGACCTTTAACGCCAAAGAGTTAACAAAGCATCTTCCAGTGATATCTCAACAATGCCTGAACCTATGATTATCAAACTTGACATGGGGGTTGTGTCTGACCAATAGATGACCCCTATTGATTTTAATAGTCATTGGGTAAAAGGTCAATGTCACAGTGACCTTGAATCTGAAAATGTTCTTTGAGTGATAACAAAACAATGTCTGCATCCATGGCCCTCAAACTTGACTTAGGGCTTGGGCCTGACCTGCAGATGACCCCTTTTGATTTAAGGGGTCATTTGTCAAAGGTCACAGTGACCTTGAACGCAAAAAGCTTGTCTGTGTGATAACTTGACAATGCCTGCCCTCAAACTTGACATTTAGGTTTTAGTTGACCAGTTGATGACTCCTATGGAGTTTGAGGTCAAAGATCATGGTCATAACTTAAATTCATCATTAAAATTACGTCATATTCACTCATTTCCTGCTTTAAAGAGGGTACATTTTTTTTCTTCAAATATCAGTCATCATCTGAACATGATTAAAACTATACCTTATATCCTCACACTTTGAATGGTCATAATTTTTAAAACTGCCTCAAATGCATCCAATGTCAATGACAAATCAGCTGTCATTTCGGTCCATGCAGATTTTATTCAATTGGCCAAATAATCCTGACAACATGACGCTCGGGGGGGGGGGGGGGGGGGGGCATAATGTTTGACAAACATCTCTTGTTTAAAAGTGCTTTCGTGCATTACCTGTTATTATTTGGACAATTGACAATATGACCTTGTGTGAGGAGCCTCCCAAGGGTGTGGTGTAGAAAACATTCTTTTCAAAAAGGGCTACATGTATTTAGCAAAATCCAATAAAATACTAATAAAACTCCAAAAATAAGCATAAAAGAAACAGAAAATTTGTTGGGTTTTAGTGTAAGATCATATTTAATTTCTCTCATGTTAAAAAGCTATATACTCACTTGCGTCTTTGCGCGGACTGAAAATATGTTTTTCTATGACACTCATGAAATAAAATACAGTCTAATACTGGTCAACAAATATCCTCTATACATTGTCGTCATCAGGTCAATTTCAAGTTATAAATATCATGACTTCAACCAGATAATAGAGTCTGTAGTTTAAGGTTGGAATAAGACATTAAATACAGAACAAGCAATTTGCTGAGTAAAAGTGATTAAATCTAAGATAATAAGGTATGTTTCAGTGTAGAAACAAAATTTAATTGTAAACATACCCTTGGTTCATGCCTGCATGGACCAACCCTCCTTTGCTGACATATCTTCCTTTCCTAACAAATGCATTGGACAAACCCACCTTTGTCCATGCATGCATGCACCAAGCCAGGAATTTATAACTGAATTAACAAAAAGGGCTAATTTACTAAAAAAAAAAACTAAACTAAAAAAGTAAAGGGCGGTCGCAAAAAAAAATAGTTGCTGTAAAATCGTGGAACAAACCATCAATTTTGTGTGGCCTTATTCATGTTTATGAAATACTCAAATAAAGTGCCTACATATAATACTAAATATTAGCGATGCTGTATTTATTGTATGTTTTCAAATGATATCAAATTTGCATGTTATAATACAACAAAGGGCAAAAGTGTGAAACTTTGCAAAATTAAAAAAAAATAAAACTTGGAAGTAAATATTCTCCCCTGCCGAATGGAAGACTTTGGATGGGAGATATTATTTGGCGTTGTCTGTCCATCTGGATGCAGGGACGGAAAGCCTGACAGTGCTATTTTTATATGCCCACCTTTAGGGTCACAAAACGCCGTTTCTGGTCTATAGACTAAATTTCATTCAATCTTCTTATTACATTCTTAGATATCAGGCCAGGACAAGGACATATAAAGTAAATGGCTTAAAACTGAATAAATATCAGGATATGATAATGATTCTTGCATATAGAACTTTTTCTTATTGCCATCTATCTTCATTTCAAGTTTCATTTTCAGACAAGCAACCATTAGTGGAGAGATTAAGGGGAGATAACTAAAATAATATGCCTGGCAGGATTATGGTTTTTATGAACTGTACTTTATCTCATTGACGTCTTTCGATTCTATAAGTTTCATTTCAATCCCTTTACCATTTTCCAAGATATCGCCCAGACAAGAACATGTTCAAAAACAAAAATCAGGTAAAAGGGAGACAACTAGATCAATATGTTGGGCAGGATAATGGTTCTTGTGCACCACACTTCCTATAATTGCCATCTATCTTTATTTTAAGCATTTTAAGCAATACCTTTAGTATTTTCCAAGATATGGCCCTGTCAAGCACTTATTTTGAAAAAAATGATTGAGGGGAGATTACTTGATAAAAAATGTATGATTATGGTTCTTTTGCACTGCACTTCCTCTCATTGCCATCTATTGCATTCCATCATAGTTGTGCCATTGTTTTTTTTTCATGGATCTATTTTCCTATTATAAACCATGAATCAAATATGCCTTAACCCTAAACTCAATTAATTCTGATGAAAAGCCTTCCTACAGCCACCAAAAGCACCTACTGACGTCATGCATATACAGAAAAGCAATGCCCTATCATACAGAAAAGCAATGCCCTATCATACAGAAAAGCAATGCCCTATCATACAGAAAAGCAATGCCCTATCGTTTACAATGACAAGCGCAATAAAATTGCCGAAGGTTCTGTATTGATATTCAGTGGACAATTTATCTACATAGTAGGGTATGTTTACTGCTATGATGCAGCCGATACTAATCATTTTGTCATGTTTGACTCAAATTTAGAAGTTTTTAAAAAGTTGCCAAATGAGGAGAAATGTTTGTTTTTTTAGTGTGTAGCATTCTCAAAAACCCCGTTTACTTTGGGCATTCAATAGGACATAGATGTTTTTTATTTTAATGCCATCAGCATTATTCAGGGGGTGAAGGAAGGACATAAAGATAGACAGACTGACAAACAGTGACTTGATGCATAACAACAGCTTCTTAGAAGTGTTCTTGACTATACGCCGCTTTGTCTTAGAAATTATAACAATAATGATGTAATATGTGCCAATTTAAACAAAACAAAAAAGTCAAATTAAAAAGTAAACAAGAAACGACAATGCGACAAAACTATATTTTCAATGATTGACAAAACAACTTAAGCCTTCCTTTTGAGATTCAGTTTCATTTTTTTTTATCTATGTTCAGTAACAGTAGCCCTAGGGTCCCCAAATGTAATCCAATGCATGGTCTCCATAAACTCTTCCTATATACAAAGTTTGGTCACTATATGTCAGACTTAACTAGAGTTATTTGATACCGTAGGTGAGTTTGATGCCATCCTCCCGCTTGCCCACCTGAACAATGATGTACAGCATTCTTATTACTACATTGTTAAAACCTGGTTAAAAGTATAAAAATGTGCCTGTTGAATGCAATAAAAAAAATAAAAAAAATAATGTAAAACCAAAAAGGGTATAGTTAAAAGTGAAAAAATAACTGGCCGCCGACGTCGAGAAGACTGTTAAAGCCTCCTTATTCTTCAAATAGTCAACCTTCAAATCTGTTAAACTTGTTTTGGGTTCAAATGTCTGATTGTGAGCTTTCAATAATATGCAATCATGCAAATTCGTTGAATTGATATCCACTGCCAGATTAGGCAAAGTAGATGGAATTTAAATCATGATTGTGTATAATATGAGTTTGTTAGCAACTGATTGAAATAAAAGAATATTGTATACAGTGTAGCATTGAGATTTTACCTTGAACCTAGTTTTTGACCCCATGTTACCAAGTTTTAAACAATAAAAATATTTCATAAAGTCCAGATTGAACCAGAAAATATTGCAATAATATAGCCTCTAGAGTGTTCACGAGGTTTTTCGAAGATTTGACCTATAGTGACCTAGTTTTTGACCTAGTTTCAGACTAAGCCAAGCTTTCATGAAGGCGAGTTCTGATAAAGTAACATTAAGTTTGGAGGGAAAGCCTCAGTTTATTAGTTAACAGAAACCTAACCCCAGAAACTATACTCCTGAAACCTTACCCCTGAAACCTAATCAAAGAAACCTTACCCTGAAATTCCCAGAAACTAATAATGAAATCTGAGACAACAATGAGTTCTGTGCTCAGCTGTTGTTATTTCTAGAAACGTGAACGACATGTCACATGGCCTCAAATAAAAGCTGACTCTCTATAAAAATATATTGTCATGACATTTCTGTATTATATTGAAATCTATTTATATTTATAAATATTACTGTTAAAGCACTCTTATATGGTTACAACAGACATTATCTGGAACTTAAGGTAGCAGAATATTGAATCAATTTGTTGCAATCTTAAGGCAATTTTGTTTGTGGTTCATATACATGTAACTTCACCAATCACTTCAGCAGCATTCCAATTTTTTTCATTGCTTTTTGGCATGAAGGGATCATGGCATTAGTATTTCAGAACTTGACAAGTAAATACATTCTTACTGGATGTTGGTTTTAAATCAATAGTTTTACTCTGATTCGAAAACAAGTTGTTAAATATTTTACTGATCCCATTTGTTGGCACAATTGACCCTATTTATGACTAATCATCAAATGTAGCAGATCTGAAAAGCTTGCTGAATGGGAAAAAATGTTCTTTTTTTAGGTGCTGGGTTCTCAAATTTTGGGGTCATTAGGTCATAGGTCATAGTCTAATTTTTATTAAACTGATGGAAAAATATTAATAAAACTTGTATGAAGTGTGTATAACTTGGATTGAATGTTGGTCATGACCTTAAATTACTCTGGCTTAAAAGGGAATGACTAAAAAGTCAATGTATTCGAAAGCCTCATTGTTGTTGGCGTCACGCAAAAAAACAAACAACCTTGACCATATCTCTAAAAGCATTTAGGATATACAAATGAAATTTGGTATACATTCTGCGAGTGGCTTTTTGTACAACATGACTTTATAAGGTTGATATTCATAAATGAAAAGTGACCTTACAACAGCAACTCTTAAACTTAACAATGCTTTTTACCAAATTCATATGGTATTCATAATAATGATTATTTAATCTACATTGCTTTCTACTGTTCACCTTTGTTAATATTGAAGTCTTGAACTGTTTTGACTCAATTCTCTAATTTTCTTGTTTGTTTTCCAGGATTTGATGACGTACTGTGCAAGTGATGTGTCGGCCACATTCAATGTCTTCAAAGCTCTTTGGCCACAATTCTGCGAACGGTAGGTAAATCTTCTATGCTCCCAAAGACAGCAATTAAATATCTGCTAAATTTATTCATCATAATTGCAAATAAATAATAATTAATGTCACTAAAATGTTTTGGTCATTAAAACAGTGTGTGTATACAACGTGATAAATTATGTCATGTATGCTATGTCGGAAGGCAACATTTTGCTTAAAATGAAGACTTAAAACAAAGATAACTTTTATTTTTCTACACCCTTTCAAATGAAACAAAGTAAAATGAATGGAACCTAAAAAATAAGTTCAGGTATTGTTATTGTGTTTGGGGCATTGTTGGGTGCTTCATGGAAACTTGGCCATAACTCAGTGACCACTTTCAAATTCTTTGCAAAAAAAATGTATAAATGTGGTCAAAGAGAATTTACACATACAGTCGAACCCCTTTGGCTCGAACTTCTAGGTACCGGCTAAAATACCTTGAGCCTTGAAAAATTCGAGCCAAGCGGGTTTTTTAACCTTCAATATAAAGAAATCGGACCCATACATCTGGTTCGAGCCAACGAGGAATTCGAGCCAAGCGAACACAAGCCAACGGGGTTTGACTGTATGTAGTAAGCCTCAAGAAGTGCATGTTATTCCTCTTTATCAAATCAGGAATCAGTCTCTCATTGGCATCTGCTCTTGTTAAAAATGTACTGATATATTTAAAATAAAAGTATTCAAGTGAAATGCAGTTTGGCTATATGATCTATTATGGTAAGTTTTTGCATTAAACAGGTTTCCACACCCTGTGACATTGGCAGGGATGTTTGAGATGTTGACTGGTTACTTACCTGTGAACGAGAACTGGGAGCGATACATAAACCAGTCCAACACAGTGTACGAGGACATGCAGAACCAGTGTAAACAGCTGCTGATGAGGATTGCTAACGATGCATGCCAGTACCTCGACAATGACAGGTAAAATGTGATTGGAGGTTAATTAAAACTATATTTATTTTACAATGATTTTGAAGAAAAACTATATTAACTTATAATAAGTCAATCTGGTTTGCCAGATGTTGCGCAAGAGTTTGGTCTTGGTTTTTGTGGGGGAATCAAGAGTACCCAGAGAAAGCCCACTTGTCTGGCTTGGTGACCACAACTGAAAGCCATGTACGCCGTGTCTAGGAATTTACCATGGGACGCCTTAGTGAGAAGGGAATCCTTTCACCAGATTAAAGGTTGATTGAGATTAGAATGTAGTATAAAACATTAAGAAATATGGATTTAGTTCTGGGATTAGGAAATATGTACATCAAATTTATTGTCACCAAACACATTATATGACAAAAGAAAATGAGAATGAAATAAAATAAACAATATTTTCATTCTTTAGAAAGGTACCTTGAGTCCTTTTACTGGCTTGAAGTGTGGCGAGATCTTATTTGACAAATCATGGGGAAAATAAGACATTTTATTATGTATCCTGACTGTCCCTGTCCATTTTAAATTAAAACACACAATACATATTGCAAAATATAGTTGTTCATATTCACTAGAGTGTAAAGCAGCACCTTTCCACTCTGATGACGTCACATCATTTTGCAAGGATAAAATTATTTCATTAATAGTGACTTATTAAAATGACATCCAGTGCAAAATCAGGTGTCTTTAAGTGATTTAAACTAATCATATATTTTATAAAAAAGGTTGTTAGCTTTGTGTTTTAATCACGAATGTGGTTATTCGACTCTCGTTGATTTTCGCAGATTTAGGATTCACTCAACTGGTGCCTCGTGAATATCAAAGTCTGAAAAAAAAAAACGAGGTAAATACAACCTCTCAGCTCAAAAGGTAATACTTGTAACTTAATTGTATTTCACAGGAGTGAGGGTTTAAATTGGACTTAATATTATAATTATATATTGTACATTTTGGGTTTATAAAAGAAACACTTTTAAATTTCAGGTACAAAGCAGACCCATGGCTGTGGGACCTGGACTGGACTGTAAAACCATTCCGTATCAAGAAACCTAAACCATTTACCAAGGTGTGTAGACCTTAGTCCTGAGACAAATAACTGGTGTGTTGCACATGTCAGGCAACTTACCGGTATTGTTATAGTTTAATATGTCAATTGAAAATAATATTCTTCACTTATATTTCACAATTCCAGTTGGTTCTTTTTTTTTTATTATCATCGGCACTACCCACGTTTTAAAAAATAGTAATGAAGATTTAAACTAAGCTAGTCGTAATCATTCTTTAGGATAAGAAAGTGTCAAATCATGGGAATGTGTCACAGTCTTGCTAGTCATGTGGCCTACAACATGAGTTAACTTTTCTGGCTAGGTCATATACTCCCTGATTTGGGCAAGTCACTACCATGGCACAGGTGTTAAACACTTGAATTATTTCCTGACAATAAATGCACAACATACATGTTTATAAACGTGTCTTTAGAAACAGAAACAGGCGATAGAAGATAAAAAACTTTTTGATGGTGATGCTGGGAACCAGGAGAAGAGCTGTATAGAGGAAGTACTGGCCCTACAGGAGAGACACTTCAAAGTCGGGAACCGGCTGGTCGGATATCCAGAGTATGTATCATGGGAGATGCTTGTCACTTCAATCATAATCCTGTTCCGAAAATTATTCCAATCAAATGAAAAGTATCCAATCGCTTGTCATTTTCAGTTGTATAAGTGGTGCAACTGTTGTTAATGTACGGGGCTCATGAGTCAAGTGTCCCCAATGGCTGGTCAGTGTCAGTTGTGTTAGTGTCCTAAATGGCTGGTCAGTGTCAGTTGTGTTAGTGTCCTAAATGGCTGGTCAGTGTCAGTTGTGTTAGTGTCCTAAATGGCTGGTCAGTTTCAGTTGTGTTAGTGTCCTAAATGGCTGGTCAGTGTCAGTTGTGTTAGTGTCCTAAATGGCTGGTCAGTGTCAGTTGTGTTAGTGTCCTAAATGGCTGGTCAGTGTCAGTTGTGTTAGTGTGCTCAATGGCTGGTCAGTGTCAATTGTGTTAGTGTCCTAAATGGCTTATCAGTGTCAGTTGTGTTAGTGTCCTAAATGGCTGGTCTGTGTCAGTGGTTGATTGTAATCGAAAACCAATTGGTTGGTCCTAAAATGAGTGACAATCGATTGTATTTGGTAATAATCGGTCATCGAAAATAAAATTTAAAAAAAGTTTAAGTAAGTTTTCATATGTTCTCTTTAACAAAATGGCTGATGAAAGCCACAATGACCAAGAAAATAAACTATTTTTTATACAACAACACTTAATAACTTCAATCATAGACATAACGTTAATACAGTGGAACCTCGCTATGTCGACGTCGGATAAGTCGACTTTCCAATTATGTCAACTTTTTTTTTCCGGTCCCAAATTTATTCCTTCTTATTCTATATAAAATAAATCTGTTTGTGTAGATTTTTTTATCTTGACTTTTTCGCTATGTCGACCTCGTTTTTCAGTCCCAGTGGTCGAATTTCACACATTTCCTATGTTCTTTATGTCGAACTGTAGATCGAGACGTAGGTGTGAAAATATTCATGACGGTTTGCGGCATGTCGTAAAATACCGTGCGTGTCAATATAACAAACTGTCATAATTGGGGGATACAAAAATGTAATTGGTACATGCGAATAATTAAAGTTGTTTGTTTATGTATTTAATTAAAGAGACATTTATTGCTCAAGTTCTTTGGTATTGTATAAAACATGAATATTTTATTGATTAGATATCAATCCCAAATGGAAACAGAAAGAATAACTTCAAAATGTCAAATGTTAGTTCCATTGCTCTTGTCGACCAATTCAGAGAAGGACCCGGTATAAAATCTTACCATATACAAATGTATGTAACCACAATTGTGATTTTATATGTGTTTTGAGTGATCCATAAAAGCAAAAGAATTAAATTTGACACAAATAATTCTTCTTTTGTTTCACTTTATTTTTCAATAATAAGTTTGCTGTTTTCACGACGGGAATATGTAACAAGACCGTTCAATTGTTGATGTTAACATCGGATATGAATCTAACTCAAACGTGTTGGGATTGGTGATATTTTTTGTAATTCGGATGAGTCGACTTTTCGTTATCTCGACTTTTTTCACTAGGTCCCGAAAAAGTCGACATAACGAGGTTCGACTGTATAATGATTTAGAGTTTAATACTGTACATGAATAAAACTGCAATTCAGGTACTATCTAGCATTTTAAATAAATTATTGTACTATCTATAATCCGTAACTTGAGTGGAACTGATTATCGATAGTAAAATTGGAACCGATTCCCAACATTAAGACCAGTGTCAGTGGTGTAAGTGTCCCCAATGGCTGGTCAGTGTCAGTGGTGTAAGTGTTCCCTATGGCTGGTCAGTGTCAGTGGTGTAAGTGTTCCCTATGGCTGATCAGTGTCAGTGGTGTAAGTGTTCCCTATGGCTGGTCAGTGTCAGTGGTATAAGTGTTCCCTATGGCTGGTCAGTGTCAGTGGTGTAAGTGTTCCCTATGGCTGGCCAGTGTCAGTGGTGTAAGTGTTCCCTATGGCTGGTCAGTGTCAGTGGTGTAAGTGTTCCCTATGGCTGGCCAGTGTCAGTGGTGTAAGTGTTCCCTATGGCTGGCCAGTGTCAGTGGTGTAAGTGTTCCCTATGGCTGGTCAGTGTCATTGGTGTAAGTGTTCCCTATGGCTGATCAGTGTCAGTGGTTGGTCAGTGTCGGTGGTGTGAGTGTCCCTAATGGCTGGCCAGTGTCAGTGGTGTTATTGTCCCCAATGGCTGGTCAGTGTCAGTGGTGTAAGTGTCCCCAATGGTTAGTCATTGTCAGTGGTGAAAGTGTCCCCAATGACAAGTCAGTGTCAGTGGTTGATCAGTGGTGTAAGTGTCCACAAAGACTGGTTAGTGTCAGTGGGGTAAGTGTCCCTAATGGCTGGTCAGTGTCAGTGGTGTACCTGTCTCCAATGGCTGGTCAGTGTCAGTGGTGTAAGTGTCCCCAATGGCTGGTCAGTGTCAGTGGTGTAAGTGTCCCCAATGACAAGTCAGTGTCATTGGTTGATTAGTGGTGTAAGTGTCCCCAATGGCTGGTCAGTGTCAGTGGTGTAAGTGTCCCCAAAGGCTGGTCAGTGGTGTAAGTGTCCCCAATGACTGGTTAGTGTCAGTGGTGTTAGTGTCCCCAATGGCTGGTCAGTTTCAGTGGTGTAAATGTCCAAAATGGCTGGCTAGTGTCAGTGGCGTACATGTCCCCAATGGCTGGTCATTGTCAGTGGTGTAAGTGTCCCCATTGGCTGGTCAGTGTCCTTGGTGTAAGTGTCCCCAATGGCTGGTCAGTGTCCGTAGTGTTAGTGTCTCAAATGCTTTGTAAATGCCTGTGGTGTGTGTTGCTCATATATGAGGCTGGTGAGTCAAGTGACCCAGATGGCTTGTCATTGTCTGTGGTGTAAATTTCCCCAAAGGGTTATCATTGTCCATGTGTAAGTGACCCCAAGGGCTTGTAAGTCAGTGGTGTAAGTGTCACAAATGGTGTCATTGTTGGGTGTGGGGGTGTTTTATTGTCTGTGGTGCAATTGTTAAGTTTCCTGAGGTAGAGCATCTAGTGGCCACTTTGCCTGTCAGTCAGTCTGCCTCTATCACACTATTGCCGGGAGAATAACATCAAAACTACTGATGGGGATAAAACAAAACTTAGTATTTAGATAGATGGCAATAAGAAGAAGTGCAGTGCACAAGAACCACACTCCAATCATGCAAGTTTAGTTATTCCCCCTTAAACCATATTTAGGATGAAGTGAAGGGCACAAAAACATAATCCTATCATGCATATTAATTAAGTTATCTCCCCTGTTTTCTCATTATTGGTGCCTCTCTTGTCAAAACTACTGATGGGATTGAAATAAAACTAGGTATATAGATAGATGGCAGTGAGAGAAGGTGTGGCGCAGAAAGACCATTATCCGATCATGCATTGTTATTAATTTATATTCCCTGAACCATTTTTTCATGATTGGTACTTGTTTGGGCCATTTCTTAGAAAAAACTGAATGGATTGAAATTAAAGTACAAAATTTAATATAGCTAGATGGCAGTTCGAGAAAGTTTAGTGCACATGAACCATAAGTCCGCCCTTTATTTAGTTATCTCCCCTTTACCTTATATTTTATCAAAATGGGTACTTGTCTGGGCCATACACTAAACAAAATTTCTAAACGTCCACTATATGTTCTATTAAAATATGTGAATAAAATAACAAAATCACAAAACTTGTTTAATGCACAAGTTTTAGGCATTTATTGAAAACATTTTAATAAAATTTAATTTCATTGGAACTATTAATTCATTGCAAAAAAAAACAATGTTAAAGTTAGTCACTCATTAAATCGAAAGTCACAAAGAACTGTCCAGGAGAAAGTGTGAAATTTAGTAGCTTGTGTGTCCGCCATTTGCAGCAATAACTGCAAGGCACCTTGACCTCAATGAAACCACATATCTGTGTATGTAGTTCTGTAAGATAATGTCCCACATCCGACAAATATCACTCCTGAGTTCGTCGGCATTGTGTTGTTGGGGCAAAGCCCTAACTTTTCTCTTTAACAAGTCCCACACATTTTCTATTGGATTCAGATCTGGGCTTTTTGCCGGAAAATCTATAGCACGAATGTTGTTTGTTGCCAGTATATTCTGAGTTCCCCGTGCAACATGACAAGGCGCATTGTCTTGCAACAACATCATGCCTCGATAAGCTCGAATGTGCGGTATCAATACAGGTTGAATAATGTCGTTCTGATACCTCAGTGCATTTAATTAACCATGGATAGGGACAATTAGAGTCTTTGAGTGCATGGAAATTCCTGTCCAGACCATCACAGAACCACCACCGAACTGGTCTGCGTCAATCAAACAACATTCCCTGTTTCGCTCTCCCCTCCGTCGGTAATTGCGGACGCCCCCGTCTGACCCACGGAGCTTCAGACTTGTTTCCTCCACAAAAATGACATAGCCCAGTCAGCTCTAGTCAACCGTAGATTCCGTCTCGCCCATACTAGCCGTGCTGCTCTGTGCCCCGCAGTAAGGACAGGAACCTTCCGTGGTCGACGGGCGTGAATACCGATCGCCCGGAGCTGGTTGCGGACGGTCTGTGGGCAAATTGCCCGGTTTTTCGTGCCAACGATCCGCCGTGCTGTTGACGTAGCCGGAGTGAAAGGGTTGCGTAGGTGAGAAAGAACCATAAATCTATCTTGGTGGCGAGTTGTTACTCTGTGTTTTGGCCTCCGGTGTATGTCAGCAACACTTCCGGTTCTTCTAAATTTCTGCCACAGCTGATGGATTCTCGAGTGTCGCCTATTAAACAGCTGCGCAACCTAATATTCAGTGATTATTATGCGTCATTGGTTTAAACAGAACATTTTTATGCCCCCTTTTGAAAAAAGTGGGGTATATTGTTTTGCACATGTCGGTCGGTCGGTCGGTCGGTCGGTCTGTCTGTCTGTCGGTCGGTCGGTCGGTCGGTCGGAATACCAAATGGTTTCCGATCAATAACTTGAGAACGCTTTGACCCAGGGACCTCATACTTGGTAGGTGTATTGGTCATGACCAGCAGATGAACCCTATTGATTTTGAGGTCAGTGGGTCAAAGGTCAAGGTCAGTGTGACCTTTACATGAAAAACGGTTTCCGATCAATAACTTGAGAACGCTTTGACCCAGGGACCTCATACTTGGTAGGTGTATTGGTCATGACCAGCAGATGAACCCTATTGATTTTGAGGTCAGTGGGTCAAAGGTCAAGGTCAGTGTGACCTTAACATGAAAAACGGTTTCCGATCAATAACTTGAGAACGCTTTGACCCAGGGACCTCATACTAGGTAGGCTTATTGGTCATGACCAGCAGATGAACCCTATTGATTTTGAGGTCAGTGGGTCAAAGGTCAAGGTCAGTGTGACCTTTACATAAAAAACGGTTTCCGATCAATAACTTGAGAACGCTTTGACCCAGGGACCTCATACTTGGTAGGTGTATTGGTCATGACCAGCAGATGAACCCTATTGATTTTGAGGTCAGTGGGTCAAAGGTCAAGGTCAGTGTGACCTTAACATGAAAAACGGTTTCCGATCAATAACTTGAGAACGCTTTGACCCAGGGACCTCATACTAGGTAGGCTTATTGGTCATGACCAGCAGATGAACCCTATTGATTTTGAGGTCAGTGGGTCAAAGGTCAAGGTCAGTGTGACTGTAAGCTGAAAAAAGGTTTTCTGATTGTCCATATTTTTTTAATGCATGCACAGATGATTGGGATTGATGTATAAATGTTTGTATAGAAATGATTTTCTTTTATGTTACTATTTTAGTTGGGCATTTATTTGCCTTCTTAAGTTATCATAAGTAGATGACCTGCCTCATATGCATCCAATGACAAATCAGCTGTCATTTCAGTCCATGCATATTTCATTCAATTGTCCAAATATTTCTGGCAACTTGGCGCTCAGGGGGCATAATGTTTGACAAACATCTCTTGTTTATATTGGTTCCCACATTATATCGGAATTTATTTATTAATTTACAAAATTGGTCATACCTGCCGAATCGGGGTACCTGCATCAAACATGCTGATCCTTGCCCGCTCTTCAATAGTCATTCTAGCCATTTTTTCTTTTTTTCGAGTTGAAAATTCAACATGTGTTGCGTTAACATGAAAATTAGCGATTACTTCATAATCCTCATAATTCTCGTGCCAAAAAATCGGAAATCGTACCTATCGTCTCGCATGGCTAACCTCGACTATAAGGTGTGATTTTCTTTACAAAAATCGATAGAGTACTAGGCATAACGATGTAGTTTCAATTTTCAAGTCGATACATTGAGTAGTTTTCATTTTAATGAATTTTATTAAGTGGATGTTTAGAAATTTTGTTTAGTGTATACTTAATTCATTGGAATTTAAAATGTAGTTAGATGGCAATAAGAGGAAGTGCTTTACCAAAGAACCATAATACTGACGCCTTTTTGTTTTGTTATATCCCCTGAAACTCTCCTTATCTGATTGTTTTCGAAAATCAAAGTTTGTGTGCGCCATATCTTGGATATTTTTTGTTTTCAATATTGCTGCCTTTATTTCATTTGTTGAATTTGACTTCAAAATTTTATTCTCAAACCTACTTATATCTTTTCTTGTTATCTTTTTTCCAATTTGTATCATTATTCTACAACCATTCACCTTCTACCAGTACATTGTAGTACACTTTCTTCCTTTTCATGGAAAATAGGCATATGGGGAGCATTAATCGGTTTCAGCGATATTTCTGTTGCCTATGGCTACCAACATTCAGCAATGACCAATCTCCAAATAAGCAGACTTATCATTACTGGTCTTGTTTATTTTTAGCAATAATTCATGGAATAAGTCATAATGTTCCAGGAAAAATCTTTCTTTTCTTTTTTTAAGAAGTACTATCACTGTCCTTTGTCTAATACATTGTATATAACAGCTTGTGATTCTATTGACTGAAACACAAAGTATAACATTTAGCTACAAAGAGTAGAAGTGATATGTGTATGTGTTAGAAAGAGGAAACTGTGGCAACAGGGAAAATATTTCTTTAAAATCTGACACCATCAGGTGTGATCAAATCAATGTTGAGTTCCACACCCAAGGTTTTGTTTCAATCAAATGTTTCCTGCTTGGAATAAAAATGAATCTTTTGATAGAGAGACCATAATATATTGTATTCAGTAGTCAGGTGTAGTTTGGCCTGAAATAATTTGATATTATTATGTTAGGTTTGCTCAGATATCAGAAACCTTGATAATTACTATTAAACTCATTTCATTACTATGATAACTTTATTTCAGGTGGTACAAGGACTTATGCCAAAAGCCCACAGATGAGGACTGGAGCCCAGGGCCTAGCGGTTTGAGTCCACAAACCAGGGTTACACCCAAACTGCTGCGTCTGACCTGGGACGGGTTTCCCCTGCATTATGATGACACTCATGGCTGGGGGTACCTGGTGCCCGGTCGCCATGACAATCTGGTCACTGATGAGGAGAATAAAGCTCTCTTGGAGGGGAAACAACTGCCCAAAGAGCGAATGTTTCCTTACAGGCACGTTGTCATGAAGTTCTTTCTGGTGTGCTTAATATGAATCACTATAACCACTGAACAAATAGATGCTATGGCATTGCAAAAATATGTCAATATGTTCTGGAACATAATTTGGTCTGTCAAAAATTAGATAGATCTTAGGAGAATTTGACAGCTGGTATGATTTCCATATATTACAGACCTGATGTTGTGTTAATAAAGAGTATGATATTATTTCTGAAATATGACTTGCTTTATTTCCGGATATAGAATTGAATAATGTTCTGTGACAAAAGGGTAACAATTCAAAAAAGAACAATGAGAACATTTCAGAGAACTGATCAAAACTTAATTGATAAAGTTGAACATTTTTTTCATCAATTGGCACTCAATAGTGTTTTTTTACAAATATAGTACAAATATCTTTTCTTTCTTTTTTCATTTACCTACATTGTTTTCCTTACAGGGAGCTTTGCAAGATTCTCAACTTCCAGCCAGAAAACATTAATGAGCAAGAAGATGACACAGATGAGAGTCCACAATCATCAGGCCCCATAGAGGACCTCAATTCCTCTGCAGACTCTGTTTGGGCGGTGAATGACCTGGCTGACCTCGCCCCTGGGGTTGCCTCTGACTCTGTTTGGGCGGTGAACGACCTGGCTGACCCCTCTCCAAGGAATACCTCTGACACTGTTTGGGCATACGATGATGTGTCGGACAAGGCAGGGGATGAGTTTCGAATGGGCAAGCTGATCCAGGGGCTAGAGAAAAATCCCAGGGACAAGTTCCAGAAACTCATGGACCTGCAGGAACCACCTAAAAGAGTAAGATTTTTTACTATGTCGTAAATGATATTGAAAGTTTAACTATTAGATTAATCATAAACTTGACACCATCTTGAAATAGTTTGGAAAAGTCTAGTCACGGAGAGCTTTGTTATCGTTATGATCTTTGAACAGTTTTTGAAGCCATGCATTGTTGTTTTGTGTATTTGTTTCGAGACACATTCTATAGTCTATTGCAGCGCCGTATGGCGAAGACTCACTGTCCCAGCCATGTGGGAGATGGTCCCCATAACTCGGTCAACATACCGGGTTGCTGGTTCTTCAAAATACCACACAAGGTTTCCTCTTCTTCTGTGTATTAGTATTCTCTCCACAAAATAGTCTTATAATTTTAATCAGTTTTATTAGCTCGACTATTCGAAATAAAAGGAGGGCTATACTACTCGCCCCGGCGTTGGCATTCGGTTAAAGTTTTAGGGCAAGTTGGGATTTTCACTTATAAGTCCAATACCCTTTATTCAATTGACTAAATACTTCACACAGTTGTTCAGGACCATCACATAATGAGGTTAGATAACTCCATATTATCATTTATACAAATTATGGTCCCTGATTGACTATTAAACTTAGGTTAAAGTTTTAGGGCAGGTTGGGATATTTATTAATAACTACTATACCCTTCCTTCAATTGACTTAATACTTCACACAGTTGTTCAAGACCATCACACAATGAGGTTACATAACTCCATATTATCCTTAATACAAGTTATGGCCCCTGATTGACTTCGGTTGAAGTTTTAGGACAGGTTAAAGTTTTAGGGCAATTTGGGATTTTCACTTATAAGTCCAATACCCTTCATTCAATTGACTAAATACTTCACACAGTTGTTCAGGGCCATCACATAATGAGGTTAGATAACTCCATATTATCTTTTATACAAATTATGGCCCCTGATTGACTATTGAACATAGGTTAAAGTTTTAGGGCAGATTTGGATATTTATTGATAACTTCTATACCCACTATTCAATTGACTTAATACTTCACACCATTGTTCAGGACCATCACACAATAAGGTTACATAACTCTATAATATCCTTAATACAAGTTATGGCCCCTGATTGACTAAGGTTAAAGTTTTAGGGCAGGTTAAAGTTTTAGGGCAAGTTGGGATTTTAATAAAAAAAACTTCTATACCCTTCATTCAATGCACTTAATACTACGCAGAATTATTGAAGACCATCTTACAACAAAGAACATAACTCCATTGTAACCCTACATACAAATTATGGCCCTTGTATGATTTTTTTTTATTTTTTATGTTTTTTTTATTTCTTTTGAAAGGCACATTTTTATATTCTTGACCGCATTTTCATAAAGGGAAAACAAGTTATTTGAATGACTTGCGTAATTGTTTGGGCGGGCTGGTGGGAGGGCAGCGTCAAAGTCACCTTATGTATCAAATAATTTAAGCTAGGTTTGTCATAAAGAGACCAAACTTGGTATATAGGAAGAGTTTATAGAGACCTTTCCTGTAATTGTGTTTTGGCCCCCGAGAGTTATGGTCTAGGTCAAGGTCACTGTTGCTAAAATTAGAAATATGGTTAGTACTGAATAACTCAAGTAAGGGTTGACATAGTGTGACCAAACTTGGTATATAGGACAAGTTGATGCAGAGCTTTCATGGATTGCATTTTGGGCCCCTAGGGTCAGGGTCACTGTTTCTAAAAATAGATTACTGTTTCAGTTATGGTTGACATACTGTGACCAAACTTGATATGTAGGAAGAGTTTATGGATGACTTCCATAGGATTGTGTTTGGGGCCCTTAGGATCAAGGTCACTGTTGAACTGTTGAAACAGAATCTCTTCTGCCAATCATTAAAAACCTGGTTTTGTCACATCGCGATTCTTGCTCACTTTTTAATTTGATTGTTTTATTGCTTTTGACAGGCACATATTACATTGTTATTGTATTTACTTCTAAGTCAAAGTGGCTTAGTCGAGTGCGCTGTCTTACGACAGCTCTTGTTTTAAGTTTGTTTTATGAGTTGCAATCTGACCATTAAGTCTCTTCATGGATTTTTTTCTATTTCATATGTAGCACCAAAAGTATTTCTCCTACACTGATAAAACTTTATAGGAATGTTGGTCTGCATAGGAAGTTGTGCACCTGCGATTTGTTTGACATGGGTTCATTTAGTCTAACATAAGTTATTGCCATTGACTTGGTGAAAAAAAATAATGGTCTGAAAAATATTATGCTGCGTGTAGGTCTGAAAGTATTGCACCTACATTCATGACTCTACATAGGCATGTTGGTCGGCATGGGAAGTTGTACACCTGGGTTTTCTTTGACATTTCACTTATTCAGTTTTATAGCCCACATGCTCATGTTGATAATTCAAGAACATGACATTCAACCATTTCTGTATCAGACAGTCTCTGGAGGTATTCATCATATCTCTAGTGATATAGTTTATTGACCTAGTGTGTCAATTTTGGAGAATTGGCATCTGCTTAATAAGGTCTCTTGTTAAATATATAGTGACTTGGTTACTTTCATAGCCTTGCACAGTATTAACCCTGTGCATCATTTTGTGTACATCAGGATGGTGCAGAGAAGCGTGTGGGTAACCCACTGGCCAAGGACTACCTCATGCATATGGAGGATGGCACGCTGTCTACCCTCTCTGGCCCTGGGGCAAACATGGTTCTCCGCCTTGCCAAGACCTGTAGCTACTGGAAAAACAACCAGAAACGAATAGAGTGAGTGTTTTCTGGTTTTGCACGCTTTCATTATTTGCTCACCTGAGTGCACAGAGATCAAGGTGTCAAGGAAAAACGTTAGGCCTCTGTGTCTATTAGGGTAAGGAGATATTTGGTTTTCTATTGAAAGACCACATAAAGCTATGAGATTTAGGGGTGTTTTTTTAAAGTAGGAAAAACCCAATTAACCAGAAAATGTTAGTGCAGCCGGTATGCTCATTTTTCTTGTGTCCGGCCTGTCCGGACTTTCTCTTGTATGGACAGGTTTTAAAATAACTAGCCACATGTGTTCAACATATCAAAAAGAAGTGTACCTTGGAAGACCCATTGTCTTTACCTCTAAGGTCAAGGTCACACTTATTGTTCAACATATGAAGACAACATGTCACATTTCTTTCATTATCCACACATTTCATTGCTATTTTTTCCTCTTTCTAAACATACATGCCATATCCCCTGGCGGGGGGAAAAATCCCCCGAATTTTTTATCCATCCCCCGGTCTCTAAATGACCTTTGAATCACACCAGTACCTATTCGTGTGCATTCAGCACTGAAAGTGACAGCTCTTGGTTTCATCTGACTTTAGTGAAACTTGATCAGATTGATCGTCTTGGTGAATGAAGTTTTGATTAGGAACAAATGTGGATTGTCTTTGGTCATTTACTAGGTCATTAGGTCGAATCTTAGAAAAACTAATGCAACAGAGGCTTTTTCCATCTAAATAGCGCGAGCCCTGGTCAAGATGATTATATTGATGAAATCTTAAGTAACTATGAATATTGGACGTTTGAAGGTCTCAAGGTAAAATGATACAAATACTTCATTATAATTCCCCTGCAAAATTGAAGGGAAATATAATAGAGTTACCATACAGTCAGTTTATCTGTGTGTGTTTGTGATGCGGAACTCTTCAACAGTTTCTGACGTATTGCTATGAAACTTGGTACACACGATCATCATGAAGTGTACTACCGGTAGTGCTTTTTTCATTAATTAGGGCCATTTATTCAATAGTAAGTTTATACCAATTCTATTTTAGCTTGATTGTATAGAAAGCTAACACCTTATTTTAAACATTCCTGAGTCCACTTCCTCGCTCAAACTCACCAGAACTGAGTGGTGAGCAATATAGGGCCATCATGGCCCTTTTGATATGAAATAAGGTGATTTACAGTTACATAGCATTCATTGTGTGACAAGTAACTGACCGTCTGTTAATGGTATGCCATCTGAATTAACATGACTAATAATACCTATCGTGTGTTTCCGGTCCAGATAGAAAAGCCAACCCAAGGGTGAGCGTAAGCTGGTAACAAGGCTTGCCAATTACCTGCAATGCAGCATGCCCAAAGAATTTTTATCATGCATATATCTAAATTTATACATATTTGTAAAAATTGATATTTTGAAATATGCAGTTTTGTACATTTAACCAAAGAGCACATGCGACTATTGCTGATCTCATAGCACACACTAATTTTAGTTCATTGATGCCTTCAAAAAAGTCCTCTAAAATCATGTTTTTAAGATACTTTATTATTGTTTTGTGGTTCATTGTTGGAATGACTCATCTAGCATGTGAGAGTGCAAGATGGAATTTTCCATTACGTCCAATATCACTGGAAATGCCTATCCTGGTTGCTAGAAATTTGATACATGATACATCCAGTAATGATGTAAATATGCCTCAACACCTTGCATGACTACGCTGCTTTTTCAGGGGTCAGATGGCTGTGTGGCTGAAAGACGAGGAACTGCCGCACGAGATTCTCAGGTTATTATTTCCTTTATAAGGTAGTGTAACTGTAAACCGTAACTGCCCTGACAGAAAAAATGGGAGGCAAATAGAATTGCTATTCTCTGTTTGTACGTACACACATCGCTAAACTTTCATATAATTTATTCCTCCAACTTTCTTTTCTTATCTTTTTCTTGATTTGCCATTCATTTAGCATTAGTGGGACAAATATTTAATGAGGACACCAGGCATCAAAGTCAAACATTTTGGCTGATTGTGTGATGAAAGTCTTATTATTCCCCGCCAAATGGAAAGGTTTCAGGAGGGGGACATTCAGTCTATTTGTCTATAACATTTTTTCTGTCCAGTATCATATCTTGGTAGGCATTGGTAAAATAATGTCCTATCTTGGTTAAAATTTTCCTCTTGATGTTGGATCATGGGGTCAAAAACTAGGTCACTAGATCAAAATCTTTGGATCAAACTAGAGACTATTTGGTTCAATATTCATCAAGCTTAATCAGAATTTATGTCTAGGTAACATGTGATCAAAAGCTAGGTCACTAGGTCAAATCTTAGGAATGATTATCTGGAACCTTATCATTAGAAGCATATCTTGGTAGGGATTGGTTAGATTATGTTTGAAATAGGTCAGAATGTTCCCCTTGATCAAGTTCCAATGGATTTTAATAGTGGGTCACATGGGGTCAACAACTCTTTGGAACACGTATGGGGCATCCTATTTGGTTCACTATTCATCAAACATAATCATAATGTTTCCTTTGTGAACACTCTAGAGGCTATACTTTCTGGTCCAATCTTAATAAAACTAGGTTACTAGGTCAAATCTTAACGCCACACTAACAAATACAAACCATTGCAATCAAACTCATAACTCATATCCAATGTCCATAAGAATCCATCACTCTATATTGCATGTTTAGGTTAGAACATTTCAGTAACATTTGATTTCCATTCATTTGGAAAATAATTCATAGAGTAAATTTAGGGTCTAGTGAATGCCAATTAAAGGTCAAAGTTATAAATGTAAGTCAATGATTTGCAATGTGTGTATGTATATTGGTACATGTATGTATATAGGTCAGAAGACTATGTCGAGGGTAGCAGTTTAGGGGCCATAGTTCCTCGGATTATTCCTGCGGGCACTGTCACGCGGCGAGGGGTTGAATCAACGTGGCTCACTGCCAGCAATGCTTACGTGAGTTACAATTTTGATATAAAAACACAGTAGATTTGTTCAAGGAGTAAACTGTTTTTCTTGTTAAATAGTGTATTGATGCAAGAGTTTAAGGAGTTTTTTCATAAGATACTGTAAATAATTTCAATGAAAAAATAAAATTATAGTCAACTAAATGACATTCTTGTTCACTGCATACTGGGTCTGCCTTTTAAAATCTGAATTTGGTAAATTACAAATAATTTTCATAATTCAAAAATTTACATTTCTATTATAACCTCTTTAACAATGTTAAGCAAAGTTTTGCATTTAGGTCATTTAGAAATCGCATAACAGTCCATATATTGTTAAATGTGCACTTGTCAATATGTCAGAAATGATACCGATAAAGCCATCATTTTATTTTAATTGCATATTTCACAGGCAGCCACAAACAACCATTAATTACATTAAATATGGTAATTACCCTGTTCATGGTACAGAACTTAGGGTATTGAAGTAGTGCAATATTTGTATACATGTACAGATAAGTGAATATGCCTGGTCCACTACAGACTGACCGCATTGGAAGTGAATTGAAGGCAATGGTTCAATCCCCGCCTGGCTACTGTTTTGTTGGAGCTGATGTTGACTCACAGGAACTCTGGATCGGGGCTTTGCTGGGGGACTCTAACTTTGGAAACACACATGGTAAATATTTTATGCTCCCAAAGGTAGGCATATTTAATTTGCACCGTGCCTGTGCATCCGTCCGGTTTTCCTTGTCAGGGCTGTCAATTTGTCATGCAGGCAAGGATTTTGAAATTACTTGGCACCTCTGTTAAGTACATATAACAATGTGTTATATAACAATGTGTTGTTTTTAAGAACCATGACCCTACATTGAAGTTCAAGGTCACATACAGAGTATAGAGTGCTACTTATATGCACATAGAGTTGGTTGATCATGTCCTGGCTGTAACTTAGTCATGTAGGGAGGGATTTTAAAATTACTTGGCACATCTGTTTGGTACATAAAGACGAAATGCCACGTGCAAGACCCACATCCCCACTCAGAGGTCAAGGCTACACTTACAGGTTTATCATTATGAATATACAGTGTAGTTGATCATATCTGGGATGTTAATTTGTCATGCACTGTGGGAGTTTGAAAATAAATGGCACATGTGTTCAGTACATTCAGATGACGTGTTGGTGCAAGACTCACGTACCTACCTTAAAGGTCATGGCCAAACTTACAGGTTCAACATTATGAAATGCTACATATATGCATTTACAGTACAATTTGTTGTGTCAAGGTTTAAACTTTTTCATGCAGTGAGGGATTTTAGAATATATGTGTTCAGTACATGAAGGATATGTGTCATGCAATACTCACGACCCTACCTCAAAGTTCAAGGTCACATTTAGAATTTAATCATTATGGAATGCTGCATGTATGCATATATAGGTATAGTTGGTCTTGTCCAGGCTGTATGAGTATGTTTGTCATGCATGGAGGGATTGAAGGCATTTGCACATATTAGTTGCAAGACTCATATCCCTACCGCTTACTGTATCACTCCTCCAGACTTGACGTCAATCATCAAGTTGGCCTACATATGCCTTAAGTTTATGAATGTAGGCATATATGTATTTACATAATCCATTTTGAACTGGAGGCATTCAATATTTACTGTGACAACTCTTGTTTTAAGAAAAAACATGTGTAAGTTTATAGCCTTAGATTGTGTTGGTTGCAGCGGCAGACGAGATGTTATGGTCGTCGTACCAAAACTTTAATTTTGACCATACCTTTGTTAAAACAACTGACATGAAACTCTGTACAATTCCTAACTATGACAATATATGCACATGGCTCAAATTGCATAACTCTGCATAAAATATTTCTTCGGATTTGCCCCATGACCAACTGCGAAAAACTTAGTGTAAGTTAGTGGTGTTGGTTTTCCTATGCGGAAATATTGTAAAACGAAAATAAATTATACTGACAAGGATGTGTAAATTTTAAAATGCAGCTTATATCTTGTCAGAAAATATTGAAAACTATATTTCTTCATGGTCAAAAAAGAAATTGGTAAAACATGCTATAAATTGTACCCCTCTGTTCCCCCAGGATGTACAGCCTTGGGCTGGATGACTCTGCAAGGAACTAAGAAGGACGGCACTGACCTTCACAGTCGTGTAGCAGACACAGTTGGGATATCACGAGACCACGCCAAGGTCAGAACTACCTTATATATAATAGCTGGAATATTTAACACACAAATTTCATGACTTTTACAACAATATCAACAAATTGACTGTAATGTTGCTTTCTGATAAGATGCGGCTGAGAAATTACTAGTAAATTGGTTAAGTATGGTAAATATATGCTTGAAAAAATCATGGTTATATAATTACATTATAATGATTATTTTTAATGCTTCTTTTGATCCCGATGATTGAAATGGCATGGAAACGGTTAAGCTATTGTAGTTTGCAATACAAGGGGTGAAAAAGCGAAAAGGTTCTATTTTCTTCCATATTTAATGTCACTTAGAACCTTTTCGCATTCACCCCTCGATTATTTTATTTATAGGAGTAATGAAATGACAAGTTTTATCAGGTGGTTGATTGTCTAGCAAATAAAACGATAGCCGTTCGTAACCAGACACTTTTTCTCAAAGGTTTATTGTTATAATATGAAACCAAACCTTTTTTGATAGCTGTTTGTAGACTTGGTCCAAATTAAAGACATAGGAAAGTGAAAAAAAAATCAATATATCAAAACCGACACAAACATTTAGATTACAATCTAACAATAATTTCTGTTCTTGTATTAGTTATGAAAACATAGTCAGTCACAGACAATATTCGAGAAAAATAGGTTTTCAATAGAATTTTCCATTTTGTTCATTTTTTGCATCAAAATAAAACTACTTTTTACCTGAAAACTTCCAAGCATGCTTTCAGATGTCTAATAAGTAAAAGAGATTTTCCCAGTAATTATTTTTGTCCATTTATTTGTTCTTAAATTAAAACATATAATGTGCTGCTTAGGGTTCATCACCCCTGACCACATACATCTTCATTCCTTTATAATTTCTCCAAAATCTTATTCTAATACTGATTTTATCAATATCCAAATTTGAATACCTTAATGAAAATTTGGTTGGAAAAAAAAGAAAAGGGGTGCAACTCTATTTTTTAAACAATCTTTTCTGCGTTGGGTTGTCTTCATTTTTTATCTCAGAACAAACTTCAATGAAATTGAACAGAATGGAGTTCATATTATCGGTGAAAATTTTGGAAAAAAATAATATGATTGGACTTATTTATGCAAACTTACACTTCAACAAGATATGTCCTAAAGATGTTTTTATATGTTTAAAAAAAAAGTAGCAAATATCTCATTTATTGTGTTTAAAGATGTATATGTAAAGACCCACAAGATTGCTATTTTGTTTTCAAGGTGTTCAACTATGGTCGTATTTACGGAGCAGGGCAGACGTTTGCCGAGAAGTTGCTAATGCAGTTCAACCACCGCCTGACCCGGGCAGAGGCGAAGGATAAAGCTCAACTCATGTTCTCTACTACCAAGGGTAAAAGGAGGTACTGTTATGGTGTTGGCTGAATTTGGATTTCTTTAAAAAAAGCAAAGTTTTTCATGGCATATTTGTATATGTGTGTCGTTAACTCACGTAAGCACAAAGTGCTCAGCTTGAGCTATTGTGATAGGGTGATCATTTCTTGTCCACTCCATCTTGCAGTGACTAAGCATCTCTTTGTACAAACTTGCTTCTTTAAAAGTGTAATCAATCAATATTTTCAATTTTCATTAACATCATATTGAAATTATGATAGATACCAAAGGTCTATATAGGCCCAATTACTAGTGGCTATCTGTCAAAGAAGGCCTTTCGGAGGCATTTGTCAGGTTTCTGTGATAGCTCTTGTTTTTCGATTTATAAAAAAACATAATATTTTACCTGATATTTAAAGCACAAATAATGACCCTAGGATCAAAACTTACCTTGCAAGATCTGCCATTTGTTTTATATTATTAAAAGCTCTGTATATCCCATTTCGGATCACCTACTAACCAAGTTACACACATATATCACATCAACAACCTGTTTACATTGGTCAAGATGCCAACAGTATCTTGGAAATGATTCATTTATTCATCGAGAATCAGAAAAGAGACACCATTTTGGTATGATATTAAGACTGGTGACCCAATATGAAAAAATATGGGGTCACTGCATGACTAGTCCTGTGGCATTGTGACATTCATGTTGGAGGCATGATAAAGTCTTTTATAAGAATAAAGTGTTAATAGAAGATTTTTAAAATCCCCAACAAATAGCAAGAGCCATTACAGCCCCTATATTGTTTAAATAAAGTACTCTATGTGTATTTTTGCTTAAAATGGAGTCTTGACATGTTGGTTCTATGACAATGAATCCTTTGGCAGGTGATATTAATTTTGGTATTTGCTTTTTTCTTGTGGAGTTATGGCCCATTCATATACTAAACTACTGTAAGGCTTACACATGAACAGTCCAGCCAAAAACAATTGAGGATAATAATTATCAACTTCCCCAAATATAATCCCAGGTAGCTCCTGTGGCCAGTCTTATTTTCGCTTGTCATCCCAGTGCACAACTTTGTCCATATCTCATAACACCATCCATCACCAGGAGGGGAGCCATTATATTTTTGTGACAAATACCTGAGAATTTCATTTGGCAAGTTGATCTTGTACAATGATAGACTTTGGATATACAGCTTTTTTTCAGAATACATGCATATGCTGTACTATTATACCCACTGTTCATTGTATATTTCCATATTTTAGCAAGCGTGGGTGGATAGGGGGTAGTGAAAGTGCCATGTTCAACAAACTGGAGGCCATCGCCCAATCTGGGTACCCACAGACACCCGTTTTGGGCTGCCACATCAGCAAGTCTCTCGAACCTGACACTGTCTTTGGAGAGGTTAGAGCTCCTTTGATTTGGCATTTGACCGTACAACAAAACAACATTATATGAATATTTACACTAGTAAAACCCATTAGAGAATTAATTTATGCTTGATAAACAAAATTACATCAATAGAGTTTTTAACCCAAGAGAGGAGGCATATAGAAATCACACTGTCTGTCGGCAGTCTGTCTGTTAGTACCAAAGTGTCTCGTTGCAGCTGTATTTTATTCCATTTCATTCAAATTTTGGTTACATTAATTGGTGAATTGAGCCTGAAAGAGATTTCGTAGGATTAATTTGTGTCTCAAATGTTGTATCTTTATTTTGTTGTCACATCGAAATTTCATATAGCATTTGTGCTCTTACCGTAAAGGTCAAGGTCACACTAAGTGTCCAATGGAGGCAGATAGGGATTTCATAGTATGGTTATAATTTGTGTCTCACAGAATGTGTATCAAGAATAATTTTTATAGATGAAGAAGTTGTCTTCATGTCCGTAAGTCAGTGTCATATAAATTACCATCATATAAGAAACAGCTCTCACTCTTAAAAGGCTTAATCTTGCCTTACAAAATAATACAGTTAAATACAGTGGTACATATACACAAACTTGCTGTAATTTCTGCCTCGTCCTTTGGGCATGTTGCTATTGAATTTAGTTTAAGATCAATGTGAATTACGGTACCAAGATCATTAATGCTATAACTGGAAATAGGATTGATTTGGTTTCAAAATAGTGGCATTAAGTGCTTTAATGTTCTTGAGTATATCAAAATTGAAAGAATATTGTTAAGAAATAAGCATCTTTATGATTCTATTTCAGTTTATGACATCCCGTATCAACTGGGTGGTACAGAGCTCGGCAGTAGACTATCTGCATCTGATGCTTGTTTCCATGCAGTGGTTGTTTGAGGAATACGGTATCAATGGACGCTTTGCCATCTCCATACATGATGAAGTCAGGTAGTAATGAAGTCAGGTAATAGGTAACAGTAAGGTTAAGTCTCTAGTGCCAGTTAAAACCATTATTATGATCCAATATTTTTAACCATGTTTTCATGTTAAAAAGATGAAGATATGGCTGGCCTGTTGGTTGTTAGACATTTGTTTCCGCCAAATAACTTTAAGCGTTGATGCAATGTGATAAAACTTAGTGTGGAGGTAGCTTATGTGAAGAGCTGGATTGGGATTGCTTTTAAGGGGGATGTGGGGTTAAGGTCACTGTTACTCAAAATAGAAATTTGGTTCCAACCAATAACTTTATTTTGATTGATGGAAAGTGAATCAACTTGAAGTGTAGGAAGCTTATGGAAGAGCTAGCTTAGGATTGCTTTCGAGGGGTTTGAGGTCAAAGTCATTGTTACTTAAAACAGAAAAATGGATTCTGCCAAAACCTTAAGTAAGGATTGATGGATAGAGAGGAAATTTAGTGTAAATAGCTAGCTTTTGACTGCTTTTGATGGGGATGGAGGGTCAAGGTCATGAAACTTGATATGAATGTGGCAGCTAAACTATACACATAAGACACTCCACTACTTATAGTTATGTTCAGTTAAGTCTCTTGTTTATAAAAGTAAAGAGAAAGGCTGCTGCTTTTTTCTTACTCATACTAGAAAATAATTTGCTGAATTCAAATTGAAAAACCTGGTTTTGTCGCATTGCGGCATCTCAAGTTTTTACTGGCATCATATTATAATCATCCTGTCAGTCATTCATTCCTCAGTTTTCTGGAGGTGACATACAGGTATTTCTTATGGGGTATATATTGCAGTGTCTTTAAGATTGATTTTAGGGTTTAGCAAAATCTTGTGCAGACAGACAATAACTTAAGTATTTTTTAACTAATGTTGATAAACCTTTGACAGTGTTTTGGGGCATAATGTCTTGTTATACTTTGATTGTAGGGTATATCTTATAATTACTATTCAGTATCTGCCCCTTTCAGTAACAGCTCCTTAACATTTAAACGTAAGATGTTTTTGTCGTGTGCAGACAATAACTTAATAGTACCTGTATTCTTATTCTAATCATGATGAAATATGGTGACAGTGTTTGCGTGCGTAATGTCTCAGTCAAGTTTGATAGACAGGTAAATGACATATGTAACTCCAGAGTTATGCCCCTTTTACATAAAAAAATAGTAGGCTTAAGACTAATGCAGATGATAGCCAATCTGTTTATTATCCAATCATGAGGAAATTTGGTGACAATGTTAGTGAGCAAAATTTCATGTATGATTTTGGGGTCAACTCAGTATCTCAATTAATCTCTCCAGGTACGTTAATCTAACACATGTTTGTATGTTCTTAGGTACCTTGTTGTGGAGGAGGATCGGCATCGAGCAGCCCTTGCCCTTCAGATTACCAACCTTCTCACACGCTCCATGTTCGCTCACAGTCTTGGCATGAATGACCTTCCTCTGGTATGCTAGTAGTGTTTATAAGTTCTTGCATCATTGTTTAATGGGTAATTTATTCAATGTGAGATCATAACAAATGTACATGACTTTGACTGTTATCATATGACTTTGATAGTTGTTATGTGAGGTGTAGGAATGTAAATATAACTGAAGTTTAGAAGTAGGGGAGAAATAATACACCTGTCTACATAAGGTTTCTGTATTTGTGAGCTCTAAGGTTGAATACTATTTTACCTGGTTTCAGTCGGTAGCATTCTTCAGTGCAGTGGACATTGACCGGTGCTTGCGTAAAGAGGTTGTGATGGATTGTGTGACCCCGTCCAACCCCCATGGCCTACACATGGGATACCAGATACCAATGGGTACTGTACTGTTCTGGTATTATGTTGTTACCAGACATAACCATGTGTAAATCAATGCATCCTGACACTGTTTGACTTATTCTGTCTCCCTGTATATTGACATTCACTAAAATGTTTAAAAATAAGTTGATAATGAATGATCTATTTAATGATTAATGATTTTAATTGGTTCATGCAATCATAATCACACCATTATGAAGTCAATTGTTCAAGTAGGAATGCACATGCAAGGGCAGGTATCAGGATTTGCCGTGACAAGGGGCGCATTTTGGGAGCGCAACTAAGAGTATGCCCTCATCCCAAATAAGTTAATTGGGTTTAAGGTCACTTGAAAAGAAATATTTAGCCATTCTTGTATGAAAGTAATATGCATTAAAAAGTGCATTCTCTTGGATATTAACATAAAAAAAGTAAACTTGAACAATTTTAGAAAGGATGCATGCCAGGTTGCGCTCCCATCTAAAATCAACGTGTACATGAAGTGCTTGATGATTATGGTCACTAGTATATGCTACATGTACATCCTTCGATTATTTCTGCTTAATTCACTGACGACAGAAAATTGCTCATTACTGTTAGCCAAACCTACTTCAGCAAATGTATATCCCCTTACAGGTGAGGCCCTAGACATCCATGAGATCATAGAGAAGACAGGCGGGACCCTTGAGAGGCCGGAAAATACTATCCCCACGCAAGCTGAACAGGAACAAGTACACTTACGAGGCTAATAAGCACGCCTTTAATTAGATCATGCAGGATAAGGAATACAGAAGGCAGACCAGGACGCTTGTTTCTTGTTGTGTATAAACTTTTTTGTGGTGTCGAAGCGCACTGGCAGTAAATGTGCTTCAGTGAGATTGGATTTTCATATAGTGCAAATGAAGTATTTTCATTCAGTGGTTATAGTTGTAAAAGCATCTCAAAAACAGCGGCATTATACCAGTAAGCTGAAGTTAAGTGCAAGATTTCAACTAACAAGTCTTTTCTTTATGCGACTTCTATAAAGTCCCTTTTATTAGAAAGCAGACCCTGGAGAAAGTGTTCAAGGGCATTACCTGGAGAAAGTGTTCAAGGGCATACTCTGGATATAGTGTTCAAGGGCAGATCCTGGAGAAAGTGTTCAAGGGCATACTCTGGAGAAAGTGTTCAAGGGCATACTCTGGAGAAAGTGTTCAAAAACAGACCCTGGAGAAAGTGTTCAAAAACAGACCCTGGAGAAAGTGTTCAAGGGCAGACTCTGGAAAAAGTGTTACCCTGGAGGAAGTGTTCAAGGGCAGACCCTGGAGAAAGTTTTACCCTGGAGAAAGTGTTCAAGGGCAGACCCTGGAGAAAGTGTTCAAGGGCAAACCCCGTAGAAATGGTTTAAGGGCAGGCTCTGAAGAAAGTGTTCAAGGGCAAACCCTGGAGAAAGTGTTCATGGGCAGACCCTGGAGAAAGTGTTCATGGGCAAACCCTGGAGAAAGTGTTCAAGGGCATACCTTGGAGAAAGAGTTCAAGGGCATACCCTGGAGAATGTGTTAAGGGCATACCCTGGGGAAAGTGTTCAAGGGCAGACTCTTGAGAAAGTGTTCAAGGGCATACCCTGGAGAAAGTGTTCAAGGGTAAACCTTGGAGAAAGTGTTCAAGGGCATACCCAGGAGAAAGTGTTCAATGGCATACCCAGGAGAAAGTGTTCAAGGGCATACCCAGGAGAAAGTGTTGAAGGGCAGACCCTGGAGAAAGTGTTCAAGGGCAGACCCTGGAGAAAGTGTTACCCTGGAGGAAGTGTTCAAGGGCAGACCCTGGAGAAAGTTTTGCCCTTGAGAAAGTGTTCAAGGGCAGACCCTGGAGAAAGTGTTCAAGGGCAAACCCTGTAGAAAGTGTTCAAGGGCATACCTTGGAGAAAGAGTTCAAGGGCATACCCTGGAGAAAGTGTTCAAGGGCAGACCCTGGAGAAAGTGTTCAAGGGCAGACCCTGGAGAAAGTGTTACCCTGGAGGAAGTGTTCAAGGGCAGACCCTGGAGAAAGTTTTACCCTGGAGAAAGTGTTCAAGGGCAGACCCTGGAGAAAGTGTTCAAGGGCAAACCCCATAGAAAGTGTTTAAGGGCAGGCTCTGAAGAAAGTGTTCAAGGGCAAACCCTGGAGAAAGTGTTCATGGGCAGACCCTGGAGAAAGTGTTCAAGGGCAGACCCTGGAGAAAGTGTTCAAGGGCAGACCCTGGAGAAAGTGTTCATGGGCAAACCCTGGAGAAAGTGTTCCAGGGCATACCTTGGAGAAAGAGTTCAAGGGCATACCCTGGAGAATGTGTTCACGGGCATACCCTAGGGAAAGTGTTCAAGGGCAGACTCTGGAGAAAGTGTGCAAGGGTAAACCTTGGAGAAAGTGTTCAAGGGCATACCCAGGAGAAAGTGTTCAAGGGCATACCCAGGAGAAAGTGTTCCAAGGGCAGACCCTGGAGAAAGTGTTCAAGAGAATATCCTGGTGTGTGACATTTGCAACTCACTTCTCTTTAGCTTTATTAATAAATTGTTATAAGAAAAGTTCATAGACATATTTTAAATCTTTTCACCATTAGATGTCAAAGAAAAATCTTTTTGATGAGTACGGGCATAGACAACTTGCAAATGTTTGAGATTGAATAAGGAAGGCATGAGATACTGATTCTTAGTCTCATGCTTAATGTGTGAAACTTCACATTATGCATGTATTTTCCAGTGACTAAGACAATACGGTGTCAGTTTATTGGTGATTTGTTAATGCTTGGTAGAAGTCCTGATAGCTGTTTAAATTACTGCACGTCTTACTTTTTTTCATATTAGAGATTGTTTCACAAATTATAATTCAATCAAGGTTTGTTTGTCATTTCATTGTTTTATATAAAGTTTTCATTGTATGAATCTCTTAGAAGCTACCACATTTTATGTGTGTTCAAAATATACTAGAATAAATATTCAAACAACTTACAACTTGGATGCTTTTATATTCCCTTGGACAGGTTACGTGGGTAAAACCAGTGCTTATTGAACAAAGGAATTTGCTTGAAATAGGTTTCTTTGGGACATTTATATCAGTGACCCACATTAATTGTGGTCAGTAGGTTAAAATGACCTTGAACACAAAAAGCTTTTCTGATTGATATCTTGAGTTACTTGAGCCTATGTTCCTGAAACTTGGTAGTGAGTTTTGTCATGTCCAACAGATGGCTTTAGAACACAAAAAGATGATAAATAGAGTATCCTTGGGCATATTGTTCTCGAAGGGTAGGCATAAGATGGCTCCTATGCTTTGAGGTCAGTAGGTCGAACGTGTTAATGACCTGTAACAAAAAAACTTGTATTTTTTATTGATAACTTAAGTATGCTTGGGCATAAGGTCCTTAAATTTGGTAGGGAAATCGCAAATGTACCCTAATGATTACTTTATGCGCTATATGTAACCACTGAGTGCAAAATGTTATCACCATGTGCACTATATGAAATCAATATCATTGTGCAGTTTATGTAATCAATATGATTGTGCTCTATATGTAATCACTATATGCACTAATTATAGTTGCTTGTAAAATCAATTTACACAAAAAATGTTTTACAAAACACACCATGAAACCAGCATCACCCGTCAAAATCTGATCAGTCCACCTGTCACATTAAGTTTTAATATGTATTTTAAAGAAAAAACCCTCAATGACCATCTGTCACGCTAATAAATGGTATTTAAATACAGAACATATTTCTTATCAACAGAAGATGTTTTGGGAGTTGTGTACTTTGTTTCCTTTAAACTTTCAAAGCTAGTGGATCGTATTTTCTTGCACCAGACGTGTGTTTCTTGTCATGTGACCAGTGCTGGAAAACCCCATCTTACATACCCCATGTAAGATGAGCCTCGCGCAACAATGTGCCACTTCTTATTTCTTTTATTGTATGGTTAATGAAAAATATGTTATGCCATTTCAATAAAGCGCAATCAAATATATATGTTAGCAAGACTTTTAATTAAAAATTGGAAATAAATCATCGTTAAGAACGCTTTTTTTTATTTATTTAAAATTCCTGCGCTTTATGACGTCAGTAAACAACGTCGCAAGCCCTTTTTGGTGTAATTGTACAAAAGTTTGTTTTCTACGTCATTTTTTCCACAAATTGATAAATTTAGATATGCAAGAAAAATCCGACCCTCGGGCACGCTGCATGGCCGGTAACTCGACAAGCCTCGTTACCGGCTTACACACGTGCCCTCGGGTCGGATTTTTCTATCCGTACCGGAAACACATGATAGATACTTTTATTCCTTACAAACTGTAACATTTCCCCAGCCCATATTATGGAGGAAACCCAATACACGTGCAGTCAATGGACCAAAATGTAAACAAAATTATATACAGCGAATTAGGGCATATTTTAATTTCGATACATCAACATCTTGTTTAAACAGATTTGGAATAACATAGCGTGGTAGTTTGAAGGATATTTAATGTCCATTCTGCAAAATCGTCGGTACACAACTAAACTCCAGACTGTAAAAATGCCAGCAAAAGGTTTGGCTATAGCTTTTACACAATGGGACGTTTGAGTGACACACATCATGAACCGGTATGGTAGCCGGTGGTATGTCGTACCACGCAGTTGCACAAATGATGAATTGATCTCATTCGACTATATTAGTGAAGACACAATGAAACCAGCACTGTAGCAGATCTGCCGCGCCCAGGTCTTCAACGAGTGACATCTCTCCAACAAGACAGTCATATTGTCCTATCCCTTGAGACCACTTCGGGACATCAGTACAGACTGCCTGGGAGACATGCGGATACAATCAGCAACGTATCCATCGATCAACGGTCCTTTGACGTTTACTGGATGCAGAGATGGCATTTATAATGCGTACAGGGGCAACGTCTTACGCCGGAAAGATGTAGGAGCTGCCAATAATTATTGTGGTCTCGCCAACATCTAGGATGGACGCAAAATCAGTGGAAAGAAGTTTTATTCAGAAGAGGACAGATTTTGCATAGATATGCTTGATGGTAGGCATATGGTATGGCGTCGAAGGGGTGAACAGTTCGCCAACTGTTGCATCAGACACACTCTTGCTAGGGAGTCTGGGCAGGCATATCCTGGCACTACAAGACAGTAGTGCAAGGAAATCAGAAGGCCCAGTGGTATGTCGATGACATCCCCAAAGCATGTGTGGTGCCTTGCTTGCAAGATCAACATGATGTCACCATTTTCCAATGGCCCGGACCCTATCAGCCCGACTCACTACTTACTTTATGACACGTAAGAACATGAATGTTTGCCCTGGCCCGTCTCGTCTCCGAACTCGAGTCCCATTGAGCATCTTTTGGATGTCCGGTACATAGTGGATGTCACTTCATCAACAAGGCCGAGCTTGTACAGGCGCTTCTGGGAGTGGCATAGCATCCACCAGTACCGCATACGTCTCATTCTTAGTACTCGAGGCAGATGCCAAGCTGTCCTGGATGATTATGGCGGGCATACTAGATGAGTTTTTGAATTTCAATTTTTTACCCTCCATGTCCTAGGTGGCACAATTATCATAAAAAAATATCCACAAATCATTTGGCAAGTGCAACATTTCAGATTAGCCTAAACTTCATTTTACCTCGGTTTTCTAACGGAACTTCACATCAATGTCAATAGTGTCTTGGTGGTTTTTATTGATCATTATATATTGAATCAATGACGTAATCATTCACCTTTACTTGAGAGTTTCAACTTCACGCTTACTTACAAACACCAACATTTACTCATACCACTTCACGATTGTACACTTGCCTTAGTTATAACAGATTACAATCAAGTTTTGCAGGACTTTCAATCTATCAAGGGGCATAACCAGTTATTTCAAGTTGAGGGACGAGTTATGGACAAGGTCCCGTTTCGTTGACCATAAAAAATAAGACCAAGATGAAATTGTTTTTTTAGGACTTCCAGTACTTATGATCACAGCGTTTGTCTTTGCAGTTCTAAAGCCATGCTCTCCTGTACACAGGACAGATTTTGAAATAACTTCAGACATTCCAGTTTTGTTGCTTAAATGACAAGTTTAACTTGCTATTATATAAGGGTTTTTTAACAAAATCCATAAACTGTCAGAGCGTCTATCATGCAACAGGATTGTGCTGCTGCCTTAAACCATTTTGTAAAATCATTTTCAGAAACAAGTGTATATAATCATCTTTTATTTCGTAAAATATAAATATATACAAGAATATACAATAGTCTAAAAGCCTACAAAACTACTCTAAATGCTACTGAAATCATGTGCAGAGCCACTGAAAACCATCATTATATACAACAAACGGAAACATACATTTTCTACAAATGCGGGTACATGTTCAATAAAAAAACAATAGTTAAAAGATTGTTGTATATAAGGGGGTTTCAGGACCATACACTAGAAACATGATTACCACAAATGTTAGTTAGCCTTGGACATGTGCAGGTGTTCATTTCCCAAAAAAATTTAGCACCCCTTTTACCAAACTAAGGCTAAAAACTGTTGTACATGATTTGTATGTGCCTACAATGTCCAAAGGCATATTCATGATTGCATCCACAAGTCGCATAAATTCTTACAACAGAACTACGAAACGTTATGGCACACACAAAGTACCAAGCAGGGAGAATATGATTTGTTGACAAGTGTTAATTTGGTCAAGTGGTTATAAAATTTGATTCAATTTTCTACAGTAGCACTATAGGGGATTTTTAAAAACATGCTACCCTGCTTCGTAACCAAAAGCAACACCAAAATGCTGATAAAATATTCAGATCTATGTAAAATTTTGGACGGAATATTTCTAATATCTAAGATTTGTCAGTTAAAAAATTAGGATCTGAATAATTTATGCAGTTTAATTTTTTACTTTTTCTATTTTTTTGTTTTGTTCTGTACTACAACACTTTGCAATAAATATGAAATCCTTGAGCAGCTAAATGCAATGTCACTTCAACCTAACATCTGTATTTGTTTGGACATTTCAGCCGATGGCCGTCATTTTTCCAAGTGCATCACATTTCACACAAATCACTAACTTAGTTTTATGATTATCTACCCATCAACAAAATAAATAACTGGAATGGCGGTCTGGCCAGACAATGATCACAGACAGTAAGATCATACAGATAATATCACAAGTTGAGCTTGGCTATATGAGGACTATGCCATCAAGAACTGTTTGAGGCCAACTCCTGCACTAGTGGAGATTTTAATGCTGCTATACTGCTTATCTTCATAAACTTGGAACTAGAGTATTTCAATTTAATGGCCTGAAAAGGAAAAAAATGTGCTATAAATCACAAATTGGTCACAATATTCAAAGCAATAAATATTTTTTCAAAGATTTCCTAACAAAATCTTTACAAATCCATTTTGTAACTATTCTACAATTGATCAGCACTGTAATAATTGTATAGAAATGGTGGACTTTCTGAATGTTGATAAAGGATTAATTAATATACATCTTAATAAAATTGATAAAATTCTTTACATTGGTATTGTCACATTGTCAACTTACAGTGAGCTTGAGTTTAGGGTCCTCCTGTTTGATGACTAGAGTGGCCAGTTTCTGCATGGTAGGCAAAAGGTCCTCTTCAGTGAATGAGCTGTAGTGGTCCAATGTCTCAGTCTGCAATTTTGATTTGAAATGTTTTTTGATTTTAGCAAAATGTCCATGACAGGGTTCGAATTTAGACTCGCATACTCGCAAAATGCGAGCAACATTTGTAAATTGCGAGTGACTTTTATTCAAGTTCGCAAAATTCTGCGAGTGGCTTTTTCTAGACCACAAAATGTTGAAAGAAAGTAAAATAAACATTAACTTAACTCCGCTATGTAGTCGAGTGTAAACAGCCTGTAAGTGGCATGATTACACTACCAGTATAAAGAAGACAGTACGGAGTTACGCTCTAGCAAGTTTTTAAAAATAAGAGTTTTATCTCGAATCTTTCTGGGATGCTCCGAGACGTGCATAATGCAAAGTTGAATACAAATGACGTAATAACCTAGCTCAATCATTGGCTAAATTTAGCGCTTTCGCGCACTCATGTAAACCCCATCAACCTTCGAATATATTTCCGCCCAACTGTCGAAGTGAATAGACTTCGCCAATCGATATATTTCATGGTCCAAAGCATCCACGCTTAATTTACTGTTGCTTTTATTTATCTTAAATTTAAAATGTTATTGTTTTTAATACTTATATACTTATTGAAATCTGCAGCCAGCATCTGATGAGTCTTTCCGTACCCCCAAAAAAGAATAAGACATCTTTAAGTTCTAGTAGTCGAGTCACACAAGATCGATACTTTTTAATATTTATAATATGTCTTGGGTGTAATTTTAGTTTCTACTTTAATTAGACAATATTATAAGGGAATAAAGCAAATAATAAAAATGCAAGTTGAATTTTCATCTTGCGAGTTGCCTCAAAAAGCACTCGCAAAATTTTGCGAGTGCTGCTCAAAGCTGAATTCGAACCCTGCATGATAGCAGATTAGAATATTTGCAATATATTTATTTTATACGTGTTTTTCATAGTATGATAAATACTATTTTTATCAAGCAAACATTTTATAAAAGCTCTTATCACCAACTTGTTGGTTCAACACTGTTAATATAATTTACCCATTTGCCACCATCCAGAAGCTTCATAGAAAGACAGAGGGAAGCTGCAGCTATCTGTGAGGGAAGATATTGCACCATGTCATACTCTACAATAGTCAGCTCCATCAGGTACTTGGCAAGGGTGTGCTTACTAGCGTCAACCTGCAATCATCAATGCAAACATACTCTATGTTAACTTGTAACCAAATACAAAGGCTATTTTGTTAATCCATCAAGTTGTCAATGAGTCAAATTGAGCTTAGTTGACAATGTATGATCAATTATCAAACTATATTTCCAATATTGGAAGCCATCCAAATTCTTAATCTGCAGTTTTAAAAGATTCAAATTATTTCAAGCAGTTTGGGAAGAGAATTACTTAAGCAATTATTGAAAACTTGTTAAATACCATTACTCATAACAGACATACCTGTCCTGCTTTGGAATTCCTCCGAAGAAAATGCAAACATAATGGCTTTCCAAAACTGAAGTTTAAGGCTCTAATAATTGTTTGCTCCATTTCTAAAATTTCCTTTTTGGTGTAGGCATTGTCTGTGATGTATACAAAGTCTGCAACCTCAGGGGCATACATTTCTTCATATTTTGATGCTATTAACATTGAAGTGACTCCCACGAGCTGTAGCTTGTTTTTGCTCACAGGACGTTCCTAAAAAAATGAAATGAATATTCTAGCTTGTTAAGCAAGTCACCAACAATATTATCCCAACCAATAGTTAATAAGGGAAGGTACTTAGTTGTTCTTACTTTTAAAACATTTTGATTGTTATAACTTAAACTGTTAAATGGTTGTGAAAATAAGAGCATCTTACCTGTAAGAATCTGTCAATGATGCTAACAGTGAGGTAAAGAGTTTCTTGGAGGAGGTGAAACCTGTGGTGGACCTGGCACAACCAGTCGATCAAGATTGCACGCATCTTCCCTGTGATCTCCTGTTGGTCAAGGTAGCCTTGTCGCACTGGGAATCGAGTCTGTGAGAGCAAATTTTAAAATGTTTAGAATTTGCACATTCTTACCAATAATGATAGTTGACACGTAAATAATTAGTTGTGGTGTCAATGCCCTAATGTACCAAGCAACATTGAGATACAGAAAGTGTATGCAACTTTTTATTAACCCTTTATTAACCCCACAAATTTTAAAACATTGCTGTTGATACTGAAGATGTTTCAAATTATTGAAACTTAAAATTTAATTACAGAATGCTTACCTCAAGCATCCGCATGTATTCATAGATCTCATTGACATATTCGCTGACTAGTTGAGGGTTTTCTTTATCATTAGCATCAATGTCTTGTACATTAAGCAAAGCTTTAGAAAATGCTTCTGGGCCAGCATCACTGATGTCCATAGGGGCAGGTCCGGAAGGCAGTGGATGAACTGTGGCAGTTGGCACTGTGGAGGTCTTGGATGGCTCAACAAATTGGAAATCATCATAAACAACCTGTGAACAAGCCATTTTCAATTTTAATTTACAAGTAAAAACTACAGAATGCCTTATACCTTATAACCTTGAGCAGTGGTTGTTTATAGGTCAGATACCTGGAGTTAAAAAAATATGATACAACAATTTCACATGCAAATTTAATAAGATGCTATTTTAAGCGAAATTGGTAAACAATTCACAAAGCTTAAGATACTGTACTTTTCAACTTTGTCAAGTATTAAAGCTGCTTTCATACCGGTTTAGTCGGTTCCTCTGCAAGTGCCCGCAGTGATGATGTAGCTTTGGCTTTGGTCAATGCTTTTTGAGGTCTGGTGTTAATCTGTACAATTTCTTTTTTTATTGGTCCTTTTTTGTTTCCATCCGTTATCTGGATTGCTGAGACTTTATTCCCAATATCACCAAGTGTGTTCCTTTGTAAAGCATGGGCGGTCTGTGGCCTCTGTTGCAGGTGTGCCTTGGCTTGTGATATAGCATCCATATTGTCAGCATTGCTCTGAAGGACCATTCTCTGACTAGCCTGAAATGTTATAACAAATTTTAAAATAAATATTTCTTAAAATTGGTATGGTTTTAAAACAAAATCAGTGAAGTATTCAATGATGAACCAGAAGACCCATGTGGTTTATAGATGGACCAATGCATTTGTTATGGTTTCCAGTGTGCGCATGCTTACCAATATTCTGGTTGCCTGCTAGTAACTGTATTAAAGATAAACATTCTACTTTTCACAAGGAGCATTAGTATTACATGTGAAAAAAATGCTTTCCTTGGGTCCCAGAATGGCAGATTTCTCCACTTTATGTACATGTATAGACAGAAGTATCAGGGAGCATTTTCATCTAAAATCCTGCGAGCAGTTTCATCCTGCGACACCTTAACTATATAATATAATATGCTAAACAAGATTGTTTTACATGAATCTTAATTCCAAATTTATTTGGTACTTAGTAATTATTTTTTTTTTAAACACAAACATTAACTCTAGTCTAAAATAATAGACGTGTTATACAGGATTCTTTCAATCCCTAACGTCTAAACAGGTTTGTGCAAAAACTGGGTGGGTTTGAAAAATATTGAAATTGTATTTGGTGAAGTATTTTATGTTTGAAATGGATAATAAAGGTTTATATTCATATTTTACCATGTAAGTACAAAGCTATTTTGCACAAAAACCAGCATTAAACACATGATCTAGTTTCCAATAAAACGAAACTTGACTGACACAGACTACAATTATATCAAGCAACTCGACCCAAGCGTAATAACTCGGCCACCTCCAACAAGCTTCGTGATAGACCTTAATACAATTGTAACAACTCGGCCATGACAGAAGTGGTCCATTGTTGTAAAACTGAACTGCAGCCTTGCGTTATGTTTTGACAGAAAGAAATGAAGAAAACCCCATCAAACTCATAATTATTCGTTATATATTAAATAACATTATCCAGTAATATTTCTTATTTTTATGATAATTTATGGACGTAATGAACCAGTCAATTGTAACCACCCCCACCCCCCAAGGTCCGGGGGTATACCAGGGATAGCTGGGGAAATGGGCCGTGTTTTTACTTTCCCGTTGGCCCCGAAATGCCGGGTGAATGCGGTGGTTGTGTTCACGCCAAATATAGCGGGGAATGTGCCTTACTTATGGTCCCTGGGGTGTGGGGGCATTTGGCAATTTGTATGTGAAGGATTTACAATTATTTGGACTAAAGTTAACTCTAGAAACAGGCCTTCAATGTTTACATCATGTATGTAAACAGAAAGGCACCGACAAGCCCATCTTTGTTATTAATAAATATAAATATTAACTTTTGAATTAAATGTTTCATCCTAAAGAACATTTAGCTAAGGGGTAAATAAAGTGTTGGATATCGGTTTCTACTTTGAATATCGAAAAGCATGTGGACGAATGGCGGTGCTGCATTCACCATTGAATTATCAGCAGTGGGTATCAACACTGTCTGCCAAAACAAAATGGTCAACATGACTCGGGATGCCTATTTTAACAGTCTTGGTTTAGTACAAAAGCAGTCCCTTGCAAGTCAATCACTAAAATGCTAATATTTTTATTATACCACACCCAAGTACACACAATTGTACAGAATGTATGGGTGTCCTTCGACTGGAATGATAAAAAATGCTTTAATACAAGGTATTTATTATAAACAAAATTCTGTATACTTTTCTCACTGCAGGTTAGAAGTTACGTTTTGACTTGCATCTTTAACCATGTTTGTCATTTGCCACAGTCAAATGAAGACAGCAACAATACCATTTTAAATTTATTTTTAGAACAGTTCGATTGGACAAGATTAAACATGAAAATGAGAATGATTTATACAGTTCTGACTTGAACCATCAATTTAAACTCACAATTAATGAAAAAGACTTATGCAATGTTATGAACATTCAAAAAAACATTTTGTAACCACAACGGTCAATCCATTTCATGGTCCTAGGTTTTGAAGAATTGTTGAAGCGCCTAAATAAACAACATACCGATCCTTCCAAAAAAATATGCGAGGATGAAGATCGGTGACCTTAATCTGAGAAATATCCTTAATATGATGAATGAAAAAGACATTAAAATACTCACAGAAGCTGCTCTGGTATTCATTTTGTTTGTTTGTGATATTCAACAAGTGAAGATAACAATGTACACAATACACATCAACTTTTACACACTCTTTCACACAGCATCATTTGCACAGAACTGACATGTCACAGCTAGAACGTTTAAACCTAACGCGGGCTGTTTTTGATTGGCCAATAGCAGACCATAACAATTTTTTTATTGGACGAACTTGTTATGCGTTTGTAGCAACATAAATCTCGGATGTACGAGACTTGATATTCCAAAACAAATGATAAATACTTATGCTTTTATCTGACCAAAGTAGCCCCTCCAATTACTTTCAAATGGCATAATAAGCTTTAAAAATTTCACTTTAAAAAAATTGTTATAATTATATGACCTTCACCCTCAAAAGACATTATACAAATTAATAGTCAAAACGGATTTCTAAGCACCGGTATCAGTACCATAAAAATACTAATTTTCCAAGCAGATATATATACCATGTATAATGGCAATGAAAAGAAACAGAGCCTTATACGAATTTTGTCTTAAATAACATTAGCCTTTTCATGATAACATGGTGTGTGCCTCAACTTTTCACGACATAGATGTGAAAGCGATACAGAGAGGAACTACCTCAAAGCTTGTGATAATTTTATAAATTGAGTCTTTTAAAAAAAATGCTGTTTCTTCGGGTATTTCAGAACTGGTTTTTATTGCATGCACAGTTTCTTTAGTACTCTTGTCTTTCTTTGACTGTGCATAGAAAACTATACTAGTTACCACTTTTAAGTAAACATTGTGTTTGGAATAAAACCGCGGTCCATCGAGTATAATCCCATTATATTTCTTTTTAACAATCTGCTTTGTACTTTATCATATTTGAAGTGTTTGTCCATAATTGCTACATGTAGCTATTGTCACCGTGACGTTATTTTTTTTCTATTGCATCTCGAGTATTTAATATTTACCAGCATATTTCTTTGGAACATGGTGCACAATTGCCGCATATGCATGTCAGACACCAGTCAATAATGACATGACGACCGCTATCGGCGATAGAAATGATCAGACGGCGACCGTACCATGAAGAACAGCAAATGGTCACCAAACGAGCGCTTTGGATCTCATCTAAAACATCGGGGGGGGGGGGGGGGGGGGGCAAGGGCGGAAACCTCTTTCCACATCGGTCCACGGTGCTCTAACATTAAAGAATAGGTCGTCATTAATGTAGAAACATGTCTGTAATTGTAGTGCTCTCCGATATCTAAGCTTGATTGGCTAGTCGGGATGATCTTTGGATTAAGATTGAAAACGAACGCTTCACAGAATATGTTGATGATAAACTGAACCAAAAATTAGTTAATGATAAATGATTAAGTGTAATAAATAAAGGAAATACACAAGTAACAAGTGAAATCCAAATGACAATTTTTCTGCATGTTATGTGACTGTACCAAACCATGCACCAGGGGCCGTAAAAAATTACAACGATTATTTTAAATACCTGCAATTTTTCATCAGATTTATTCATATGCATATATTGTTAAAACCATTTTCTTGCTTATTTTCATATTTTTGGTGTATAAACATTGTCCATTTTCTTAAAATTCCGAAATTAGAAAAAGGCATTTTTTCACTAAGATGAAAATTTGTTACTATATATATATATATATATATATATATATATGATGCTTATTGAATGCCCTGTGAATAATATTTGACTCACAACTACAAAATACAGATATATTGTCAATATCGGAGAAAAAAATACGAAAAGAATACAAATGCACCATTTAATTAGGACTTATTCAGAGCAAACTATTTCTCTGCCGGGGAGGACCCTAAAACCAACCACCATATTTACTTTTAGGTTTCATGCCATCATTGCCCTCGTCAAATCGTGGAGATTGCTCATTGTAGTGTTTACATGTGTGCAAATCCATCATTAACACAAGTATGATGTCTTCATTTGCTTTCCGGAAGTTGATTAAGCAGCGAATAGTAAATGATTTCTTCATGCTTTTCGGTAGATTATTGATTTTTTTATCAGTGAAATAACAGCAGTATAAATATGTTTTACTCCAAACAGCTGAGGTGTAAAAAATAACAACTTTAAGAACTACTCTAATTAATCGTAGTTACTTCCGTTTGATCAAAACTAACTATCTCAATTTTGAACCAGTAAATTAAAAACAAAGCAAAGATTGCATATTTTGATTAAAAAAAAATGTTGAAAATAAACAGAAATCACCGTTATTAGGGAAATTGCGATCCAATAAATTCGATGCTATATCATCTATTTAATATATTTTTAAACTGTCGACATTGTAATCATTTTATGAACTTCCCGTGCAGTTTACAAACCAAATAACGTACACACTAAAATACCCCACCACTCGTCAACTCATATTTCACCAAAGACGCGTGGCTTTCATCCCATTTTTCGAAACGACCCGTCTACAAGCATGTTCTCTAACAGACGTTTAATTTAGTAACCATGTATCACGAAACCATGCGTCATGAAACCAACTTTAAAACCAACTTTAACATCCTATGTTAATTGACGTTTGCTTTGTTTACACTTTAGAGTTTTCAAATATTCATTCAGTAAATGGCGAGAAGTGTTGGTTAATGCAATAATGCCCTGTTAATTTTAATGATTTTTTTGAATTATTTACTGTTTACAAGTTTGGGCCATGTTGCTACTCAAACGAAAAGGAAAAGCGCGACCAAATTTATACAATTATTTATGAAGCTATCACAGCTCTTGGTTTGAAATAACCAAGGAGTAACAGGCCCCAATATCACATTCAAATCTCAATCTCAACTCATTTTACCACATAAGAGCAAATTATGATTCAAAACAATGCATGTTTTTACTATTTTTAAACATTATGTCCTCACAGAATGTGTTGATAAAATCATGTTGTCAACTGTCAATATTTAAAAAAAACTTATCATAGAGCCAAAAATATAAGTGCATGTAATTGCTAAAAAACATTGAGATGTACTCAATTACATTTTATGCTCTATAATAGTTTTTCTTTGGAATCTTTTAATCAACATATTCTATGAGAGAATGCTCTTTTAAAAGTATAAAACATGTTTTTAATAACTTTTGATGCTATGTGGTAAATTGAGTTGAGACTGAAATTGAGATTTGACTTAAATATTTTCATGATAACGTGTACCGACGATTTTCCTTAGGCAGAGGCATAGCTCGACCCAAACTCCCCAAGACTAGAAATCTATTTGTAAACAATACATAGAGAAGCATTTTCCAACCAGAAAAAACACACAGTCATAAAACAAATTGAAGTGCCAGTGGTGTAAGCAAGAACAAGTTTTAATTGTTTAAAAAGTACGTGATTTCAGCGAGCGAATCAAGCGAGAAAAATACACAGTTTAAAGGCTACATATAAATGTATGTCATAGTAAAGTCAGCAAACAAAATCGATGCATACTCATGTGTACGTGATAAATAAGTTTAACTTTTGTTTTAGCCACTATTTAGATGATCAGTACGCACGGAATCAATTCCTACACAATTCCTACACATTTTCTACACAACCTACACAATTTCTACACATTTTCTACACAACCTACACAATTTCTACACATTTTCTACACAACCTACACAATTTCTACACATTTTAATAAAGCAGAAAAAATATAATAACCTGCACATTCATGTATTATGAATACGATAGTTTCACAGTGTGTCAACGTATATTCCATGTACCAATGACGGTAGGCCTTCCTCAAATATTTGCTTTAATTCAGCATTTTACGCATAGCCATGGCAGGAAGCTTTCCTTAAACATGAGCTTGCATTCAGCTTGTTACGTTTAGCAATGGCGGGAGGCCTTCCTTAAACATATGCTTACATTCAGCTTGTTACGTCTAGCAATGGCGGGACGCCTTCCTCAAATACTTGCTTACATTCAGCTTGTATCGTCTAGCAATGGTGGAAAGCTTTCCTTTGTTACGTCTATCAATGGCGGGACGCCTTCCTTAAATATGAGCTTGCATTCAACTTGTTACGTCTATCAATGGCGGGAAGCCTTCCTTAAACATATGCTTACATTCAGCTTGTTACGTCTATCAATGGCGGGACGCCTTCCTTAAACATGCGCTTACATTCAGCCTGTTACGTCTATCAATGGCGGGACGCCTTCCTTAAATATGAGCTTGCATTCAGCTTGTTACGTCTAGCAATGGCGGGAGGCCTTCCTCAAATATGTGCTTGCATTCAGCTTGTTACGCATAGCAATGGCGAGAGGCATTCCTCAAATATGAGCTTGCATTCAGCTTGTTACATATTGCAATTGCGGGTAACCTTTCTCAAACCTGTGCTTTCATTTAGCTTGCTACGTATAGCAATGGTGGGAGGCCTTCCTTAAATATGTGCTCACATTCAGCTTTTTACGTCTAGCAATGGCGAGACGCCTTCCTTAAATATGTGCTTACATTCAGCTTGTTACGCATAGCAATGGCGGGACGCCTTCCTCAAATATGTGCTTACATTCAGCTTTTTACGTCTAGCAATGGCGAGACGCCTTCCTTAAATATGTGCTTACATTCAGCTTGTTACGCATAGCAATGGCGAGACGCCTTCCTCAAACATGTGCTTACATTCAGCTTGTAACGCATAGCAATGGCGGGAGGCCTTTCTTAAATATGTGCTTACATTCAGCTTGTAACGCATAGCAATGGCGAGACGCCTTCCTCAAACATGTGCTTACATTCAGCTTTTTACGTCTAGCAATGGCGAGACGCCTTCCTTAAATATGTGCTTACATTCAGCTTGTTACGCATAGCAATGGCGAGACGCCTTCCTTAAATATGAGCTTACATTCAGCTTGTTACGCACAGCAATGGCGGGAAGCCTTCCTCAAACATGTGCTTACATTCAGCTTGTTACGTATAGCAATGGCGAGACGCCTTCCTCAAACATGTGCTTACATTCAGCTTGTTACGCATAGCAATGGCGAGACGCCTTCCTTAAATATGTGCTTACATTCAGCTTATTACTTCTAGCAATGGCGGGACGCCTTCCTCAAATATGTGCTTACATTCAGCTTTTTACGTCTAGCAATGGCGAGACGCCTTCCTTAAATATGTGCTTACATTCAGCTTATTACTTCTAGCAATGGCGGGACGCCTTCCTCAAATATGTGCTTACATTCAGCTTTTTACGTCTAGCAATGGCGAGACGCCTTCCTTAAATATGTGCTTACATTCAGCTTATTACTTCTAGCAATGGCGGGACGCCTTCCTCAAATATGTGCTTACATTCAGCTTTTTACGTCTAGCAATGGCGGGAAGCCTTCCTTAAATATGTGCTTACATTCAGCTTGTTACGCATAGCAATGGCGGGACGCCTTCCTCAAATATGTGCTTACATTCAGCTTTTTACGTCTAGCAATGGCGAGACGCCTTCCTTAAATATGTGCTTACATTCAGCTTGTTACGCATAGCAATGGCGAGACGCCTTCCTCAAACATGTGCTTACATTCAGCTTGTAACGTATAGCAATGGCGGGACGCCTTCCTCAAATATGTGCTTACATTCAGCTTTTTACGTCTAGCAATGGCGAGACGCCTTCCTTAAATATGTGCTTACATTCAGCTTGTTACGCATAGCAATGGCGAGACGCCTTCCTCAAACATGTGCTTACATTCAGCTTGTAACGCATAGCAATGGCGAGACGCCTTCCTTAAATATGTGCTCACATTCAGCTTGTAACGCATAGCAATGGCGAGACGCCTTCCTCAAACATGTGCTTACATTCAGCTTGTAACGCATAGCAATGGCGAGACGCCTTCCTTAAATATGTGCTCACATTCAGCTTGTAACGCACAGCAATGGCGAGACGCCTTCCTCAAACATGTGCTTACATTCAGCTTGTTACGCATAGCAATGGCGGGAGGCCTTTCTTAAATATGTGCTTACATTCAGCTTGTTACGTCTAGCAATGGCTGGACGCCTTTCGTAATTATATGCTTACATTCAGCGTGTAACATTTTTCTATGGCGGGACGCCTTCCTTAAATATGTGCTGACATTCAGCTTGTTACGTCTAGCAATGGCGGGACGGCTTTCGTTAGCATGTGCTGACATTCAGCGTGTAACGTCTGTCTATGGCGAGACACCTTCCTCAAATATGTGCTTACATTCAGCTTGTTACGTATAGCAATGGCGGGACGCCCTTTGTAAACATGTGCTTATATTCAGCTTATTACTTCTAGCAATGGCGGGACGCCTTCCTTAAATATGTGCTTACATTCAGCTTGTTACGCATAACAATGGCGGGAGGCCTTCCTCAAATATGTGCTTACACTCAGCTTGTTACGCATAGCAATGACGGGACGCCTTTTGTAAACATGTGCTAATATTCAGCTTATTACGTATAACAATGGCGGAAAGCCTTCCTCAAATATGTGCTTACATTCAGCTTGTTACATATAACAATGGCGGGAAGCCTTCCTCAAATATGTGCTTACATTCAGCTTGTTACATATAACAATGGCGGGAAGCCTTCCTCAAATATGTGCTTACATTCAGCTTGTTACATATAACAATGGCGGGAAGCCTTCCTCAAATATGTGCTTACATTCAGCTTGTTACATATAACAATGGCGGGAGGCCTTCCTCAAATATGTGCTTTCATTTAGCTTGTTACATATAGCAACATGTGCTCACATTCAGGTTGTTATGCATATCAATGGCGGGGGGCCTTCCTTAAATATGTGCTCACATTCAGCTTGTTACGGATAGAAATGGCGGGAGGCCTTCCTTAAACATGTGCTCACATTCAGTTTTTTACGCATAGCAATTGCGGGAGGCCTTCCTTTAACATGTGCTCACATTCAGGTTGTTACGCATAACAATGATGGGAGGCCTTCCTTTAACATGTCTCACATTCAGGTTGTTACGCATAACAATGGCGGGAGGCCTTCCTTTAACATGTCTCACATTCAGGTTGTTATGCATAACAATGGCGGGAGGCCTTCCTTTAACATGTCTCACATTCAGGTTGTTATGCATAACAATGGCGGGAGGCCTTCCTTTAACATGTCTCACATTCAGGTTGTTATGCATAACAATGGCGGGAGGCCTTCCTTTAACATGTCTCACATTCAGGTTGTTATGCACAATAATGGTGGGACGCCTTCCTTTAACATGTGCTCACATTCAGCTTGTTACGCATAGCAATGGTGGGACGCCTTCCTCAAATATGTGCTCACATTTAGCTTGTTACGCATAACAATGGCGGGAGGCATTCCTTTAACATGTGCTCACATTTAGCTTGTTACGCATAACAATGGCGGGAGGCATTCCTTTAACATGTGCTTACATTTAGCTTGTTACGCATAACAATGGCGGGAGGCATTCCTTTAACATGTGCTCACATTTAGCTTGTTACGCATAACAATGGCGGGAGGCATTCCTTTAACATGTGCTCACATTTAGCTTGTTACGCATAACAATGGCGGGAGGCATTCCTTTAACATGTGCTTACATTCAGGTTGTTACGCATAGCAATGGCGGGAGGCCTTCCTTTAACATGTGCTCACATTCAGGTTGTTCCGCATAGCAATGGCGGGAGGCCTTCCTTTAACATGTGCTCACATTCAGGTTGTTCCGCATAGCAATGGCGGGATGCCTTCCTCAAACATGTGCTTGCTTACTCGAAAGAATTAAAAATAGCCACAACAAGAAAAAAATGATTCAGTCATAAACAGACATAGTATAAAGAACCTCACGGTGATGGTATTTAAGTTTTAGTATGTTTTTTTTTTATCAACCGGGCTTGAGATATGATTTATAAATAGCTTTGTATTAACAACAATTTTCTTTCGATGTCTTTATTGGTCCAATATCTACTGTAAAACACTTTATATACTACAAATTAGTTGTTGCGTACATGTATATATGACATGAAATATCCACAGGTGCATTTTTCACCCCACTTCCAAGCATGGGATAAACTTGCCCTCGAGAAACTTGCCCTCGAGAGTTTATTTACTCCCGTGAGTATTATTGCTTATATGAACATAATTGTTCCAATGCAACGTGATTCCACAAACGGGCATGAATCGATAGTTTAGACTGTTTACCACAAATCGCATGTTTAAAAAAATATACCCAATAGTCAGAATACTTTCCAGAACGAAATCAACGTAGCGAGACTGATTTAGTATAAAGAATAACAAAATATTGAAAACGGCGATATAACCAAACACTTAACATTAATATGATTTTTGATGAAAACGATGTCCGTGACAATCCATTCCTGCGCACAACACCTCAACATATACTATACACGTGGCGTCATTTCATTTTCTACTGCAGAACATTGCATTTTTTGTTTATTTTAGCTTGATCAATTTTCTAAAAGCCTTCATATAGCTACGTCAAGATACCATGCCCCAATATAAAAAATACTCAAGTCAAATCTCAATCTCAACTCAATTTACCACATAAAGGCATAGTATGATTTAAAATCTTGTATGTTTTATACTTTTTGAAAACGTATTTTCTCATAGAATTTGTCGATTAAAAGATTATGACAATTTTTCAAAAAACTTAGTTTCAGAGCAAAAACATATACTTGAGTAATTGTTTTAAACAAAAAATTATACTCAAATACATTTTTGGCTCTGGAATATTATTCCCTTGGAATAACGACCAATTAAGGCCTGAATCAACATTTTTTTCTAGTGAATGCCTTTTCAAAGGTGTCAAATCATATGTTACTTTTAATAACTTTTTATGCTATGTGGTAAAATGAGTTGGACTGAGATTGAGATTTGACTTAGGTATTTCCGTGATATTGGAGCCAAATACCAAACTGTAAGCAACTGTACCGCAAATACTGAGTAAACTCTACTACCGTTTGCATCGTGTGGCGTTTTGATCGAATTATTATTTGTAAGCCTTCAATCACACCGATTTTAGAAAAAAAGAAAAGAAGACCACTCTGAAAGTAAAGTTTTATTTCTTTTAACGGATTTGTCAATGTTATATTGTTAAAGAAAGACAAATGTTTCAGAATTTATTTCGATTGTATTTAAATTATCTGCTGTCTAGATTTACGGTAAAAAATATTGGAATTGATAATTTCCCACACTTAGTTAAAATGAAAGTAGAATTAGGTTACTAACCACTATTACTTTTACTTATCAATGATAAGTGTGGTGTGTGTGTGTGGGGGGGGGGGGGGGAGGGGGGTTGTGTATAAAAAAGCCTTGTATTATATTTCATTCCTGTAAAGCACTTCATTTTTAATTATCATATACACTACTGTGTGCGAAGGGGGAAGCTTTGTCTACAAAATTGTGAGTGAGAGGTGTATAATTGTGTGTTGTGTGTGATGTGGGTGAAGGGGGGGGGGGGATTCATCCTTAAGTATCTGCACTTTGGATTGTTAACATCCCATATGTACATATTGCCTTTATTGAATATAGTTCTGTGCAAGACAAGTCATTATCCAATGAACAATTATGTCATAATTGTTCATTGGATAATGACGTGTCTTGCACAGAACTATATTCAATAAAGGTAACCCTTAAACTCATAATTTCTGAGTTTAAGGGTTATTTTTCATCCCTGTCTTGTACAGGAATTTTATGAGCAAAAGTGTTGTCTGTGTCATTATAGAAGCTTTGTTTATTGATTTGATGAAAAGATAAAGCCTGTTTAAATGGTGCAGTGTAAGGGCAGTTGGTTGGGCAGTCTTTATCCAGTTTGTTATCGGCTCAATAATTTAAGAAGCCTTTGACCAATCATCGCCAAATTTTGTCATAATGTGTATGTATGTATGTATTTCTTTAGACCTTGCGGTCAAGGATAACCCGTGAAAGTGCAAGCACTTATTTCCAACGGGGTCCTTTGTTTTTGCTGAAGGGACAGCACGCTGAAGAGACAGTGGTGGGATACAAGGAAGTCCGGGTGCGATACCCTAGCTCTTTTTCGAAGAGACCCCTTGGTTCTTTTTACGTGCTCGGTGTAAAGCACCGATACACGGGGTACAACTTTCCTGGGTTAAACCAGTACTGAGTACACCACTTTTCCAAGCACTACCCTTTAAATGCCGAGCGCCAGGCAAGGGAGCTACTTGTACCAATTTTTAACGTCTTTTGGTATGACGCGGTCAGGGATCGAACCCACGACCTCCAGCTCCGTAGGTGGAAGCTTAACCACTAGGCCACGGAGAGGGTTATATTGGCACAATATCTTGGACCAGTTTGATAATTTGCCATATCACATTAGAAGTAACATAAAATTGTCTTGTCTGCTCAATAACTTAAGAAGCCATTGTTGAATCACTACTCAATGTGGTCAGTGAATTTTTGGCATAATATCTCAGAAAAGATTGACAAGCCATATCACTTGTCACTCAAGAGTTATCACCCTTTAATTATAGAAATTACCTCAAATTGGTCTTGTTCAATCAATATCTCTAGAAGCGTTTGTCTAATCATGATAACATTTGTTCAGAATGTGTATGGGAATATATTGGAGAAATTTATAACCAGCCATATCGTTTTTGGGTGGTTTTCAAAATAATGAGGCTTTTTCTTTTATCTCTCCTAACTTTTATTTCTTTCACTTTTGGAAAGTATTAGCAGGCACATTAGGGGCCAATCAATCTTGTTAAGAAAATTGTTGAGTTTCAAATGAATGGCTCAATCAGCAAAAAAGTTATGTAAGAATATGTTGCTAAATTTGTCCCCTGTGCACCCAAAAAAGTGTGACATTTTACATGAAGACCTTTATTCAAGTGTGTTTTATTTTTTGAAACTGAATGATATAGTATTTTTTTATTGTTTTTTTTATGTAACTTAACCCTTTCTCATTTAAAAAAACATACTTCAAATAAAAAAATATGTATTATCTTAAACCAAATTTTAATGTCATATGACGGACCCCCATTCATTTAAAAAAGAAGATAGAATATTCGATTCACATTGAGAACACTACCATTCCATTTAAGAACTATTTATATTAAATTACTATGTTATTTTAATAACTTTAACCTGCCAGCTTTATATAAATAACATAGTTTTATTATTTCATACATTATTTTGTCCGTAACTCAGATGCATGACTTATTACCCCAAAATGTCCCCTGTGCACCTTTTCGGTTGTTAGTTGTCAGATTTCTATAATTTCTTCAATAAAATGATATTCTGCTGTATTTCCCAGAAAAGAAAGTTACAACAGTTGCAAAATTTCAGTTTCTCACATACAGGGATTTGAAGCATCTGCATGGTTTAAAGCAATGTCCCCTGTGCACCCTGTTTTTGCATATTTCAATAAAATATCATAAACTAACAAATATGGCGCTATTTCCACATTCTGAGAAATGTGTATGTTATATTTAGGCATCACTTGATAGTTTAGCAACTTGATGGTAAGTGTGTTGTAAATACTTTTTTTATTATTTAATTATAAAGCCATTAAATGTTTACTTTTAAAGGTTTATCAAATTAATTTAAATACAGTTTCAGTATTGAGGCACATAAGATAACATATTTTGTTTAAATATTCTATTTTGATTTTATCATGATAAAGCAGATATAGATATAGAATATTACTGACTACTGGTCTACCAGACCTGTCACCGCAACCCCGTTCTTTTCATCTACCATGTCACGTGATCGTTTTTTGTTGTTGATGTCTTTTTTCCATCTCAACAATAATGCTAGGTATATTGCCAGAGAAAGTCCTGGCCATGATCCATTATTTAAGCTTGGCACTGTCTATTCTTCTATTCTTTATAAGTTTGCAACTACATACAAGCCCCACCAGTTTATTTCAGTAGACGAGGGTATGGTGCCATGGAGGGGTAACCTTGCTTTCAGTGTATATAGTCCAAACAAACCCATAAAGTACGGCTTAAAAGCTTACATGCTCTGTGACTCTGTGTCTGGCTATTGTTTGCGTTTCAACTTATACACTGGAAGGAGGGTTTCCCTACCATCTGAGCACGGAACAATATATGATCTTGTGATGGATCTGCTCCGTGGCAGGTTCGGGCAAGGTCATGTATTGTTCTGTGACAATTACTATTCCAGCCCTCGTCTATTTATGGACTTGTGGCTATTGTCCATACTATAATTTCTGATAAATAATTAATCCTTCAATAGAATTCAGCACAGTCACCCAAGAAATCATTGCTTTTTGGGCAGAACTATTATTGAATTGCAGTTTTGGGTATTGGCTTCATTCTGACAAACCAAGGCAACTGCTTGTCATTGATAACATAGGTCATGTACATAACTCTCTGTATTCAATTTTTTATATGACTATTTTCTAAGTTCATTCTGTTATAATATATATATTATAAACAATGTAGATGTGTTACTGATATATATATATATATTCCTGAGTATTGCTGGGGGAGTCACCTGTTGCATCATATAAATACATACATTTCTTCTTCATTAAGAGACATGATTGTACTTAAAATATTTAATTAATGCTATATGAAAGCATAGTTTGGAACTTTGGATCCATAGGCACATGTTGTGTTTATGAAGTCTCAAATATTTTTTACAGACATAAGTTACTGTTAACTTTGCTGATGTGTACATGTTTAAAAAATGTTGCTATGTTTCCATAGCAACCATTTTTTGTTGAAAGGAAATGAATGAAACTTTATAAAGAAAATGCTGTTTTTCATAATTCATGGTTTAATTCAGAAGTACTATTTACTATTAAATTCATACTAAGACTACTGCTTGTAATTATGTCTCCCCCTCTCTGGGGGAGACATATTGTTTTTGCCCTGTCCGTCAGTCCGGTAGTCCGTCAGTCCGTCAGTCCGTCCGTACGTCACACTTCGTTTCCGATCGATAACTGGAAAACCGCATGACCTAGGATCACCAAACTTGGTAGGGAGGTTGGTCGTGAGGTGTAGAGGATCCCTATTGTTTTTGGGGTCACTAGGTCAAAGGTCAAAGTCGCGGCGACCCCCAATATAAAAAACATTTCTGCTCAAAATCTTGAGAACGGTTTGACCTAGGTTCACCAAACTTGGTAGGGAGGTTGGTCATGAGGTGTAGAAGATCCCTATTGTTTTTGGGGTCACTAGGTCAAAGGTCAAGGTCGGGGCAACCCCCAATGTAAAAAACATTTCCGCTCAATATCTTGAGAATGGTTTGACCTAGGTTCACCAAACTTGGTAGGGAGGTTGATCATGAGGTTTAGAAAACTCCTATATTTTGGGGGGTCACAAGGTCAAAGGTCAACGTCGCTGTGACCTCTAATGTAAAAAAATATTTCCGTGCAATATCAGGAGAATGCTTTGATCTAGGTTCACCAAACTTTGAAGTGAGGTTGGTCATGATGTCTAGATGATCCCAATTGTTTTGGGGGTAACAAGGTCAATAGTCAAGGTCGTGGTGACCTTCCATGTAAAAATCATTTGCGTGTAATATCTTTATGTCTCCCCCATTCATGGGGAGACATATTGTTTTTGCCCTGTCCGTCAGTCAGTCCATCAGTCTGTCAGTCAGTCAGTCAGTACGTCACACTTCGTTTCCGCCCAATAACTATAGAACTCTTAGACCCAGGAACTTCATACTTGGTATGCTAGTTGGTCATGACTAGTAGATGACCCCTATTGAATTTGGGGTCACTAGGTCAAAGATCAGGGTCAACGTGACCTTGAGGTGAAGAAACGGTTTCCACTCAATAACTAAAGATCCTTTGGGTCCAGGAACTTCATACTTGGTATGCTAGTTGTTCATGACTATTAGATGACTCCTATTGATTTTGAGATCAAAAGGTCAAAGGTCAAGGTTACCTTCAGGTAAAAAATGTTATGTTGGCAGTGACCTTAAGCTTAAAAATGGTTTCTGCTCAATAACTAAAGAAAACTTGTACCCAGGAACTTCATAGTTGTTCATGACTAGTAGATGACTCCTATTGATTTTGAGATCAGTAGGTCAATGGTCAAGGTCATCGTGACCTTGAGGTGAAGAAACTGTTTCTGCTCAATAACTAGAGAACGCTTGCAACCAGGAATTTCATACTTGGTATGCTAGTTGGTCATGACTAGAAGATGACCCATATTGATTTTGAGATCACTAGGTCAAAGGTCAAGGTTGCCATGACCTTGAAGTGAAGAAAAAGTTTCCGCTCAATAACTAAAGATCCTTTGGTTTCAGGAACTTCATACTTGGTAAGCTAGTTGTTCATGACTAGAAGATGACCCCTATTGATTTTCAGATCAAAAGGTCAAAGGTCAAGGTTACCTTCAGGTAAAAAATGATACGTTGGCGGTGACCTTAAGCTTAAAAATGGTTTCTGCTCAATAACTTAAGAACGCTTGTACCCAGGAACTTCATTCTTGGTACGCTAGTCGGTCATGACTAGCAGATGACCCCTATTGATTTTGAGATCAGTAGGTCAAAGGTCAAGGTTGCCATGACCTTGAGTTGAAGAAATGGTTACCGCTCAGTAACTAAAGAACACTTGCACCCAAGAACTTAATACTTGGTATGCAAGTTGGTTATGTAGATGATCCCTATTGATGTTGTGATCAGTAGGTAAAAGGTCATGGTCACGATGACTGTGAGCTGAAAAATGGTTTCCGATCAATAATTGAATAACGCTTGCGCCCAGGAACTTCATATAATGCAAACTTCGTTTACATTTTCCATGATTAATCAACAACACTTTCTTCTCTTCACTATTTAATATAATCGAATAAACCAAACTTCACTGTTGGTTTGTCTCCAGTCCAAAGTTACAAATTTCATGTCCATCATTTATTTTTTCTCAGCTACGACCACACAATAGGGGAGACAAGCGCTTTTTCAAAAAAGCAATCTCTAGTTCATAATTGTTGTTAATCAAAACCATAACACTGGAAAAATTTGTTGGATGTTGTATGGATGTCAAATAAAGAAGATTGGTTGCCGTGGTAACATGTAGAATCACATTATCACCAATGTTTTGAAGTTGCTTAATGGTAACATTATGTTTATCAGACATTAAACCAGAAAAATAAAGAAATGAACCATGAAATGCTTGATTGTTTTTCCTCCAATAAACAAATTTTTCATTGATATTGTACAACTTCCCACATTAAGAACAAAAGTATTGCCAACAAAAAATAAGATTTTTTTTCTCATTTCTTTGCTTAAATTTAAAATTTGATAATCATTCTTTCCAAAAATACTGATATAAAGGTATATTTCATAGATCAACATAAATTTATGATAAAAATGACAGTATTTGTAAAAGAAAAGTCAATTTTTGAGAATAGAAGGTGTTGCCATGGTAACTATGGAATCAAATTCTAAAACAAACATCTTAAAAAAAACCTTAATGTTTCATAATCACTTTCTGAAAGTTTGAATGCTGTAGAACAAGGATCATATGAATGGTAACCTTTTAAAGTCAATGGGTGATATATTTAACATTCACTCAAAACAACTCAGCAGTGAGCACTGAATTACACTTACAACATTGCAGCATGGTAAGGGTTAAAAAACATCAAATCAAATTGAAATTATTCATGTAATGCTGTTTTATGTGCAAGGTATTATATGCGTCAATTCAGTGCACAGGGGACAATTTTTTTCATATGGATAGCAAATATACCAGATTATAATTATGTACAGGAAATAAGTACCCTAGTGGAAAAGCTTGTAGTTAAGCTTCCTTTTCCAAAGAGATCACATAGAAAATATGAAAACAAATGAAGAAAAGACTGTTGAAAACATTAACACAATGAAGTCTAGGAAGCGCAGAGAACAACTTAGGAAAGATCAAAAGTTGCAGAAAATGTATGACAGAGATTGAGATACTGAGAAAAAGATCAGAATTTGCCAGGTATTGCTCAAACGCTAAGAAAGAAGACAAATAGATCCTATATATGATTTACAAATAAAAGAAAAGGAGAAACTAAAGAAGCAGGGGCAGAGAAGAAATAAAATGAAGCGAAATGAGGAAACAACAAAAGTCCAGAAAATGACAGACAGAATAAAAGGAGAAAGGTTAAAATGAGAAGGTATGAATACACACAGTTGAAGCAGCATCAGTTCAGAAAAAGCACAACATGCAAAACAACCCCTTCGGAGGGATTCCATGGCATGGGCCTCCACAATTAACGGTCTGGTAAAGAATGCCACACCAAAGTGAAGGTCTTAAAATAAGTCATGTTGTAGAAAATTACACAACTGGTGATGTCTGTCAGTCATAGTCATAAGAAAAGTAGGCACATCAACTAAATCAGGAAAAAAATTAAAAAGGCAGCTAGTATAAACAAGCAATGCTAAGAATATGTGGAGTTGCAAGAAAAGTCTTTGACAATTTGAGCGCCAAAAAATGGACCAAAGTAAAACCATGTCAAGGCCAGGTGAATTTAAATCCTTGTGGAAACCAAAAGTTGAGAATTTTCTTGAATTTAATTCTTGAATAATGCCTAATAAAAAAGATACTATTCTATTGAGTAGGATGCCAAAGGCAAAGAGGCATCTTTTAAATTTAGACATGTTCACATAAGTGTTTAATGGTAACAGGTGCATTGAGACCAAAAACTTTATTCCACTCTGTGGACATATATTATTCCATTGTTTTGAAATTTAGTTTTGTAGGCTCTAATATAATCTTTCAAACATTTACAGTATTGTTTCAAGCTTTAATGAAAGTACAGTTCCTCTTATTGTAAAATATGTTTACCAGGAAAAGTTAAGTTACAAAAATAATTACATAATCAGGGTTCGAATTTAGACTCGCATACTCGCAAAATGCGAGCAACATTTGCAAATTGCGAGTGACTTTTATTCAAGCTCGCAAAATTCTGCGAGTGGCTTTTTCTAGACCACAAAATGTTAAAAGGAAAGAAGAATAAACATGAACTTAACTCCGCTACGTAGTCGAGTGTAAACAGCCTATAGGTGGCATGTTTACACTACCAGTATAAAGAATACAGTACGGAATCACGCTCTAGTAAGTTTCAAAAATAGAACAAATATGGAAAAGGCCGAGTTTTATCTCTAATCTTTCTGAGGCGTGCATAATACAAAGTGAATATCACCTAGCTATATCATTGGCTAAATTTAGCGCTTTTGTGCACTATATGTAAATCCCATCATCCTTTGAATATATTTTCGCCCAACTGTCAAAATGAATAGACTTCGTTGATCGATATATTTCATGGTCCAAAGTATCCACGCTACATTTACTGTTGCTTTTTTTATTTTAAAATTATAATGGTATTGTTTTTAATACTTATAGACTTAATGAAATCTGTTGCGTGCTTGTCGAATGGATATAAAATGACCCAATGGCGGGATAAATATACAAAGTGAACAATGTCAAATTATTGGACAGCTTTGTTATCAAAAAGCTGCCAGCATCAGATGAGTCTTTCCGTACCCCCTAAATAGAATAAGCCATCAACAAGTTCCAGAAGTCGAGTCACTCAAGATTGATACTTTTTAATATTCATAATATTTCTGGCATAATATGTCTAGGTGTAAATTTCTACTTTAATTAGACAAAATTATAATAATAATTAATAATAGAATTGCAAGTTGATTTTTCAAAATTGCAAGTTGATTTTTCATTTTGCGAGTTGCCTCAAAATGCACTTGCAAAATTTTGCGAGTGCTCATCAAAGTTAAATTCGAACCCTGATAATTAAAAAATATTACTTGCATTATGATTTGTCCCCTGTGCACCCTTTCCGTTACATAACAAAGTATTAAACATGTATGAATTCTAGTACTTTATATTACCATTGATGATATTTTCTTATTTTTAGACTCAATATGAAGTAATAAGTGTTATATGTGTGATTGTTTGCTGTAAGTTGTACTCTTAGCCACTATTTTCCATTTGCATCATTACATGCTTTTGAATTTTGCGGAAATTGTTGTGAAAAATGTGATACTGAAGAAATTTTGAGGAATACACTCTATCGTATACACAGAAATGTCTTAAGTTGATCACAAATCATTATTTTATTAACATAAAAGTGAATAATATTGCATATTATATTGGCTTTCAATATGTGTCCCCTGTGCACCGAAAAATAGTTCAATTTGGTAATGAAAAATTTGGCAATTGTAAGTTACAATACATTCTTGAAATTTGGTATGTGGTCTATAAAGATGCATAAGGTGAAGTAAATGTAGATTTTTCCCTTATTTGATTCTTGTTTTAATTACAGCAAAAACTTGCAGTAACAATTTATTTTTTTGTTTCAAATTTAGACAAAATGTGTTGATTTTTTTTATTTTTCTTAAACAACTGAGTTATTATGCACATATATAGTTCAGAAAAAGCATATGATTTATGCAAGGTTTTTGTCATAAGACACTTTTATAAATCAGCCATATTGTAAGAAATGTTAGCAATATTTGGATTTAAGGTCAAAATATATTTTTATTTGTATTTCCTGATACTTTCCCAAAGTTATTTCTGTGTAATTTGAAGTATTTACTTTCATGTAAAATAAGTGACAATCATGAAAACTGGGTTTGAATTTTCAACCCCTATGTCACACTTTTGCCTCATTATTTTGAAAACCACCCTTTTGTCACTAGAGATTAATCAGCCTTTTATTCTAGAAATAACCTTAAATTGTTTGTCTGCTCAATAACTTATGAAGCCTTTGTCCAATCACCACCAAATTTGGTCAAAATGTGGACTGGCATAATATCTCTGACTCAAACAAGTATTATAACCAATCATATCACTGTAGTCACTAGTGCGTTATCACCCTTTAATGATAGAAATTACTTGAAATAGGTTTTGTCCAGTCAATAACTTTAGAAGCTTTTGATGGATCATTGCCAAATTTAAACAATATGTTTATGGGCAGAGTATCTTGGTCATGTTTGAAAAACAGCCATAACATTTTAGTAACTCCAGATTTATGAACCTGGATTCCTCTCCTTTCTCTAAATATGGCATATGTTTAACAATTATCAAAAACTTAGATGAGCGAAACTTTGATGGGCGTATTTTGCGACAGTTGGCACTCTTGTTACAATTATGCTATAATATTAGCAGGATTTTAATGTGTTTGGGTTTGCTTTCAGATTCATTTCTGACATGAAGGTGACATATGCTGAGTAAATGGAGGACATCAAACGCCGGCTCGAGTTTTCAAACCCTGTGGTCCAACTACAGGTGAGAAATTATGCCACTTAATGCATATTTTAGCCCAGACCGGGACTGGTTGAGATTTCAAAATTTTAGAAGCTCTTTTCCGAATATAATGGGTTATTTAAGGGATCCTAGAGATGCACAGTTAGTTAGAAATGGGGGTCCCTAGCTAGAATATTGCTGAGACTAGACACGCAAGTCTTTTGCATTTGTGAAATTCCTGAACAAGAAACTGGGGCACACATATTTTAAACTACAATGACAATGAAGCCTGAATGATACATTTCTGAACAGGGTCTCGTTAACTAAGTATGAAGTTTATGAAATGTTTTGAAAAGTGTATTGTGTGAATATCAATATTTGATATATTATTATATCATTGTGTAATATCAGGTTATTTTTATGACACAGATGAATTGAGCAAGTTGTCTTTTACTGTATTTGTTGCTTGACATAAAACTTTAATCTTATAACATCATCAAATTTTACATGCAAAACACAACAAACTTTAATGCTGAGTATTTAGTTAATTCCCTTCATTAGCACTGTAGGAAGTATGAGTTCCTTCCCTTAGACCATCCAATTTATTATCTTTGTATAGAGTTGCTATTAAGGCAAGTGAGATAATTATTATGGCAACTACAAACCATTCTTTCCCATCATTGGTACATTCACATGTACATCACATAGGCTCATAAAGTCTGATCATTATGGTCATCGTGGTCAGTGTCTAATTATACATCATCTGTTTTGATAACAATTCTAATAGTTTTATATTTAATAGCATTTATTGGTGTTCTAAAATGCTACTGATGAATATGAAACTATTCTCTCAATAATTATTTTGTAACTGAGTTTGACCCTTTTGTTTTTGATTGTGTACAAATAAACATTTTCAAAGCATTGATATCATCATTTCTGTACTAATTTGCACATGTGAACAATTTAATCAACTATAACTTTTGTTGTTGTTTTTGTTGTTTATCGAATTATGGTGTCGTCGTCGCCTATGGTCTCGATGTACTTTATCAAATATTTTTCCCCAATATCATCTATGTGTCTTATTCTATGTACATGTACTCTTGTTACTTTTTTGACCCTACGAATTTTGGAAAGTTGTTGTTTTTTAAATAAATAAAAAAAAAATAGCCTGTTTGTTTCCAACAGATATCAACTCAATGAGTCCATCAGTTCTTCTTTAGCACTTCGTTATTTTTACTCTTTCCCCTGCTAGTAACCCCAACTCTGAATTTGTAATAATATTCACATGAAACTTGGCAACATGTTTATAATTGCAATGTGCGTACTTGCATGTCTCCATAGCAAGCTTGGTATCATGGTTATAATTGCAATATGCATATGTCTCCATAGCTAGCTTGGTATCATGTTACAATTGCAATGTGCATATGTCTCCAAAGCAAGCTTGGTATCATGTTAACAATTGCATTGTGCGTATGTCTCCATAGCAAGCTTGGTATCATGTTACAATTGCATTATACATGTCTCCGTAGCTAGCTTGGTACAGTGGAACCTCACTAAACCGGATCTCCACAAAACCGGAATCCTCGGGATACCGGACTTTTTTCAGAGTCCCGATTTTCCCCTTCTATTTTCAATGTAAAATAATCCCCACAATACCGGAACCTCGGAATTCCGGATACCGGACAAAAAATCGAGAAAATTAGTTAGTTGTCAACGTAATTTTACCTCGCAAAACCGGACATATATTTGTTCAAACATGTCAAAATGATTTTGTGTATTAGGAATTCGCGAATAGCGTGTCACTTTGTCACTTTGTTTTGACAGCCGGTGCGTCGTTAAATATTGCACTTTGATGTTGTGATAACTCGATAATCGATAATGATGATTGCGCTGTGGATTGACTGCCGCGCGATAATCAAACGTTAATCAAACTTGTGAAAAGAAAATTGATTTAAACATTAATTTGTTTGTTGCAGAAGATAAAGAACTAGAAACGGTTATTAAGTGATCATTTTGGAGCGTTGTTTTATCTAAAGACATCTATGAGTGAATCAAATTAGAGCGGTGCGTTAATTAAACTATCAAACATACTTAACAAGCATTAAATTACGCGAGTTGTTTTATTTTTTTAGACTCGGAAAAAAGATGATAATAAATACGCAGAATTATGTTTATCACTTTTGCATGTGCTTTAATCATGTCTCAACCTCCGTCTAAAACTGTATAAACTGTATCTGTAATGTACATTGATATATAAATGAATATACATGTATATTCTATGCATTATTTCAAGTTACTTGAACCATCGTTGATGTAAAATAAATGATATCTTTATGTGTTTTTATTTTATTTCAATTTCCAACTTCCCTTTAAAGGTTAACTCAGTTAATATTTTGAGTAAACTTCCCGTACATCAAATCCTCGCTAAACCGGAATCCTCACTAAACCGGAAATTTTGCCCAGTCCGGACCTTGTCCGGTTTATTGAGTTTTCACTGTACCATGATTACATTTGCAATATGCGTATATCTCCAAAGCTAGCTTGGTATCATGTTAACAATTGCATTGTGCGTATGTCTCCATAGCAAGCTTGGTATCATGTTACAATTGCATTATGCATATGTCTCCATAGCTAGCTTGGTACCATGTTCACAATTGCAATGTGCGTATATCTCTAAAGCAAGCTTGGAATCATGTCACAATTACAATGTGCGTATGTCTCCATAGCAAGCTTGGAATCATGTTTACAATTGCAATGTGCGTATGTCCCCATAGCAAGCTTGGAATCATGTTACAATTGCAATCTGCGTATATCTCCATAGCAAGATTTGTATCATGTTTACAATTGCAATCTACGTATGTCTCCATAGCAAGCTTTGTATCATGTTTATAATTGCAATCTGTGTATGTCTCCATAGAAAGATTTGTATCATGTAACAAATGCAATCTGCGCATGTCTCCATAGCAAGATTTGTATCATGTTACAATTGCAATCTGCGTATATCTCCATAGCAAGATTTGTATCATGTTACAATTGCAATCTGCGTATATCTCCATAGCAAGATTTGTATCATGTTACAATTGCAATGTGGGTTTGTTTCCATAACAAGCGTGGTATCATGTTACAATTGCAATCTGTGTTTGTCTCCATAGCAAGCTTGGTATCATGTTTACAATTGCAATCTGCTTATGTCTCCATAGCAAGCTTGGTATCATGTTTACAATTGCACTCTGCGTATGTCTCCATAGCAAGATTTGTATCATGTTTACAATTGCAATCTGCGTATGTCTCCATAGCAAGCTTCGAATCATGTTACAATTTCAATCTGCGTATGTCTCCATAGCAAGCTTGGTATCATGTCACAATTGCAATGCGCCTGTGTCTCCATAGCAAGCTTGGAATCATGTTACAATTGCAATCTGCATATGTCTCCATAGCAAGCTTGTTATCATGTTTACAATTACAATCTGCTTATGTTTCCATAGCAAGCTTGGTATCATGTTTACAATTGCAATCGGTGTATATCTCTATAGCAAGCTTTGTATCATGTTTACGGTACAATTGCAATATTCATATGTCTCCATACCAAGATTTGTATCATGTAACAATTGCACTCTGCGTATGTCTCCATAGCAAGATTTGTATCATGTTTACAATTGCAATGTGCATATGTCTCCATAGCAAGCTTGGTATCATGTTACAATTGCAATGTGTGTATGTCTCCATAGCAAGATTTGTATCATGTTTACAATAGCAATCTGCGTATGTCTTCATAGCAAGATTTGTAACATGTAACAATTTCAATCTGCGTATGTCTCCATAGCAAGATTTGTATCATGTTACAATTGCACTCTGCGTATGTCTCCATAGCAAGATTTGTATCATGTTTACAATAGCAATCTGCGTATGTCTTCATAGCAAGATTTGTAACATGTAACAATTTCAATCTGCATATGTCTCCATAGCAAGATTTGTATCATGTTACAATTGCAATGTGGGTATGTTTCCATAGCAAGCCTGGTATCATGTTACAATTGCAATCTGTGTTTGTCTCCATAGCAAGTTTGGTATCATGTTTACAATTGCAATCTGCGTATGTCTCTATAGCAAGCTTTGTATCATGTTTACAATTGCAATCTGGGTATATGTCTCCATAGCTAGCTTGGTATCATGTTACAATTGCATTGTGCATTTGTCTCCATAGCATGATTCGTATCATGTAACAATTGCAATCTGCATATGTCTCCATAGCAAGATTTGTATCATGTTTCAATTGCAATGTGGGTATGTTTCCATAGCAAGCTTAGTAATATGTTTGAAATTGCAATGTGCAAGGTCTCAGTCCACATTTATTTCGAATATAACTCTGTTTGAAGAATAAGGAGGCCTTTTTACTCGCCCTGGGTGCTGAATAACTTTAGTTAGGGTTGGCATATGGTGACAAAACTTGGTATATAGGAAGATTTTATGGAGACCTTTCATGGCATTGCATCCTGGGCCCAAGGGTAGAGGTCACTGTTACTTAAATTAAAAAAACAACAACAAAAAAACGCTTGGTATTGAACAACATTAGTTAGGGTTGACCAAACTTGGTATGTAGGACGATTTTATGGAGACCTTCCATGGGATTGCGTTTGGGGTCCCTAAGGTCAAGGTCAATGTCACTATTACTAAAATTAGAAAAAAACAACAACAGTATTAACTGAATCTCACAACAAGTTCTGAACTCATCATCTGCCAATCATTGAAAACCTGGTTTTGTCGCATTGCGGCCTTTGTTGTTTGGTTTTTAAGTCGACTTTTTTATTGCTTTTAACAGGCACATATTACATCATAATTGTATTAATTTCTAAGACAAAGTGGTGTAGTTATTGAGCGCGCTGTCCTACAACAGCTCTTGTTTATTTAGAAAATTTGTCCACACAATAATTTGAAAGGTTTGACATGAGGACTATCCACCCTTGACCAGCTGTTTTGGGGGTCATAGGTCAGATTAACTGAATTTGTCAATGCATATTTTCTTAAAACACATTTGTGCAGTCTGTGTTTTACAAACATCTCTTTTTACATTAATTTTTAGCTGCACCTATATTGTACTTAGAAAACAGATAAGCGTTTGCATTTACATGTGGTGTTATTGTTCACTATTTGTATTTGATTTGCTTTGACAATAATGTTTTCATAGGCTTTGTAAAATATTTCATCAATAATCAACCAAGCAAACAACCTAGGGCATCACTTCAAAGTTTGTTAAACATAGAGGTAGTAGAATATTGTTCTTGCTCTTTTTATTTTCAACACTAACTTTGTAACACAATACAACATAATATTGATAATTTATAGATACATTAACATTTAAACATAACAGACTATGCAAAACTTAAGAGATATCAGCCTTGTACAGAACACCACAGTACACAACTTGTAACAAACATATTATGGTACTCGTTTATTTCATAAGACAAAATATGAAGAAAAGATAAATTTTCAGTAAAACCTGCACACCGTCAATTAGCAATCAACATTCTGTGTACATTTGTGTCTTGTGTCGGCTACTTCTCCAACACGAATCATAGCGGTTTATTGTCATTTTGGGTACATCAGAACCTTCTGAATAACAATACATTTTGGCAGTGTTATGTTTGCGGAGAGGGTGTATGTGTGTTAATACTTCCGGAGCTTCCTGATAGCAGATGACTTGTACAGTTGAACTCAATGTCAGGATGCAGCTCGCTGTGGAAGCCGTTAGGTTGTTTGCGAGTGTGGGGGAGGGGGGAGGGTCGCGGAGAGGGGGTGAGGGAGCTGTAGGGTGAGTAGCGGGACAGGTGCGTCTGCTGGGTGTGTGACATCTCCATGCACGGGTTACCCTTATGTAACATCGACCTATACGTCTTGTTGTCCAGTTTGGTCATTAAATGGGTCATTCCTGGTGTAGAGACTGATACAAAACTGTCATCTTTAAGCACTCTACGGAAGAATGTGCGGATGAATATGCACCTAAATTTCTGACCAAAGGCACAGTAAAGTAAGAAATTGATCGCACTGTTAAAAGTGACTAGAAAATTCCTTAAGGATGAAAGCACTTCCCAGCCTATGTCCTTTTTGATGTCTGAATTTATGGAATAGGCAATATTATACACAAGAGCAGGGATCTGACATATCATGAACACAACAACCACACTGATTAACATCACCGTCACATTGTTCTCACGAGCTTGGCGCACATGCATCGTGCGCTGCTGTAGTTTGGACCTTCGAACAGCCAATACTAGCAAGGTGTTAAGTACTGCCAACAGCCCCAGAGGTATGAAAAGCATCACTGTTGGGTACAGGTAAAAATAGTACGCTTGCTTGAAAATTGGGTCTTGACCAAACTCGGTAAGTGTATAGTTAAAATGCCGAACAGTTAAATTACTGTCAGTGATTACAGTAGCTTCATATGGTTTATGTTCAAACCATCTGCACATGTTGAAAAGAAGAGCTGATATAGAAACACATATTATGACAATTTTCGCACGGAATACAGTGCACATTGTGGCAGCTTTAAGTGGGTGGCACACAGCAATGTAGCGTTCCACAGTGAACGAGACAGTAATCCACACAGTGCCAGTTTGGGCGACCAGACAAATCGGGTATACATATGCCACAATGTATGGATGCACGTTCATTTGGAAGTTGGTATCCAGTTGAGGCAAATTTATAAGAAACAACGTACCAAGCAAAACAATCATATCCCAAACTGCGAGTCCTGTCAGAAATGTGTTAGTGGATGTATGCATGACACGGCGTGTTAGCACTATCACAGTAAGGGTATTCCCAATTAATCCAAGGAATATGACAATTATCAGTGTAATTCCATCAATGCAATATCTGATGTTGTTTAATATTTCCTCATTCATTTTGACATCTGTTGTGTTATCATACATATCTCTTGTCATTTCACAATCAAATTTGGACGGGAGATGTTCTTATAGAATTCCGCAGACGCCAGAGCAGCAGTTGAGTTAGGTGTCCACTAAGCTGTTCTTAGATCTGTCACTTAAGTAATGCGTCCACCTGGGCTTCGATCTGTAACTTTAGTAAGGTGTCTACCTGGGCTTGGATATGACTCTTCAGTAAGGTGTCTGTCCACCTGTGCTTTGATATATCACTTTAGTAAGGTGTCCACCTGGGCTTGGATCTGTCACTTTAGTAAGGTGTCCACCTGTGGATCTGTCACTTTAGTAAGGTATCCACCTGTGGTTCTGTCACTTTAGTAAGGTGTCCACCTGAGGATCAGTCACTTTAGTAAGGTGTCCACCTGTGGATCTGTCATTTTAGTAAGGTGTCCACCTATGGATCTGTCACTTTAGTAAGGTGTCCACCTGTGGATCAGTCACTTTAGCAAGATGTCCACCTGTGGATCTGTCACTTTAGTAAGGTGTCCACCTGAGGATCAGTCACTTAAGTAAGGTGTCCACCTGTGGATCTGTCACTTTAGTAAGGTGTCCACCTGTGGATCAGTCACTTTAGTAAGGTGTCCACCTGTGGATCTGTCACTTTAGTAAGGTGTCCACCTGAGGATCAGTCACTTAAGTAAGGTGTCCACCTGTGGATCTGTCACTTTAGTAAGGTGTCCACCTGTGTATCTGTCACTTTAGCAAGGTGTCCACCTGTGGATCTGTCGCTTTAGTAAGGTATCCACCTGTGGTTCTGTCACTTTAGTAAGGTATCCACCTGTGGTTCTGTCACTTTAGTAAGGTGTCCACCTGTGGTTCTGTCACTTTAGTAAGGTGTCCACATGTGGATCTGTCACTTTAGTAAGGTATCCACCTGTGGTTCTGTCACTTTAGTAAGGTGTCCACCTGGTCTTTGATCTGTCACTGTAAAGATAAAAGAAATACTCAATTTAAGTAAATTAAACTTATTCAGTTAATCCACTTATCATTTAATTTATGCTGCAGTTGCACCGAAGCCTGACATAACACTTAGTACCCCGGATTAACACGGAACACCCCGGATCAAGATATATCTAGATCCCGGTTGATCCTTGGTGAAATTGAGTCGACGGTCCCTTCATAGTTGCAAAACATCATTAACAGCCCAGACCAAGCAAGGCACTACAACGGATGAAGACAGAGCCAACATGGAGCCCCTGTACAACCACAGCATTGTCTGGAGTGCCCTGGGGTGATCCCTATCCCAACACGACATGCTGAATAGTGCAGGATCAACATTGAACCACACAGACCTTCCTGGAGCCATCAAAGTCGCTACACTGGCCATCCCAGCCTATCCCAGATTAAAAATCCTCCCAAACGGTCCCGGATGACCACGGCAATTTTGAACAGTTTAAAATGCTGGGATGGTGTTCCCGACTCTGATGGACCATCCAGGACCATCCTGGACTGTCTAAGATTGTCCCGGATAAGCCCGGACTTAACTTGGATCCAACATCTGACACTGATCAACCAATTTTCAGTCCACAATTTTCAGTCCTGGATGTTCCAAGACAGTCTTGGAGGTTGGTATGACGGGGTCTTTAAAGTTTAATAATGGAGCTCTCTTTAATACAGAATTTCAAACAATTTCGTGCACTGGTTGATATTTCTGTTAACTGAAATTACCATTACTCACACAACGTGGGAAGAATATAATTGCTTCTATATATGTCTGTTCTAGCTTAGTTAATTTTTAGGCTGGAAACTTTTAAAGTAACTTTATTCGCATTCAAATGTTATTAACAGTGTATGTTGAATGAAACTCGACAAGAATTTTGTACAAATTTGAGACCCTTTAATGTTATTTAAAAAATCATTAATAATAATGCACTCTATTTTATTATGATTTTATGACTTGTTTTCAAAGTTCAAATATATATATCACACAAATGGCTGTCTTGCAAAGCCTTAACTAGTATTTGCGTTTTTAATTGTGACCACTCCGGTTTTCCCTAATGGCTTGATATTTGTATCACAAATAAATAAAACAGAACCCATAGAAATTGAAAAGATTGATATTTCCGAGAACATTCTGGCATTTCTGACAGTGTATTGTTTAAGATTCTGATATCAAGCCAACGAATGATTTAAAATATTACATAATTTTATTCTCTGCTAAAGGGACCAGCTCATGTTTGAAACGGTCTGACGTCAAATAAATTTGTTAATGTCAAATAAATTAATTTCGTGTGAAATGAGAACAAAACGCTTGTAACAGTAATGAAATGTGATAAAAAGTTCAGCCTAGAGAGCTCTTTTGCTTATTATACTTTGAAAACTATGAGAAAAAATGTTCTATTTTGCTGAAGATCATTATAGTAATGCTATTTAAAATTCAAGTTAAGGCTTGGATTACAAAATTCTGTTCAAGTTTGAATCTGCAAGCTGCTGTTTGGTGTTTGGTGGATTCATGGAAATAAGTTCTACATCACTTAAAATTTATCAAATTAATTAAGAAGGGCAAATACCTATTTATTATTGTTTCAAATTTATATGGCATTAACATCCTTGGAAAACAAACAACTTCTTTATTTTTTCGGCAAGTATTTGTTAAGGTGTTAGGCTTTGGCATTTTTAATTAACATTCTAACACTATGGTTGGTGCTGATATTGTCAGGACAGTGGCCGGGCAGAGATTTGAATGGTTACCTGTAAGGAGGGATTGACCCAATCAGTGGAGCAACCATGTCTTTGTATGCTTCTGTTCCTGATATCATAAACATCTAGTCCTATTTAGATAACATGATAAATTAATTACCTCTTCTTAGAAATACATTCAAAAACATTTTCTAGCAAGCTAAATTAATTGTAACATTTTTGAACAACTACACATCAATGTACCATACTGTAATTCTCATGTACATAGTGCTACTTACAATTTTATTTCGTTTAATGTATACGATTATCCTTAATTTATGATCTTGGAAGAATTAACCATATAAAGCTCTAATCCATCTTACTTTTTGTAATTGTATGCATAAATATAATGAAATGGCTTTGTATTAAAATACTTGTTCCAATATTGTACCTATTTTAAACTGTATGCCTTTATTTCCAGGTCACCATCAGTCTTTGTTATGTTTTGATATGTATGTCTGTATTCATGTCAGAAAATAGTTCATTGAGCTAATGTTTCTTGTTAGCATATACTCGACTTTAAAGAAAAGATTCTTGTATCTTGTATCACAAAAAATCTTAGAAAAACGATGAGTAAACATGCTCTTATGAAAGGGTTCTAGGTGTAAATGGATTGTTGTGGTGTAAATGTGTTTATTTTCACTCCTTCTTTCACAGCATTTGTTCTGCAATGCAGGAAAGTTTTTTTTAATAGGAATGACATGATGATTTGTTGTTACAGGTTATTAAAATAAAGTAAACCTGCTGAATATTGGCAAGTTATCCAATGACTGTAAGAGCAATAAAAAGTCTATTTTTTCAATTTCTGGATGTTTTCGTGGACTGGTTTGCCCTGAATCCACGTGCTGATATCTCATAAAGATCTCATTTGCATCACAATATGGTTTCATTGTTATTGTCATTAATGCTTGTTCCCAACATGCAATGTGTTGCCTTGCATACCCTTCTTTATGAAGAAACTCTTGAATGATGTAGAATTTCAAGGTTGGTAATTTTGCCTTGGAACAGATTAGTCCCTAAAGTTTCTTAGGAGCTGGTAATGTTTAAGCCACAGTGGCATCTATTATGCTATAACAAGAACACCATTGAAAGAATCAGAAATAAATGAAACAATCATTTTGTCTTGTCTCAACCTATGTTTTGAAAACATCAAATTTTCTGCTTTTGTGTGATAAATTATATGTTTGGTGGGAATGGGGGGAGGTATGGGAATAGGGGTGTGGCATAAAAAACACCCTAAATGCATGACAAGGAAATTCCATGTTGTCAGTAATTGTTTTGGGCAGGTTGGGAGATTTAAGGAGAAGTTGTTTTTCTGAAGGATGCATTATGCCAGCATTCTGAAGCTTTGCAGTTAGAAACTAAAAAAATATCTTGCAGAACATGCAAAGCAAAAAGAATATATGTGGAAATCTAGAGAATTCACGTTAGGCAGTTAATTAATAATTCCTACACATGGACGTGTTTACAAACTTAACTATGAACAAAACACATGATGTAAGTGATTATAATAATTGTAACAATATGTGTCCTGAAAAAGGTACATCAACAACTTATTAGTATAAGTTAATATTGTCTTTGATGGAATACTTCAAGTTTAATATCTGAAGAGAAACTCTAGAAAAACGTGGTTTACTGGTTTTTTCTCCAGACATGTTTAAAGTTTCATCAAAACCAGTAATTTCCTTATTCCACCATCATGGAACACATTGATTGGCATGAATATATTTCTGGGACCATATAAGTAAAAGGTTAATGTTTTTTTTAAATAACATATAAAAAAACGCCATACTTTATCTGTCATTTTCTGATTGATAAAAAGGCTGAGAAGTTTTTAGTCAAAGATAGCCTGCAATCCCAAGGGAAACTTGCACTTGGCCTGTGGAAAATGAGATCAAATGATTTACATGTGCAAATTCTATCTTGTTCCAAAGCATGCCTACATCTTGCAAATTTTAAAATTCCTAATGTTACTGATCAAAGTTTGCATTTATACTCATTTTATTTTGTCTTTCATGTAAACCCCTGCAAATAAAATTTAAAGATGGGTATATTGCAGTCATCATACAGTTGGTCAGCTGGTCAAGCAGTTAGTCAGGCGCTGTTTCGCTAAAAGTTTGTAAAATGAAGTTTTTCTACAGTTATAGAGATGACAAGTTCATAATTGCAACATATAACCACCATGATGTGTAGTTGTGCAAAACCTATTTTTCAAGACCAATCATTGTCTACAACCTATTTTAATAACCAATCATTGTCTACAACCTATTTCAATAACCAATCATTGTTTACAACCTATTTTAAATGACTAATTGATGTCTACAACCTGTTTTTCATGACCAATCGTCTACAACCAATTTTAATGACCATTTATTGTCTACAACCTATTTATCATGACCAATTGTTGTGTACAAAATTTCATTTTCTGTATAAACCCCTTGTATTTAAATTATATTTTTGTCATGACAGCATGTGCACCTTGACCTTTGACCCGATGACCCCTTAAATTAAAAGGGGTCATCTACAGGTCAGGCCCAACCCCCTAGTCAAGTTTGAGGGCCATGGTTGAAGGCATTGTAGAGTTATCACTCAAACAACATTTTCACATTCAAGGTCACTATGACATTGACCTTTGACCCGATGACTCCAAAAATACTGGTCAGGCCCAACCTTCATGTCAAGTTTGATGACAATAAGTCCAGGAATTGTGGAATTGGCTTTAAGGTCACTATGACCTTGACCTTTGACCTGATGACCCCCCCAAAAAATAGGGGTCATCTACTGGTCTGGCCCAACCTCCAAGTCAAGTTTGAGGGCCATGGGTGCAGGCATTGTTGAGTTATCACTCTGAAAACCTTTTTTCATTCAAGGTCAATGTGACCTTGACCTTTGGCCCGATGACCCACAAAATCAATAGGGGTCTTTTACTGTTCAGGCCGAGCTCTAAGTCAATTTTGAGGGCCATTGGTACAGGCATTGTCGAGTTATCAATAGGACAACTTTTTATCATTAAAGGTCAATGTGACCATGATCTTTGGTTCAATGACCCACACAATCAAAAGGGGGCTGTCTACTGGTCAGACCCAACCTCCAAGTTAAGATTGAGGGACATAGGTGAAGGCATTTTCAAATTACCAATCCGACAACCTTTTATCACTCAAGGTCAATGTGACCTTGACCTTTAGCCTGATGACCCAAAAAATCTATAGGGGTCATCTACTGGTAATGCCGAACCTCAAACTCAAGTTTGAGGGCCATGGGTGCAGGCATTGTCAAGGTTATCAATCGGACAACCTTGTATCATTCAAGGTCAATGTGACCTTGATCTTTGGTCTGATGACCCCCAAGATCAATAGGGTGTCATCTACTGGTCAGACCCTACCTCCAACTCAAGATTTAGGGACATAGGTGCAGGCATTGTAAAATTACCAATCGGACAACCTTTTATCATTCAAGGTCAATGTGACCTTGACCTTTGGCACGATGTCTCCCAAAATCAATAGGGGTCATCTACTGGTCAGGCTGAACCAAGTTAAGTTTGAGGGCCATGGGTGCAGGCATTGACAAGTTATCAATATGAAAACTTCTTATCATTCAAGGTCAAGGTGACTATTGATCTTAGGTCCGATGACCCCAAAAAGCAATAGGGGGTCATCTACTGGTCAGACCCAACCTCCAAGTCAAGATTGAGGGACATAGGTGCAGGCATTGTCAAATTACCAATCGGACAACCTTTTATCACTCAAGGTCACTGTGACCTTAACCTTTGACCCGATGACCCCCGAAATCAAAAGGGGGTCATCTACTGGTCAGACCCAGCCTCCATGTCAAGTTTGATGACCATAGGTCTAGGCATTGTTGATAAATCACTCGGACAAGCTTTAAAATCCTTTTATCATTTAAGGTCACTGTGACCTTGACCCCGATGGCCCCTAAAATCAAAAGGGCGCATTTACTGGTCAGGCCCTATCTTCATGTGAAGTTTGATGACCATACGTCCAGGAATTGTTGAGTTATATTTTTGACAAGCTTTGGTCTACGGACAGACCAACCGACAGACCGACCGACAAGTGCAAAGCAATATACCCCTCTTTTTTGAAGGGGGGCATAATAATATTTGAACCAAGAAAAAAAACGATTATATATACTCATTATCATATATGGTTGAATTATTTAATTAGTTTGATATTTTAGCATTTAAGATAGCTTCTTCAAGTTTTACGTATTTGACTTGATGCCGGGACAATCCTGGTACTAATATAACACAATTGACATTAATATATGCCAAAACTCGCCCAATATCGACCAGTCGGCCAATATGAGTTGTTGGCTTTTTGATTGGCTACTAAAATCACCAAATCTTGGTTTAAAGGAATGGACCATATTCGTTGGCTGTTGAAACTCACCATAATATGAGAATGCTGTAAATAATTTTAAAGGCAGCCATTTTGTTTTCCGTTTTGCCTACAGTTTTGAAAGTTGCGTGCCTTGTTAACAGCAATTTTTGAATTTCTAGCCTATCAAATACCTCAACCACTTTGCACAGTTATATTTAACCTGTTGGTGGTTTTTATGACATTTTTTTATTGGAAACCGACAAAAATGGACAACAAAGGAGAAATAAATCGTAATTTTTTTGTTGAACTTTTGGCAAATAGTTTACGGGAATAATCACAAAAAAAAAATTATGCTTCCTTAGACTGTACAGTGCAATCAGTTTTATCTACAAGTATGTGCAATGTCACAATAAAGGATGCATGTCAAATTCAGCAAAGAATAGTCTAGAAAAGCAGAATCCATGAATGAAAAAGGGAAATGATCTCCAATAATAAGGTTACAAGGTATTAGAATGTTTTTAATCAAAATCTTGTAGCATACATATACTTAATATACTCATTAATTAGGTGATTTCATATTGGCCAAGTTATTTGTCCTCAATCAGCTGTTAATTGGCCTTTGCCCTTCGGGCTCAGGCCAATACAACTAACCTCAGACAACTGGGCCAATATGAAATCACCCAATTAATAAAATTATAATATTAATACTAATATTTTTCATGGCAGTTTTAATTATATATGTCATTATATAAATAACACATGGCTTCCAGTGTGACAGCTAGTACATACTGTCAACATTAAGAAACATTTTGATCTTTGGGTTTTGGCCACCAACACTATGATAAATTTTTGTATTGTAAAAACACTGAAAAACTTGTCTGGATTCCTTTTTTTCCCACCACCCATCCAACATTTTTTCAAAAGAATCTCTTAACCAATTTATAAAAAAAGGGCCTAACAATATTTACATGAACGCTGACAATATGTGCTGTTACCCTGGTAGACATCAAATATTTATTTCATTATACTGAAAACAATTTCATAGAGGATATTTGTTTATTTCAGTGTAAGATCGTATTTTATTTCACGAGTGTCATAGAAAAACATATTTTCATGAGTGGCGAAGCCACGAGTGAAAATGTAGTTTTTTTATGATCACGAGTGAAATTAAATATGATCTTACACTGAAATAAACAAATTTTCTGTTTCTTTTATGCTTATTTTCGGAGTTTTATTTGTTTTTTATTTATTTCTGAATTACCCCCTTTTTTGAAAAGGGTGGGCTTTACGCCGCTACACGTGGGGCGCCCCTCATGCATAGTTAAAGCTGTCAACTTTTCTACTTTCGGTCTGCTGAGAAATAGTTCTCTGCTATTCATTCTTATAGCTTAATTTTCGCTGGTTTTTTATTGCAAAGCTTTATGAACAGTAAACAATGAAGTATTATTAGTGCACATATGTTCCAAAAAATAATGAAAACACTTTTTATTTTAAGATGGGCATGAATACAAAACCAAATTACTACGCCGCTATTTAAAGAATGAAAATTTGGAAGGTCAAATGTGTTAGCAAAACAAATGTGGATATCCTCGACTAACCATGATTCGCGGATGTAAGGAATAAATAAAAAATAATAAAGTTGAGCAAAACAATGAAATAATTTAATTACTTTTGTCAGACATGCCATTTATTTATCCATATTTCCACAAGTATTTAAGAACAAACGGTCAAAAGTTCACGTAAATAATGTCAACAGAGTACAGAAACTGAAACTAGGCCGCCATCTTGATTCTAGTACCTTGATTCGCCAGCTTTGACGTAATCTAGGTCAGCACGTTTTAAGTAGGCCAACACTATTTTAATCAATTGTTTTTTGAGAAAAACAGTCTAACATATCTTTAAAAATGTTAATTTCAAAATTTTAACTTGTAATAAAAGATTTACAGTATTTTGTAAACATAAACATTAAATCATGTCAAATTACTCGTAGTGGGGGATAGTATAATTTACATAATTTACCCCAAAGACAAAACTGTCTCTTTAAGTGTATTTTCAGGGACACTGAACATTCTAGATGACTTTAGGACATAAGTGCCTTCCTCTCTGATCATTTTGTACATAAGCATGTTTAAGGGCAGTTGGAAATAAATCATGTACTGCTTTATCACTGCTTAGGGATGCACCTAAAACAGAAATTAACACTCACTAATTTCTTTATTTTGACACTAAGACTATGGGTCATGAAAACACAAAATATAATTTTGTTTTGCCTTCCTACAATAATTTAGGTCACGTGACCGTCATTGATAAAATCTATACAAAGCAGACGAAATAACCAGCGAATTTTTATGGATGTTATGTGGCAAATATGGTTGGTTTCTATGGCAATTAATTTGGGATTAGTAAAGCTACGTTGTTTACAGTGTTAACCATTGTTTTAAGTGAATTAATATGTTTTAAAGACATTTTTTCGCGAGTTTGAAAGCATCTACTCTTGTAAATAGTTTGTAGTAAAAATGACGTCATAGCTTTGCAGATACGTGCATTTCACGTGATAACCAGGTAAAAACAAAGATGGCCGCGAATCAAGGTTGGTCGCGATTTTAGGGACTAGGACGATACTCATTGGATTTTAACCATTCTTCTTAGTTTAAGACTGCATGTACGCGTGTTTTTATAGTAAGTTAATATTCAGTCATCTTACTGTCAGAGACCAGTCTGTTTCGATTTAAAATGTTTGTTTTCCAGATAAAGAGTAAATGCCACGCTAGTTTGTTGACACATTTTGAGGTGTGGGTGGGGTAAAAAATATCGGATCTATCTGTAAATTGTGTGAATTCTCCAGGAAGCTCATTTTACATACTACAATGGTTAACAGTTCAAAATACATTTGAACGAGGATATAAAATTTTATTTATGTTCGAACAGTTGTTTTTGTCTGTAATTTGTTTGGTATGAAAGCAAATGTTCGAACATTCAGCTTCAAAGATCAGTAAAATGTTTGATAAACGGGATAACCGGTAATAAACGGTAAGTTGTTAATTTCCAATTATATATTTATTTAAATTTATAAAATATTTCTTTCTTTTTTTTAACATTTTTTGACATAATTTACTGAAGTCCACAATGTTCTGTTTCGATCAAGGCAAGTACATGTAACAACAAAGGAATTTAAAAGTAGTTCTGAAAGTTGATATTTTCACTCCTTATTTTGCAGTGAAAATATCAAATTGATATTTTCACTGTTGTTATTTCACTGTTAAAACCCCATATTTCATCGTAAAGCATGAAAGAAATCTTGTTCTTTCACCATTGTTGTGAAACTTGCAAGTTTAATCAATTTATTCTGTAATTATTTCTGTAAAATTATAGAAGTTTAAAAATGTAACAAATACAATATTGAAAGTTTCAAACACTGGAAGTGACAGCTTTACAACACATTTTAATAAGGGCTTTCCATCTCAGACTGGGGAAAAATAAAAATGTCTATTTTTAGACTTATTATGTGACAGTATCATGTCACCTGCTCAAAACCGTACTGTCAGTGTGTGGCTGTATGTCATTGCCCATGATGGGCATATGAGAATTTAACACAGCAAAGTCACGTGAGGAATATTTAATAGCAGTTTTTATTAAAGTAAGTAATGTTTTTGAAAATGAGATACATGGTCTTATATTTATTGTAATCTTTTTACCTTAGCTGTCACATGTCAGTTGTGTGTCCTTTTTGTATTAAGGAATGGTTTGGTTGATGTTTCTGAAAAAGTACAACCAACACATAAAATGTCTGGGGAAAACTGGACAATGCGTTGACATTATTTATACAGGCAACAGTTGGAGACGAGAGTGATTATCTTTGCTGACTGATGTCTGACAAATTATGGGTGAAAGACAGATGGCTGGTGTACCGTACTGTACTCTGACCGTCAGGAAGGTTACTGACATCTACATGAACTAGTGAGCCTTGCCCCTTGTTAAAGTGACACTCTAATTCGAAATCAATACATACACATGTATAACAAACATGAATTTTGAGTGATAAACCTTTAACTAAATAATTAATTTATGGAAAATGTTAATGATGGATAACACGAAAAAAATGTAACCATGTATTTATTTAATAGCTGAACACCTAAAAATATTAAATGATTGGTGATCGAGTGGTAAAAGATTACTGTGATCTACTGTCGTCTCATAAGGTGGAAATGCGTGTTTTCTGCATCTTTATTTCAAATTAAACTCCATATCCTTCATTTAAAGAACCATTGTTTTTGACATTATTTCATCCTTTTTCATATATTAGAATTTTTGTATTAATTGTGGTAAATCTTATTTTGAAGTAAGTAAGAGTGCATTTTTAGAGTCTCCAGAAATGTCCATAACTTTTGGAAATTTTGTGCCATTCAAATTATGAGTCAAAGCTTGTCTGAGCAATCTAAAAAATAAAGTTGGCACATGTAGCCTTTCAGATGTGTTGATGATGAATTACCATAAGTTAGCAAAGAAAACATGAAACAATTTAATGTTATACTTTAGAAACCTGAAAAACATGTTTACATGGAAGCAGTTTCCACCAGTTCCTCAACTTGTCTTGTTTATTTTGGTTTGTAGTATATTTTTTTAGAGAAAATGGAGAATGTTTGTCAGATGATAATTACAGTTATTATGTAGATTTGTGGTATGGGATTTCTTCAAGAAGTCTAGGATTTGATTGATGTCATGGATGAGCTCAAGCTGAAATTGATGTATTTTGTGAAGCTTAAGATACTAAGATAAGAAGCTAACTGTGTTTATGTCCTAATATGTAATTATACAGAATATGTCCTACATGTTGGCAAAATTACTTAAATGATAATGTACAAAGCTGATGTCCTGATAACTCTGTGCTCTTTTGTCACCCTTGGCAACTTGAACAATATCTAACTCAGCTGCAAATGTTGACATTATGATGAAGAAAATAAATACTTCCTAGCTATTCTAGGATTCAAATAATTAATTATTTGATTTCAGGAAATCTTTGCTTTATTAATACATTTTAGGACGATTATTATGTCTCCCCCTCTCTGGGGGAGACATATTGTTTTTGCCCTGTCCGTCAGTCCGGTAGTCCGGTAGTCCGGTAGTCCGGTAGTCCGGCAGTCCGTCAGTCCGTCAGTCCGTCAGTCCGTCAGTCCGTCCGTACGTCACACTTCGTTTCCGATCGATAACTGGAAAACCGCATGACCTAGGATCACCAAACTTGGTAGGGAGGTTGGTCATGAGGTGTAGAAGATCCCTATTGTTTTTGGGGTCACTAGGTCAAAGGTCAAGGTCGCGGCGACCCCCAATGTAAAAAACATTTCCGCTCAATATCTTGACAATGGTTTGACCTAGGTTCACCAAACTTGGTAGGGAGGTTGGTCATGAGGTGTAGAAGATCCCTATTGTTTTTGGGGTCACTAGGTCAAAGGTCAAGGTCGCGGCGACCCCCAATGTAAAAAACATTTCCGCTCAATATCTTGAGAATGGTTTGACCTAGGTTCACCAAACTTGGTAGGGAGGTTGGTCGTGAGGTGTAGAGGATCCCTATTGTTTTTGGGGTCACATGGTCAAAGGTCAAGGTCGCGGCGACCCCCAATGTAAAAAACATTTCCGCTCAATATCTTGAGAATGGTTTGACCTAGGTTCACCAAACTTGGTAGGGAGGTTGGTCGTGAGGTGTAGAGGATCCCTATTGTTTTTGGGGTCACTAGGTCAAAGGTCAAGGTCGCGGCGACCCCCAATGTAAAAAACATTTCCGCTCAATATCTTGAGAATGGTTTGACCTAGGTTCACCAAACTTGGTAGGGAGGTTGGTCGTGAGGTGTAGAGGATCCCTATTGTTTTTGAGGTCACTAGGTCAAAGGTCAAGGTCGCGGCGACCCCCAATATAAAAACATTTCTGCTCAAAATCTTGAGAACGGTTTGACCTAGGTTCACCAAACTTGGTAGGGAGGTTGGTCATGAGGTGTAGAAGATCCCTATTGTTTTTGGGGTCACTAGGTCAAAGGTCAAGGTCGCGGCGACCCCCAATGTAAAGAACATTTCTGCTCAATATCTTGAGAATGGTTTGACCTAGGTTCACCAAACTTGGTAGGGAGGTTGATCATGAGGTTTAGAAAACTCCTATATTTTGGGGGGTCACAAGGTCAAAGGTCAACGTCGCTGTGACCTCTAATGTAAAAAAATATTTCCGTGCAATATCAGGAGAATGCTTTGATCTAGGTTCACCAAACTTTGAAGTGAGGTTGGTCATGATGTCTAGTTGATTTTGCAATCAGTTGGTCAAAGGTCAAGGTCACTGACCTTGAGGTGAAGAACCGGTTTCTGCTCAATAACTCAAGAACGTTTACACCCAGGAACTTCATACTTGGTATGCCAGTTAGTCATGACTAGTTGATGGCCCCTATTGATTTTGGGATCCATCATTGATTATTTCTCACCTACGACCACACAATGGGGGAGACATGCGCTTTTTCAAAAAAGCAATCTCTAGTTTGTTTTTGAATATGATGTACAAATCATCATTATAACTTTATTTCAGACAGGAAGTTTATATATTGCTGTTTTAGTTGTTTAATTCAGGATTTTTTTTACTGAATTCTAAGTTTCACTTTATTTGATCTTGTAGTTTTTGTTTTTTAAGAAGTATAACAGCTTATTTTTCTTTTATGTTTCTTTTAATATTTTCTTCTGCTGGTTGCATGTCGCAGACGCCTGTGGTCTGACCAATGCCATTACAACAATTTGGTTCGCATGAGATGATTAGCATTTCCACTCCTTCTTCAGCAGTTGTATCAAGTTTTCGTTTCCTCAAGCAGAATGTTTCCAATCAGCATGCATCAAGATGTTTTTTGAGAGACAATCACAAATTTAGGCATTTAGCAATTACGGGTGCACTTGAAAATCTGATCATCGTGAAAGTTTATGGTCCAATGTATAGGAGAAGTAGGAATTGTAATTGCTTGACTCTGATTGTTTCTAACCTCATTATTTACAGTTTTAAGTCATAAAATATAAAACATTCACAAGTCTGAAGTTAAAAAAAAATAAAAAAATAATGATATTAAGAAACAGGGTACACTGAAACATTTATTTTGGTGACTTAAAACCTTCTAGCATATGTGTTTTTGCTGAATTATCCTGTTATAGAGATCTATAAATATACAAATAATAGAAAATCCAAAAAAGAAACAATGTGCAGCAGATTTTCATCCCTGAACCCCTGGATTTCAGTTCCATACTCCTACTGCTTGACCAAATCGGCAACTATATGTTTTGATTATTGTTTATTGGGAGTCTTTGTAAAAGATGTTTCATTTTTGCAAAGACCTCCAAACAAATGATAACGTTTACAATTGTTGATGGCATGCCCCTTTCAATGGTGGATGTTTTTCGGCACTATCGCTGTTATATTTACGTGTAATAAACTGGAACAATATGAATATATGCAGGTTTAATGCTGGTGCTGGTCAAAGAGTAAATTTTCTGCAAAAAGTCAACTTGATCTATTAGAAATTCCAAGTGTTAATTTTAAGGCGTAACATGATCATATCACCTGGTGAAACCTGTCCAATAGTCACACTGCCTATTTAGCGCTTTGTCAAAGGGTAACAGTATGGATTGGCTTATGTCATGTATTTGGAAATTTAACATGGACACGTCACTTAAGGTATAATACCAAGTGCCATTAGTTAAAGGTAGTATGGTTCAATATTATGCTATATTATTTAGTATATTAACAAGGGTACTGTAGTATAAATATAATAGCACATATATTGATGACAGTTAAATTATATGATGTATAGTGGCTATTTATTATAATAGCAGATTTTGTCAACATGGAAACAAGCTCGTCAATATCCAAATGTTAATTATTATTTTTTATTACAAGTTCAGTTGGAATGAACATTCTTCAGAACAAATTTATTATTTTGTTCACTTAATCAGGTAAAAGATAGTATTATAAAGGATTATGCATACATTGTAATAAACTATATAATGATCAATGGCAAGCTTGTGGCTTTAATGGTTTTTTTAACTATATGAGAGTGTTCTCAATTTGATTTTTTTTTCTTTATAAGGTGGACAATGACGCATAATCTGTGCATTTCATTTCAATTATTAGACTAAGAGCAATAATCAGAGTAAAATATGAGTTCTTTAAGTGATCTGATGTTGGAGATAAACGTTTGCAGTAATGGGATTGACAATGCCTCATCTGTTTGTATCAGTATTTTTCGCATGTTTTTCATGTAGCTGACATTATATGGTAATGGAATTCAGGTAAAAGCTTGTGATGTTACAATGATTAATTTACCTTTGCCTGGAATATTCAGCTCAGGAGGTTTCCTGTGTATTATTACTTTTGTTATTAGGCTTAAAGGCACTTGAGCACAAAACTGCTTCCTTAAATCTAATAAAATACAACTACATAAAATGTATACTCTTGTACCAAATACATCTTATCTAAGATAGATATTCTTATTTGTTTTAGTGATGATATTTTCAACAATTTCTAAAAAAAAATAATTGTGATACTTCAAATGTTTCCGTATAAAAGACATCTATTTCTATAGATATGTCTTTAAAAGAAGCTGGGCCCAATTTCTCGAAACTTCTTAAGCTGAACAGGCTTAAGTATCTTATTTCAATTAGCCGAAATACATACTCAATAAATCAAATTTTGATGAATGAAAAACGATTTATTGTGATTATCATCAAGATGATTTCTATCAAAAGTATAAAAAACATTTTAAGAAGGTAATGTTATGCAAATTTAATTGAAAAACAAAAATAGTGAGCTTCCCCTTTAGCTTAATCCTGTTAGAAGGGACTTCAGAAGCCTGAGAAATTGTGACCTGGGCTAAATTAAAGAGTTCAAAGTTCTAGCTTATGAGAAACATTGATAATATAATTCCATAAAATGTCAATAATAAAATGATCATGCATAAGCACAGGATTTAGTTTCTAATGATTAAACAGGTGATGCCTTACAAAATTGTGTCTCATATTCCACTTGAAGGGACTACATAATTATATCTTATCAAATTAAAGCTGCACTATCACAGATTGAACGTTTTGACAACTATTTTATTTTTTGTCTTGGAACGAGCCAATTTTTGCAAAAATCCATGGAAACCAGTTATATAAGACTGCTGACAAAACATTAGATCGCAGATTTTTATATTTAAGTTCAAAAATTGATGTTTTATGCATTTTTCTTAAACCGTTAGTAACGGTTTAAGCCATAAAACATCAATTTTCGAACGGAAATATGAAAATGTACGATCTGATTTTTTGTCAGCAATCTTATATCATATGTTTGCAGATATTTACGCAAATATTTGCTCTTTCCAAGACAAAAAAAAAAAGTTCTAAAAATGGTATATCTGTGAGAGTGCAGCTTTAAGAGTATTACGTAAGAGTGATTTAAGGCATTGGTTTGAAAGAACCAAGTAATAATTGTTTTAATGTATATTGCATCTTAAATGTTCCTTTTTAATGGAAATTGCAAGTACGGTATTAATTGTATCACTGTGATGAATAAACAAAGATATCTATAATAGTTATAGTTCTCATTTTCTGATATTATTTACCTTGTTAAAAGTCTCCGATACTATTGATAATAATGAGTCTGGCGTGTCCTTTTGTAGTTTTCTAGTTCTTGGGATTGCTATATATTTTAATGTCCCAGTAGGTATATATTGATGGTCGTTTTATTTGGTGATTTGGATCAAATCTTAGTATAAAAAGTCTGTGGAGGGTGATTGGGACTAATTAGCAGGAGAAATGTTCTTCGTAAAGTAGTAAACTGATCACGGAGGTGATAGGCATGGCTGTGAAGCTGCCCAGGGGATGAGGAATGGCTTTAACACTCCATATTGAGACGAATATCCGAAAGCATTGCAAGGGCATTGATTTTAGCTATATTATGTGTATTAATCTTTAAGACAGTCTCAGAGTTACAAACAATGTGCCAAAATGGAAGATTATATTAGAACAAAAATGCTAGGTCATAAATAACTTGTTTCTTCAATTTCTCTGGAAATGGCAGCTTTCATTGTAGCAATGTTCAAAATTTGTTTGTTTGTTGCTATTTCATTATCTAGATAAACAACATTTGACACCTTTGCATCTCAAATTGTCTTAAATGTAGTCATAATTTATTGAGCTTGTTAAATTTCAACAATAACTCTATTTCAGCTAATTACAGAGAGATTGCCCTTTGTTACTTTGTCTGCAGCAAAACTTGAAAAGTAACGGATGGAATTTAATTAATAAATAAATCTTATTATAAAATAAACTTCATATAATGGTTAAGCACAATGAGAGAAAGTGCAGTGTATAAGAACCATAACTCTATTTTGGCTAATCACAAAGTTATTGCCCTTTGTCAATTTTCCTTGTCTGAATCATAATTTGAAAACTAATGGATTGAACTTCATACAAAGGTAAAGCACAGTGAGAGGAAGTGCAGTGTACAAAAAAAAATACAACTCTATTTCAGCTCACTATGAGTTATTGCCCTTTGTCATTTTTTCTTGTCTGGAGCATAACTTGAAGGGCTAATAGATGGAATTTAATAAAACTTCATATATAATATGGTAAAGCAAAATAAGAGGAAGTGCAGTGTACTAGAACAATAGCTTACAAAGTTACTGCCCTTTGTTACTTTGTCTTGTCCAAGGCACTGGAAAACTACTAGATGGAATTTCCAGTGTGCAGGAAGAACCATAGCTTTATTTCAGCAAATAACAGAGTTATTTAAAATTGCCCTTCGTGATTTTGTTCTTGTCAGCAGTGTAACTTTTACACATTTTAATGGATTTTAATTATACAACATATTTTGTTCAAGCATGATGAGCGGAAATGCAGTGTACAAAAACCTTGAATTTATAATGGCCTCTACTATTTCAAAGTAATAGTTTGTCATTCCTGTATCCAGGCAGCATTTAGGGTTATTTGTTATTCCTGTCTTAGTCTAAAGCTCTAGTTACAGTGTTACTGCCGTTTGTAAATTTTCATCAGTGTAAGTACCGCAAAGACTTGTTGTTTCTTACTCTATAATACGGCTTTGGTCAGTTGGGACAACAAGCACCAATCCCATGGCGGTATTCATAATTATTCTCCTGTTGGTATATAAATGTTCTCCTGCTTGTATATTGTAAGTGATTTAGTCGACAGAGCATTAGATATTGTCCCGACGTAAATTGACCATTTGATAGTGTCATTGGTAGTTCCGCTCAGAACTATATTATAAAAGAGGCACACAGTCTACAAGAGTACTAGGTAACTGTTCAATATTTATTGAATCTGTGTTTCAAGTGTAGAAAATATGAAGAACATATGCCTTTTGTTGACATACAATGTATGATTTAATGTTCAAAACTTTCAAGTGCTTCAAAATAAGTAGTATTATTGTTTGTAATCAATTGTATTCAAAGACCACATAATGTCAACTGTTTATATTATGTCTTATTCATTAAAATGGCTGTCAGTAATAGCAGCTTTAATTAAGTTTATTGCAGAATCAAGTTGATGAATACATTGAGTTCCAGCGGAGGAGGTTTGATTGTATTTCATGGACATTAATTAAATGGGCCTTAGACTAAGAACTCTTTTGTTTATTTCTCTTCAATTAAAATTTTGTCTCCCAACAGAACTTGAAAACTCTTAAACATTTATAGATTGCCATATAAGCTTGTGCACTGCAGAAGATTAAAAACACTTTTATTTTCTAATTTGAAAAAAAGACAATCCAAAAAGAATTAACAACCTCCCTCCACAGCATTGCCTTTTTTAGGTGGAATGTGTAAATATTCCAATGCCATATCCAGTATCAAAGCAGCTTCCTTGGTATGAATCCCATTCAACATGGGTCTAGTTTATTATAAATGATTGTGTAAACAAATCTTCTTAGATCTCCATCATTCAGGGTAGTCTTAAATGTTAACCAGACAGCATTATGGAAAACTATGCAGAAAGATGCAAGTTTGTTTTAATATTCATTTGGTAGCAGCCAAGCATGATAGATATTGTGTTTCAATCGTTCTCTTTAAAACTGTTTTGAATTTACTTGTCATAACAGGTTTGAGGGGAAATGGAAATATGCAAAATGATTATGAAGAAATTTACAAGTCAATTCTTAGAAGTATGCAAGTCAATTGTTAGAAGTATGCAACATGATTATGAAGAATTTTACAAGTCAATTCTTAGAAGTATGCAAGTCAATTGTTAGAAGTATGCAACATGATTATGAAGAATTTTACAAGTCAATTCTTAGAAGTATGCAAAATGATTATGAAGAATTGTACAAGCCAATTCTGAGAAGTATGCAACATGATAATGAAGAATTGTACAAGCCAATTCTGAGAAGTATGCAAAATGATTATGAAGAATTGTACAAGTCAATTCTTAGAAGTATGCAAAATGATAATGAAGAATTGTACAAGCCAATTCTGAGAAGTATGCAAAATGATTATGAAGAATTGTACAAGTCAATTCTTAGAAGTATGCAAAATGATTATGAAGAATTGTACAAGCCAATTCTGAGAAGTATGCAAACTGATTATGAAGAATTGTACATGTCAATTCTTAGAAGTATGCAAAATGATTATAAAGCATTTTACAAGTCATTTCTTAGAAGTATGCAAAATGATTATAAAGCATTTTACAAGTCATTTCTTAGAAGTATGCAATATGATTTAATGAAGAATTGTACAAGTCAATTCTTGGATCTAAGTATGCAAAATGATTATGAAGAATTTAACAAGTCAATTCTTTGTACTGTATGCAAAATGTTTATGAAAAAATTTACAAGTCAATTCATAGAAGTTCGCAAAATGATTATGAAGAATTTAACAAGTCAATTCTTAGAAGTATGCAAAATGATTGTAAAGAATTTAACAAGTCAATTCTATGAAGTTCTCAAAATGAATATGAAGAATTTTACAAGTCAATTCTTAGAAGTATGCAAATGATTATGAAGAAATTTACAAGTCAATTCTAAGAAGTTTGCAAAATGATCATGAAGAATTTAACGAGTCAGTTTCTTAGAAGTATGCAAAATGATTACCGTATTTTTTCGTCTATAAGACGGGGAAATTTGGTCCTGATTTTTAACCCCAAAGTAGGGGACCCGTCTTATAAGCGAGTTGATAAAATATTAAAAATAGATTCAAGTCAAAATCAGTAAAATTTTACATAGGGTATTCGTCTATCCAGTATATCGTCTGCTGATACAAGTATGGAGCGATTAAGTAAACAACAACACGAAATCTCTTCACCGCGCGTGTTCTGACGTCACACAGTGTACCGTTTTATCTGCATTTTTTTCTCATGGCGCTTGTCAGTATAATTAGTTTGACAGATATATCAAATCAATAAATTGGAATCTTAATATGATGTAGGTACCTAACTGTCAATTTGATTAAGCAAACAAATGACAATGCGAATATGAATCCTTTATGTTCGCCGCCAGTCAAGGGACAATATTGCCTATTAAGCATTATTTCTAAACAAACACCTTTTCATGCACTGCCGTGGCTTTTCGCAGTTATGTTATTGAAGCCATTTATTTTGCCGAAGAACTTCATTGGTGTCTTCACTAAAAATAATTAAATAAAACAAACATAAGTTGTTATTGTTTAATTATTACAATTCCGATAAGTAACGACCTGTCCTGCAAACGCGCAACCATGTACTTATTTTTAACCTACCTCCAAATAGAGAGCTCAAAGTTGGCCACCATTTTCTTTGAGTAAAACAAAAACAGTTACCGCGATTTGCTTAAAAATTGACCCCGTCTTATAAGCGAGTCGAAACAAAAAGCACCAGATTTCATGGGCAAAGTTAGGGGGCCGTCTTATAAGCGAATCGCCTTATAGTCGAGAAAATACGGTATAAAGAAATTAACAAGTCAATTCTTAGAAGAATGCAAAATGATTATGAAGAATTTTACAAGTTAGTCTTAGAAGAATGCTTATTGATTATGAATAATTTTTCAAGTCAATTCTTAGAAGTATGCAAAATGATTATAAAGAAATGAACAAGTCAATTCTTAGAAGAATGCATATTGATTATGAAGAATTTTTCAAGTTAATTCTTAGAAGTACGCAATATGATTATGAAGAATTTTAAAAGTCATTTCTTACAAGTATGCAAAATTATTATGAAGAATTTTACAAGTCATTTCTTTGAAGTAGATTGCATCCAACATCACTTATTAGATTAATTCTAAGAATATTCTGTAATTGATGTTGTTTATTTTCTTAACAGGCTATTGACATCCCACTAATGGATAATTGCGACAAAGAATGGGTGTGGGATTTGATTGGTACTAATAACCTCTTGTTAATAGAAGTAGCCTGTAATCATTACTTAATTTATACAGATCATTGTTGGCCAATGTCCTGACACAATAATAGTGGCAAGTGCAACATCCATGGTCAGATTCAGCATACAATCTTCACTTTACCTGCTGCATAGGAATGAAGTATTGAAATGTCTTGTATTGTTGTGTTTTTTAAAGCAATCCATTGTAACAAATTAAGCTGGGAAAATTAACTCAAAAGTTGTCTGATTTATATATGCTTGAAAAGAAGGTGGAGCTTATTATTGGTGCCATATTTATTGTTTGCAATTTTCTCTCACCAAGGAGAGACATAGTTCTTATCCTTGTTTGTAAAGACTACCAGTCCATGACGATCTTTAGTCTGATCTATAGTTGAATCAGCGCAGGAAATAGACTGTATGAATTTGATGTATGTCTAAGACATGTCAGATCTCTCTGACATAGTTTAATGCTGCTTGTCACTTCAAGACAGGCAGGATTTTCCAAGAAAGCCATATTCCATTGCTATCTGTGAATATTACAAAGTTATAATCCCTTAGAATACTTTCTAGATAACAGAGCTAGTGATTTTTGGCATTCTTGAAAGTCCCTCCTTGGTGTTGAAGTTGGCAGCTTCTGGTGTAGAAAGTAATGTGACAAGTCTCTCTAAAATCTGAGAATGTTTTTATTTCTGTGTGTTGGACATTGCAATATTTTAACAAAGCTGTTTCTTTAGATTTTTACTCAAAACCGAGACAAAGTTTCATTCTGTAGATACATCTGTGGCCTTTTCTTCATGTATCAAACAGGATTTTAGAGACATTAGAAGATAATCATGTGAAAAAGGGGAAACCACGTAATTATATTCATCTCATGTCTGATCCACTGTATATCAACTATTGACATGCATGAAACCCTTGGCTTAAAACTGTCTGGAATTCGGCTCAAAAGGTTGGAGCATAACAAATGATTCTATCCTTATTGCTCATTATGACTGCTAGTCAGACAAGTAGGTAAAGTGTATATTTTGGTGGTTTATAATGGGGGGAAAGCTGATTGATTCGTTAGGAAATGTTCTTGACATAGGTGAACAAATATTTTTGTTTTTATCTTCACAATAGTGAAAGTCATTTATGATTGGTAAGTGATATGTCTATAATGGCACCCTGGCAAATTACAGTAATTTTTTCCTCCATATTTCATTGACTTAAGTACAATTCTGGCCAAGGTCTGTATGTGCTCATGTCAGGAAAGATTCAGAGGTGTTTATCATGATAAAATGGTGCCAGATTTTGACTTGGTCTATTTGATTGTCTTGGCTAAGCAAAGTTTCATTTACTGGGGGTGGGCGGGAGCACTATATTAACTTTGCATGGCTACAAAATAAAGTTGGCTGGAGTATTTGACAGGCTGACAAATTTACGGCCCCTTTAGGTCATCATATTTCCTCATGAAATATGGTAACCCATACAGTTTTTGGACCATGGCAGAATTTTTCTACAATAAGTAGACCGAGAATAATTTACCATCAGTTCAATTTTATTTACAGCATGGCATGGCAATGATGATATCAAAGTTTAATGGAGAATGGCGAAAATCTGTTCAATTTCCATATCTGAAATGTTTTTGTATTTTCTGTTAATCCAACATTTGTTTAGCTGATTAAGTTCAAGTACAAATGTAGTTAACCACCGCCTTCAGTGGTTATAATATTTTCTATAATCAGGGAGTTATCTGGATCTTTGTAACGTACCTTATAATATTATATAATCAAAGTATTGTACATGTTATGACTGGTGTATATCGATGGCACCATTTAAAAAAGCCGAACCTACATTTTTTGCTATTTTGGGTTTTCATCTTTTTATTAACATATTTTAGTTAATAATTGCCGCCTTTTTTGAAAACACCGGACTTAACAGCCAATAGAAATTGAGATTACTGGTCAGAAGAAGTTGCAGAAAAACCGGAACCTACATGTCATTGTATATGACATTTTATATTGTTTTTTGTATCTCCTGAAAAAGTACAAAAATGTAAGTTCGGCATTTTTAAATGGTGCCATCGATATGTCACAAATGCTATTTAAATTTGTTTTAAAGGTGTAAATAAGGTTCAATTTATTCATCATTCCATTTTTACTCCTGTAGCTTAATATAGAACAAAATACAAGCCCTGTAATTCTGGGGGTGTCAAAGAATCCTAGGGACAATTGTGTACCAAGAAAGGCTTTCGAACAGTACTGTAGTAACTGTTGTGAATATCTCTATGAAAGCACTCCCAAGTCATTTTTAAAACATTCAAATTATTATTCATACAACATATCTTACATCTCTAAGATACATATGCTAATGAAAGAGGTCTTGACTTAAAAAGCTTGTTATGTTCTAAATAGAGCTTATCAATTGCTGGTTAAGAAAGGAATCTCTGTTTTAATGAATTTAAATTGAAAATGTAGGAGGCATTTGATATAAATATACATATTTATACAGAATAATTATATAATATTTATACAGAATATGTTAACGCTGTATGTTTTCTATATATTTCCCAGAATCGGCAATACATATTATTTTTAAGTTGGCTGACTTAGCGAGTTGGCTGTAGTAAGAGGTTGCTCGGTTCATCTACTAAACGTTAAACACATGATCATTTTTGTGATGATGAACTAAACAACACTGTTTTAATATTAATGAATATTGCTGAACTAAGAGAGATTTCCAGAAAGAGTATTTTTGTAATTGCCTTAATTTGCCAGTGAACAGGGCATTACACTGAATAACAACACCTACTAATTAGCAAAGCTGTACAAGAGGTCTCAGGATGGATGTAACCTGTCTCAATTTGGTTTTTCATTATTCACAAAATATATGGCAATAATATATGGCGATAAATTGGCTCCCAATGGAAAGATTTTAAATTTACATTTGGATTTTAAGCGAAACAATATCTTATTAATAAATTAGTCTTTAAATGTTATTGATAACAAAATGCCAGCATATTATTTAGCAGGTGTTTTGAGTTAATATTGATGTAACAACAGATAAGAAATATGGTTTATAGGCATTGTATTGCTTTAATCTGGAAACTGTGTTCAGAAATAAGCTATTTCATGGTGCAGAAGAAATCTAATCATCTGTTGGAATTTGTTTTGGACCTTCAGAGGTGTTTTGGTTTAGAGATAAACAGAAAAATGTTGTAGTTACAGATTCTTCATACTTGCTAATTACCAGGCTTAAAAATCTCAGGCAATTGATAATTCTTACAGGTGCTTTTGCCTTTATGTTTTACAGTTGCTGTATTGCAGTGTGGTTCAATCATGCTTTTTTGAAAACATATTTTTTATCATGATTTGAATGAAGGTATACATAAGTTTAAATGTTCTAATATAAGTGATAGAAAAAATGAGACTTAAGAGATAACTGTGGAAAATGTTCCATACTGTTGATACATAATGTTAACATACTTTTTGGGTACTCGCCTGACCTTTCTGGTCATCAATTAAAAAATTCTTAATTGAAGTGCATAAACCTTTGGACACAAACTATGTTGATACATCTCTTAAAAACAGTTCATGAATGAATGAAGAGCCATTAGAGAGTTCAAGAATTGTCCATGATCATATCATTGATATTTCATGAACCCCAAATTAAAGTATTTGATGACATTTCATGAACCCATAGTTACTGTATTTGATGACATTTCATGAACCCATAGTAACAGTATTTGGTGACATTTCATGAACCTGTAATAACAGTATTGGATGACATTTCATGAACCCATATTTACAGTATTTGATGACATTTCATGAACCCATAGTTACAGTATTTGATGACATTTCATGAACCCATAGTTGCAGTATTTGCTGACATTTCATGAACCCATAGTTACAGTATTTGTTCACATTTCATGAACCCATAGTTACAGTATTTGCTGACAATTCATGAGCCCAAAGTTACAGTATTTGTTCACATTTCATGAACATTAAGTTTACAGAATGATATAAGCAAATAAAACATTTCTGGAAATATTAAAAAAGAAGCTTCTGCAAATGTGAACTCCATAAAAAAGTAACTTCTTGAGCTTTTCAAAATATTGGGTCTGATCTAAATTTGAACCACTTGAAGCCTATTATAAAATTGTTGTGACTTAGACATGGCAGAAGATGGAAATTGAATAACACAGAGAACATTTAAAATAATAATGACACTGGATTTAATCCTGGGACAATATAATTGAAGCAAAATAAACAGACCTGCAAATGTGGCAAATAATAATGTTTCAATTTCAAGAAAGAATAACATGATGGCAACCATTGCTTCAATGCCTCTATGTACGATAAACAAACAGACCACTTGAATACTAATCGATCAGTGAATTGTTTCAAAATAATTATACTGCTTGTGCCTTTTTAATTTAGAAAATAAGTGCATACAAGACATAAAATTGCAAAATGAAATCTCATTATTTTACTTATATAAGGTTTAATTTTTTGGCTTAATTGATGTTATTATATATTATATGTGTAAATACAGACTATTTTGATCATTTGTTCTTTTAGCCTTTGATAACAATAAATTGTGTGTTCATTCATTATAGTAAACATATAGAGGATATATTGTTTGTTTCAGTGTAAGATGGCAATATATTTCACTGATGATATATATTATAATCTTACATTTTACCAACAGTTTTTATACGCCCTTTCATAGAAAGAGACATATTATAGTTTCACCTGTGACATACAGGCGGGCGGGCGGCTTTCAGTATGTTGTACAATCATGCCATAACTTTAGAACCTTTATCCAATCATCATCAAATTTGGTCAGAATGTGTATGGGCATAATATCTTGGACAAATTTGATAACCAGCCAATCTAACTAACCCAATCGGAGCAAGATATTGAAATACACAATGACGTCATAACTATGTGCATGTCATACAATATGAACATCAAATGTACAAAGGATTAGGCAAATTTTAATATTTCTTTCTACAATGAATGTTTTTAAATTTTAATACAGTAAACAATTTGATTAGTATAATTACAGTAAAACTGCAAAGGCGGTCGTTAGAGAACCCGCGGTCCCTCGAGGTCGGAGCTTGGTCCCGATTATTTTTCCTTCTATTTTCATATAAAATATACTGACGCTGCATCGAAACCTAAATAAGTCGAGGAGTCGAGCACTATAGCCGGTCCCAAATAGACAAATCATGCACAAAAATTTATGGCTCCATGGAGGTCATAATTTCACACTATATGCCGAAAGCGTTTTCCAAAATAAACAAACAATTGCTAGGTGTTTTCACAAGTTATAAAAATTGCAATGACAGTTAAAAGGAAATTTGATAGAGTGTGAAAAACCGTTTATCACTGCTTACGCATGATAGAGAATAAGGGCATTTGAGAAGTTAATTATGAGTTTGAACAGTTTTGCAAGACAGACAAATGCAAGATGCACCAATCATCAATCCATGATTTTGTGAAACTTAAATCTGACTAATGCCATAATATGTACTGTCATATTTAAATGTTGCTTGTTTAGAAAATGTGCTTTTTGTATAAATAAACATTACTATTTATTCATTTATAATTGTTTTTTTCTTTAAAATTCTTTTACATTTTGTATACGACAGCCTTTGAACATATGAGTGATTTCCACAACGCAACACGTAATTGGTGTTGTAATAAACAATCGGTTTGACGACTTCAAATTTAAAAAAACACTGAAAGATATTTCATAACAGTCTGGAAAATTGAAACTCGGGTCGTTCGAAACATCGGTTCCCTCGAGCTTTTAGCCAGGACCCCTGCATCCTCGAGTGATCGCAGTTTTACTGTAATAGGAAAACCATTTAAAATTGTTTCATGATCACCTGCTATTAGACATACCCATGCATTTTATTAGAATTTAAGTTCATACATCAATTTACTAAATTTATAAAAAAGTATATGGACTCTTAAATGGTTTGGAATATTATGGCAATTCATCATTAGCTTCTATTAGCATTATTGAGAAATGCCATGTTTTCTTGCAGTTATATTGTTACACAGTGCATTATTGTATCTTAATGGTGCCTCTGATATGCTTAAATTGTCTGCATGCTACTCTTCTTTAGCTTTCTTTGTCTAGAAATGATTTGGTCTGGCTGTCTTGCAATCATAGGACCTGACAACAGTTGAGGCCAAATAAACAAACATCTGACATATCAATGATATTTTCTCATTATTTGGAAATAAGTTATGTTCTGGGGTGTTTTTGTTGGTGGAGTTTTGACAGGGATGAGAGCATGTCTTTGTTAATAATACCCCTACCAGGACTGTAACTGTCAATGCTCTGACAAGAACTTATTCACTGGTCAATCACGGCAGGAGATCAAGTTCCAGGCAAACTGAAAATTCTCCTTATAGTGGCATGTTGAAAGCACTTTTAAATTGCCTGGATCCATTCTTAGATAAATGTGTGTGATTTTTATTAGTAGCTCTAGTATAATAAAATATTGAACTAAAAATCATATAGGGAAAATCCTTGTTTGAAAATAAGGGAGCAAAACCTTTGTCAAACCATCACAGTGGTTTTGGTAAATTGACAATCGACAGGCATTTAAATTAGGTTTATACTTATTTATATATGTAAGTTTTTAAAAACAATTGATTTAATGAAAAATCAAATGTAAAACCTCTTGCTTAAGTGGCCGGGCCTGGCTCTTGGATTTGTATAAACCTTACTGCACTCCAATGCATGTTTGATTTTACTGAAATAAATATCAATTTACATAATCATTTCAGAAATTGCAGAGCTGTCTTTTGGCTGGCTGTGTGTGTTAAAATTAGATATAAAATAGAAAATAATTATATAATAAGGAAATAACTAAGTATTTACTTCCAAAACATATGCATGGTACTAAATTTTGAAGCACATGTATTAAATTGTTATAAAAACCATTAAGTTTAACCTACAATTCCATACAATTTGGATTGATTATGTTTGTATGTGGCACATATATATAGATACCGGTATTTCTGAAATTATAATTTAAACATCATTTTGAAACTTATGTAATAGACTGTGTAATATATAATTGAATGATTTTAATTTCACAAGATTTATGTTTGTAGTCTAAATGTTAAAATTTTGAACAACATTTAATTCTGTGGAAGTGCTATTTGAATTTATTTAAAACATTCCAGACTTTCCTTTCTTGGATTGCATGTCAATGAGGCAAATTTACATTTAATACCCACAAACAGATTGATTGAAGACTGAGTACATTTAAATAGTGCTATAGGGCATAATTTGTATGGTATAAATTCTTTAATACAGTGAAGTTGTGGAAAAAGTATGTCCATACAATAAATGTATTAAAAAAGATAGAGACTTTTATGAGATTCATTTATTACATATAAATATATTATTGAAAATATGTTTAAGGGATTATGTTACTTTTATTTACTACTTATATGTCCTCATTATTTTTATTAAATAGTGACTGTAGACACTGACACAAGACGTCTATTTATAAAATAATACTTCTATAGCATTTCAGAATTTTACCTATGGTTGACAACCACGGTATTTTCTATTGTTACTCTTCATACATACCGTGTGACAATTGAATATGCATGAGGCAGGAGAGACAACTCTTCTTCAAATGAATTTGCATGTTACACTCAAATATTGTTCAATAACCTTACAGTGTCAAAAGCCTCTGTGGCCATGTTGTCTTGACTACTGCCAAATGTTATTGTACTGAGAAGGGGGACCTGGGAGTGGTTCAACTCCGGGAGTGGTTCAACTCCGGGAGTGGTTCAACTCCGGGAGTGGTTCAACTCCGGCAATCTCCTGAATATTTTCAACCGTAAAGCATCTGGTACTTTGCGGAACCAATGAAACTGCCTCATTAATTATTCCTGATTACGAGATTTTCCTAGCCAAATTGAAATTGACCACGGTACACAACGAAGCATAGCGTATTGTGTGTATCTGGGGGGGGGGGGTGTCCAATGATGAATTTTACCATAAGATATGCCTAATGTGTTTCCAGATAATGCTAAGGGCCATTACACTTATAATTTTTATATGTACCTTGCAATTTAAAAAAAAAGTTGTATCCTTTAGAAATGTTAAGTTAGAAAAGTTAATATCCGTCTAGACCTCATCAATTGATGCTAGTTCACCTGATACTTATTTTTTTGACAAAGAATCATCAAATTCTATGATGAATGTCTTAATAATTTCAATAAAGCGAAAAGTAGGATTGATTTTTCCATGAACATTTTATATATATTGACTTCCTTGAGGGTGACAATATGCAAGTGTCCCCCTAAAGGCAGGCAATATCTTGTTTTATTATACTGAACAAAAACTGTAGAATTTTAGATAAAAATCCAACATGGCTGCGTATTTGTAGCGTTTTGTCATTTCATAAAGTCAGAGGGTAACAGTGTGGCAGAGGGTGATAGTGCCTGTGATAGTTGAAAATATTGCCCTGCCGTTTTTCCTATATGTACTATAAAAGTGATTATAATAGCAATAGATATTGACCAAAAAAGGGAACAGGTGATCTGTAGCAAATTTTGAGCAGTATATTAAGCAGGAGAAGAAATTAAATGATTTTATGATAACCTGCTATTAGACAAATCCATACTTTATACTTTTAGAATTAAATTTCATACATCAATTTACTACAATTACAGAAAAATTATGGTTTGGAATCTTATGGAATTCCATCATTAGTTTCTTTTAGGATAATTGAGAAATGCCATGTTTTCTTGCAGTTATACTGTTATATACTGTGCTTTCTTCTGTAATTTAGTAAGAATGAAAAGATATTAACCTTATCAGGAGAATTGTTGAGCAAGATCTTTGTCAAACCATACAGATCTTTAATTAATATGGCAGTCTCAACTGACTGGCATGTTAATACTTTGCCAGTGATTAAAAGGTACTAGGTAGCTTTTAAATCCAAGGGATTTTATTAATAAGTCTAAAAAACCCTGCCTAATTCAACAAATGAGTAGGTGGAGCCTAACATTTACAACCAGTTTAAGTTAATAAAATGAGAATTAAATGGAAATATTTGTTCATAGCAAATCTAGATGTTCTGTAAGCTGACATCAAAACAATTCTGAACCAACCAGTATTGCTGAACATACTAACGACCCTTCCACCAGCATCTACAACAGTATTGCTGAACATGCTAACGACCCTTACACAAGCATCTACCACCAGTATTGCTGGACATGCTGACGACCCTTCCACCAGCATCTACAACAGTATTGCTGAACATGCTGAAGACCCTAACACCAGCATCTACAACAGTATTGCTGAACATGCTGATGACCCTTCCACCAGCATCTACAACAGGTAATGCTGAACATGCTGACGACCCTTACACCAGCATCTACAACACCTATTGCTGAACCTGCTGATAACCCTTCCACCAGCATCTACAACAGGTATTGCTTAGCATGCTGACCACCCTTACACCAGCATTTACAACAGTATTGCTGAACATGCTGATGACCCTTCCACCAGCATCTACAACAGGTATTGCTTAACATGCTGACCACCCTTACACCAGCACTTACAACAGTATTGCTGAATATGCTGAAGACCCTAACACCAGCATCTACAACAGGTATTGCTGAACATGCTGACGACCCTTACACAAGCATCTACAACAGTATTGCTGAACATGCTGATGACCCTTACACCAGCATCTACAACAGGTATTGCTTAACATGCTGACCACCCTTACACCAGCATTTACAACAGTATTGCTGAATATGCTGAAGACCCTAACACCAGCATCTACAACAGGTATTACTGAACATGCTGAAGACCCTTACACAAGCATCTACAACAGTATTGCTGAACATGCTGATGACCCTTACACCAGCATCTACAACAGGTATTGCTTAACATGCTGAAGACCCTTACACCAGCATTTACAACAGTATTGCTGAATATGCTGAAAACCCTAACACTAGCATCTACAACAGGTATTGCTGAACATGCTGATGACCCTTCCACCAGCATCAACAACAGGTATTGCTTAACATGCTGACCACCCTTACACCAGCATTTACAACAGTATTGCTGAATATGCTGAAGACCCTAACACCAGCATCTACAACAGGTATTGCTGAACATGCTGAAGACCATTACACCAGCATCTACAACAGTATTGCTGAACATGCTGACGACCCTTACACCAGCATCTACAACAGCTATTGCTGAACATGCTGACCACCCTTCCACCAGCATCTACAACAGCTATTGCTGAACATGCTGACCACCCTTACATCAGCATTTACAACAGCTATTGCTGAACATGCTGAAGACCCTTACACCAGCATCTACAACAGCTATTGCTGAACATGCTGACGACCCTTACACCAGCATTTACAACACCTATTGCTGAACATGCTGACCACCCTTACACCAGCATCTACAACACCTATTGCTGAACATACTGACCACCCTTCCACCAGCATCTACAGCAGCTATTGCTGAACATTCTGACCACCCTCACACCAGCATTTACAACAGCTTTTGCTGAACATGCTGAAGACCCTAACACCAGCATCTACAACAGTATTGCTGAACATGCTAACGACCCTTACACAAGCATCTACAACAGTATTGCTGAACATGCTGACCACCCTTCCACCAGCATCTACAACAGTATTGCTGAACATACTGACCACCCATACACCAGCATCTACAACAGGTATTGCTGAACATGCTGAAGACCCTTACACCAGCATTTGCAACAGTATTGCTGAACATGCTGACGACCCTTCAACCAGTATTGCTGAACATGCTGACGACCCTTCCACCAGCATCTACAACAGCTATTGCTGAACATGCTGATGACCCTTCCACCAGCATCTACAACAGTATTTCTGAACATGCTGACGACCCTTCCACCAGCATTTACAACAGGTATTTCTGAACATGCTGACCACCCTTCCACCAGCATTTACAACAGTATTGCTGAACATGCTGACCACCCTTCCACCAGCATCTACAACAGGTATTGCTGAACATGCTGATGACCCTTCCATCAGCATCTACAACAGTATTGCTGAACATACTGACCACCCATACACCAGCATCTACAACAGGTATTGCTGAACATGCTGAAGAACCTTACACCAGCATTTACAACAGGTATTGCTGAACATACTGACCACCCATACACCAGCATCTACAACAGGTATTGCTGAACATGCTGAAGACCCTTACACCAGCATTTACAACAGTATTGCTGAACATGCTGACGACCCTTCCACCAGCATCTACAACCGTATTGCTGAACATGCTGAAGACCCTTACACCAGCATCTACAACAGCTATTGCTTAACATGCTGATGACCCTTCCACCAGCATCTACAACAGGTATTGCTGAACATGCTGAAGACCCTTACACCAGCATTTACAACAGGTATTGCTGAACATGCTGAAGACCCTTACACCAGCATCTACAACACCTATTGCTGAACATGCTGACGACCCTTACACCAGCATCTACAACAGTATTGCTGAATATGCTAACGACCCTTCCACCAGCATCTACAACAGTATTGCTGAATATGCTAAAGACCCTTCCACCAGCAGCTACAACAGCTATTGCTGAACATGCTGAAGACCCTAACACCAGCATCTACAACAACTATTGCTGAACATGCTGAAGACCTAACACCAGCATCTACAACAGGTATTGCTGAACATGCTGAAAACCCTAACACCAGCATCTACAACAGTATTGCTGAACATGCTGACGACCCTTACACCAGCATCTACAACAGTATTGCTGAACATGCTGACGACCCTTACACCAGCATTTACAACAGATATTGCTGAACATGCTGACGACCCTTACACCAGCATCTACAACAGGTATTGCTGAACATGCTGACGACCCTTACACCAGCATCTACAACAGCTATTGCTGAACATGCTGATGACCCTAACACCAGCATCCATAACAGGTATTGCTGAACATGCTGATGACCCTAACACCAGCATCTACAACAGTATTGCTGAACATGCTGATGACCCTTACACCAGCATCTACAACAGTATTGCTGAACATGCTGACGACCCTTACACCAGCATTTACAACAGGTATTGCTGAACATGCTGACGACCCTTACACCAGCATCTACAACAGGTATTGCTGAACATGCTGAAGACCCTTACACCAGCATCTACAACAGCTATTGCTGAACATGCTGATGACCCTAACACCAGCATTTACAACAGCTATTGCTGAACATGCTGATGACCCTAACACCAGCATCTACAACAACTATTGCTGAACATGCTGAAGACCCTAACACCAGCATCTACAACAGGTATTGCTGAACATGCTGAAAACCCTTACACCAGCATCTACAACAGCTATTGCTGAACATGTTGACGACCCTTACATCAACATCTTCAGTTTACAGATACTTGGAAAAAGAACCAATTTAAAGCACAAGAAAAGAGCTGACTAATACCAATGATTAAACATTATTTCAATAAAACAGGCCATAAATGCAAAGTAAGATATGGAAGAGTGCATGGTTGAAAAATTAATCACGGCAAGATGAAAAACAGTTCTGTAAATGCTGAATAAAGAAAAACAGCTCATTTGTGATGATGTAAAATTAATGAATGTTCCTTCATGAAAGAGGCTATGTTCCCTCCTTCTATGGGTTGTTTCCAGGGATTCCAGCTGAGATCAGAGTGGCAGACATGTTTGAACTCCATTATTAGTTTGATTAGCCAATCTCATTTATATTTTACTTCAGGAACTTTCCATGACCACATGGTTGGTGCAGTTGGGGTAAATAGAGGCGTGAAAAAGTCAACATATAGTGTTGATGGCCTGGTTCTAATTACCTTGTTGCTTCAGTGTGATGGAGGAAGATTGTTATTGGCAGGATTCTAACATTACTGTGCAGCAACAATATTGCTTCATCTGTGGGAAGTGAAGTTTTGTTTTGGCAAGAAAAGTGGTTGCTACATAAATATCACATGGTACTGAATGGGCTCTGGTTGCAGATAAAAGTACCAATACTCATTACAAGGTGTTTTATTGTCTCATAAATACAATGATTTACAATAGGCATTAGGGTAACAAATATTTTAGTGCTGCAAAAAACATGACATGTGAAGGAAACATCAAAAGTCAAACTCTTGCTTAAGTGGCTGGCACTTAGATTTGAATGACAAAAAATATACTCCAATGAATGTTTTATTTAATGAGATAACAATTGACATACCATTGCAGAAATTCCAGAGCTATCTTTTGGCTGACTGTCAGATTTAGTGTTTAGGCTCCTCCACCAATGGGATGACAGTCAGATTTTCGTTTAAACATTTAGAAGAGCAGTCTGATAAGCATAATGCCATAAAGCTATGATTACAAAACTGCCAAATGTCCATTAAGTCACTGATTGGTTTTTTTAAGTGAGTTATTTAGAAGTGCATGCATGCGCACTTGCTAATACAAAGGCATTTGCTTGGAATTTTGCACTAAATGCTTAGAAAGCAAACATTTATTTTGGAACTTCTAAACAATTAGTGGGCTGTGCCTCCAAGCCTGCTGACTTAAGTTAAGCTTTTAGAAAACCATATATATACACTCTTTCTTTTACAGAAAAAGGGAAAACAATTATACATTTAAACACTGCTATTCCGAAGACCTATTTTCTGTAAATATCGCTATTTCGAAATTATTTTTTGATCCCAATTGTATTCCTTCTTTGTTTAACTATATTTTTAATCAATAATCTTAAATCGGTATTTTTAAATTAAGGTGTTGATTTGGTTGTTTACACCTATTTATCAATCCTTATTTTGAACTCGATCATCTCATAGTTTAATTTTCACACCATACTGCATAGCATTTGGACTTCAGCTTGAGATGATAACTAAGCGCAAATAGCGCTTGTTGAAGAATGACATTGAGCAATAAGTTTGAGAAAAAATATACACAAACAATAACAGAAATCAACAAAAACACGGAAATCAAATAGACGTTTTCTGTTGGTTTTAGAAATTTTAAATTAAAATGTATAATGTTGTCTTCATATTAAAAGTATTAAAGAAGTATAATGACAAATTCATTCAAAATAGCGATACTCTCGGATAGACATTGTTCACATTATGATGTTTAAATGTAGCATGTATGGTAAGGCATTTTGAAGCACCTGTATTAAATTGTTATGAAACAGTGGAATTTAACCTACAGTTCCATAAACAGTAGACACATTAAAATGAAATGATTGTGTTTGTATGTGGAACATACATTTAACTAGATCTGCTGTGTTATTTAAACACTATTTGTAATCTATGTAATAAATGGTACAATTTATATAATGCAATGATAATAATTTGATTTGTGTTTCTAGTCTAAATGTTAAAATCCCTAAAAAAAGATAATATGGAAGTGCTATTTGAATTATTTAATAAGACTTCTTTCTTAGATTGCATATCAATGAGGTGAATTTACATTTTAATACCCACAAACAGATTGATTTCAGTACATTGCAATAATGATGCAGGGCATATTGCATGGAATCATTTCTTTTATGCTTTGTCGGTTCATAATGGATACTTATTTGCTATATAAAAGTTCTAAATGTCTAAGATTGTAATTTGTTTTCAGCAGGTGGGCAACCAAAACATGAAATTATGTCTGTTAAGATTTTAAACTGCAATTCTTAAAATTTAAGCATGATATTTAATAAATTAATAATAGCTGATTATTGATCTCATTTGCTTGATATATATAGGTTACAATCAAAGGGTTTTAGCAAACTGTCAAAGAGAATTGTGAGTGGAAACGTACTTGTAGCTAGCTAGCTAGCTAGATTATATCATAATTTAAAGTATATACCCCTGGACTTGTTCAGATGCACTATTTAAGTAATAGTAAGAGCATATTCTGTAAAATCTTAACAATAACAAAGGGCTGAGCAAGCAAAGGGAACAAGTTTTTCTTAGTTGTTAAGATTTTAAGTAATATGTTTTTAATATCTTAGATAAAACCCTTTTCTCAACAGGTGACAGGGAACCAAATTGTGACGTCATATCCATTGAGATGTAAAACAACATGACTGAATGATTCAGCATGGTACTTTTTGCATACCAATAGGCTATTTCATTTGCTGAAACATATTTGAATGTTGAGGTGCAGTTGTCTTGTCATAGCTGGAATTGCAGATTCCCAGGAGGAATCGAGGACTATCCTGACACGGACAGGAAGAGCAATTTCGAGGAGGAATTGAGGACTGTCCTGACACAGACTGTAAGAGCAGTTTCCAGGAGGAATTGAGAAATGTTCTGACACAGGCTGGAAGAGCAGTTTCCAGGAGGAATCGAGGACTATCCTGACACAGACAGGAAGAGAAATTTCCAGGAGGAATTGAGGACTGTCCTGACACAGACTGTAAGAGCAGTTTCAGAAGGAATTGAGACCTGTCCTGACACAGGCTGGAAGAGCAGTTTCCAGGAGGAATTGAGGACTGTCCTGACACAGACTGGAAGAGCAGTTTCCAGGAGGAATTGAGAAATGTCCTGACACAGACTGGAAGATCAGTTTCCAGGAGGAATTGAGGACTGTCCTGACACAGACCAGAAGAGCAGTTTCCAGGAGGAATTGAGGACTGTCCTGACACAGAGAGGAAGAGCAATTTCCAGGAGAAATTTAGGACTGTCCTGACACGGACAGTAAGAGCAGTTTCAAGGAGGAATCGAGGACTGTCCTGACACAGACAGTAGGGCAATTTCAAGGAGGAATTGAAGACTGTCCTGACAGAGAGGAAGAGCTATTTACAGGAGGAATTAAGGACTGAGAACTGTCCTGACACAGCCAGGAAGACCGGCATCCAGGAGGAATTGAGGACTGTCCTGACACAGACTGGAAAAGAAGTTTCCAGTAGGAATTAAAAACTGTCCTGACACAAAATGGAAGAGCAGTTTCCAGGAGGAATTGATGACTGTCCTGACACAGACTGGAAGAGCAGTTTCCAGGAGGAATTTAGAATTTTCCTTACACAGACTGGAAGAGCAGTTTCCAGGAGGAATTGAGAACTGTCCTGACACAGATTTGAAGAGCAGTTTCCAAAACGAATTAATAAATGTCCTGACACAGATTTGAAGAGCAGTTTCCAAAACGAATTAATAAATGTCCTGACACAGACTAGATGAGCAGTTTCCAGGAGGAATTGAGGATTGTCCTGACAAAGACTGGAAGAGCAGTTTCCAGGAGGAATTGAGAACTTTCCTGACACAGACTGGAAGAGCAGTTTCCCGGAGGAATTGAGGACTGTCCTGACACAGACTTGAAGAGCAGTTTCCAGGAGGAATTGAGGACTGTCCTGACACAGACAGGAAGAGCAATTTCCAGGAGAAATTTAGGACTGTCCTGACACGGACAGTAAGAGCAGTTTCGAGGAAGAAGAGGACTGTCCTGAAACAGACAGGAAGAGCAATTTCCAGGAGAAATTTAGGACTGTCCTGACATGGACAGTAAGAGCAGTTTCCAGGAGGAATTGAGAACTGTCCTGACACAGATTTGAAGAGCAGTTTCCAAAACGAATAAATAAATGTCCTGACACAGACTAGATGAGCAGTTTCCAGGAGGAATTGAGAACTTTCCTGACACAGACTGGAAGAGCAGTTTCCAGGAGGAATTGAGAACTGTCCTGACACAGACTTGAAGAGCAGTTTCCAGGAGGAATTGAGGACTGTCCTGACACAGACAGGAAGAGCAATTTCCAGGAGAAATTTAGGACTGTCCTGACACGGACAGTAAGAGCAGTTTCCAGGAAGAAGAGGACTGTCCTGAAACAGACAGGAAGAGCAATTTCCAGGAGAAATTTAGGACTGTCCTGACACGGACATTAAGACAGTTTCCATGAGGAATCGATGACTGTCCTGACACAGACAGGAAGAGCAATTTCCAGGAGGAATAAAGGACTGTCCTGACACAGACTGGAAGAGTAGTTACCAGGAGGAATTGAGGACTGTCCTGACACAGACTGGAAAAGCAGTTTCCAGGAGGAATTGAGGACTGTCCACACACAGACCGAAAGACCAGTTTCCACGAGGAATTGAGGACTGTCCTGACACAGACTGGAAGAGCAGTTTCAAGGAGGAATTGACAACTGTCCTGACACAGACTGGAAGAGCAGTTTCCAGGAGGAATTGAGAACTTTTCTTTTACACACTGGAAGAGCAGTTTCCAGGAGGAATTGAGAACATTCCTTACACAGACAGGAAGAGCAGTTTCCAGGAGGAATTGAGACCTGTCCTGACACCGTCAGGAAGAGCAGTTTTCAAAACATATTAATGACTTTCCTGACAAAGACTGGAAGAGCAGTTTCCAGGAGGAATTGAGAACTGTCCTGACACATACTTGAAGAGCAGTTTCCAAAACAAATTAATGACTGTCCTGACACAGACTGGAAGAGCAGTTTCCAGGAGGAATTTAGGACTGTCCTGACACAGACTGGAATTGCAGATTTTCAGGAAGAATTGAGGACTTTCCTTAGGCAAATTCACAGGTTGAAATGAGGAAGACTTGAGGTCCATCCTGACACATAATGTAAAGCAGATTCAAAGGAGGCTACGATTACAGTCCTGACACAGACTGAAAGTGCGAATTCCCAGCCCTGGAGGAATGGAGGACAGGAATCAAGAAAAGAATTTAGGACTTTCCAAACACAGATTGAAAGTGCAGATTTTCATGAAGAATTGATGACTGTCCTGACACAGACTGAAAGAGCAGATTCCAGGAGGAATTGATAACTTTCCTGTAACAGACAGGAAGAGCAGATTTCCAGGTGAAATTGAGAACTTTCCTGACACAAACTACGAAGTTAAAATTTCCAGGAGGAATTTAAGACTGTCCTGACATTGACAGGAAGTGGAGATTTCCAGGGGGAATTGAGAACTGTCCTGACACAAAATGGAAGTGCAGCTTTCCAGTTGGAATTTAGGACTGTCCTGACACAGACTGGAATCCCAGATTTCCAGAAGGAACTGAGAATTGTCCTGACACAAACTGGAAAAGCAGATTTCCTGGAGGAATCAAAGACTGCCCTGACACAGACTGGGAGAGCAGTTTCCAGGAGGAATTGAGGACTGTTCTGACACCGACTGAAAGAGCACATTGACACAGACTGGAAATGCAGATTTCCAGAAGGAATCAAGGAATGTCCTGACACAGACTGGAAGTGCAGATTTCCTGGAGGAATTGAGAGTCCTGACACAGACTGTAAGTGCAGATTTCCAGGAGGAATTGAGGACAGTCCTGACACAGACAGGAAGAGCAGATTTCCAGGAGGAATCAAGGAAAGTCCTGATACAGATTGTAAGTGCAGATATCCAGGAGGAATTGAGGACAGTCCTGACACAAACTTAAAGAGCAGATTTCCAGGAAGAATCAAGGAATGTCCTGACACAGACTGGAAGTGCAGATTTCCAGAAGAAATTGAGAACTTTCCTGACACAAACTTGGAAGTGAAGATTTCCAGGAGGAATTTAAGACTGCATGTCCTGACATTGACAGGAAGTGGAGATTTCCAGGGGGAATTGAGAACTGTACTGACACAAAATGGAAGTGCAGCTTTCTAGGAGGAATTTAGGACTGTCCTGACCCAGACAGGAAGCCCAGATTTCCAGAAGGAATTGAGAATTGTTCTGACACAGACTGGAAGAGCAGATTTCCAGGAGGAATCAAGGAATATCCTGACAAAGACAGGAAGCCCAGATTTCCAAAAGGAATTGAGGAATGTCCTGACATGGACTGGAAGAGCTGATTTCCAGGAAGAATCAATGAATGTCCTGACACAAACTGGAAGAGCAGATTTCCAGGAGGAATCAAGGATAGTCCTGACACAAACTGGAAGTGCAGATTTCCAGGAAGAATCAAGGAATGTCATGACACAGACTGGAAGTGCAAATCCCCAAGAGGAATTGAGGATCGGCCAGCCCAATCTTCATTATATCCTCAATTGAATAATTTGTACCATAATTGCGTTAGCTGGAAATGGACCTTATCACTCATCCCTTGACAAGGAAATTGTTTCAAGTATTTTTCCTAAGATGCAGTTTCCAATATGTTTTAATCCAGACTTAACTGCTTTCTATTTGTTTTGTTCTTGAAAAATGTAGTTCAGTTAATGACATCTACAGAAAAAAAACAGGAAATCGCCAAATCATGCAACAGTACAGCCAATCATCACACGTAATGGCCCAATGTTTATTTGGATCTCCCGTTTCGTGATAAAACATTTGGAAGTCTTAATGAGCTTTAATGCACATTGCATGTAATAATCAAAGCATGGTGTTTTAGATGAACACGGTTATTGTCAATTTCTGGTTTTCATGAAGACTTTTGGTGCCTGTGCTCTTGGACCAATGCCTCTATTGTCTATACAGAAATTTGCAATATTCCATCACTAATAATTTGTAGATTGTTTCTATATCTGTTATATTAAGTTCAGTTATAAGCAAGACAAAATGAAATGTTTGGAAAATTCCATTTTAGGAATAATGAAGTTGAGAAATGAGATGGAAAACAATCTTATTAATTTTGTTGGAAATAATTGTATGTTCTTTGTTTTAGCCTGAAGAACAGCTCTGAACTAATTTGGTTTGGTCACAACATGTGTGTGTTCTTTTGGTACTCAAATGTATTCAATTTGTTTCAGTAATCATTTGAAAAAAAAATCAAAGCACAACCAATAACAGCTTAATATTTGATAAACTTCATAATGTTAAATTTAATGATAAAACAAAACTGATTGAAATTCAACAAATGATATTGTCAAAATAAAAAGTCAAAATATGTATGAACAAATTTGATTTAAAATGAACAACAATGTCATTGTGGTCTTTTTTTCAATTTTAAGCTAGTTTGTTGTTGTTTTTTGTTTCTTTTTCTTTTAAGAAAATAGTAAAAAACATTGTCTTAAGTCAAGTTGTTGTTGATTTGTTTTAGTGTCGGTTCTTTGTATTAACTGTTACTTCATTAAGATATTTGCATGGACATGGTCAAAATTATTACATTGGCATATATAAATAAATAAGTCAATTCACTTTGGTTCAAATATGTGATGACTTATTCCCCTTTACTTTAAGCTTAAATCATAGACTAAGGTTCCAAACCAAAAATAAAAGTAACAATTTAAAAAAGAAAAAGTAAAAAAAAAAAACAAATATTTTTTCTAATCCAAAAGGCCCTGTCGCTATTCCTGAAACGGTGAGAAAACCCCCACTGCATTGTTGTGGTAAATACCTATATCAAAGATATTGATATTTTGGTTGGAATGATAAAAAAAATCTGCTTTGGGTATCTTGGCGATACTGAATATCCATCATAACACAATGTTTGCAGGTCATCTGATTATAAGGTATGATAGCATTGTGATTTATTGTTTTTGCAGTCATATCCTGTTAAGCTTGATGCTGTAGTAGGATAAAAAAACAACAACTGTGGGATCTGTCAGGATTATCAGTGACCATGGGGATGAGAGATGTTGGATATATTTGGTGCATTTGAACTATTTTGTGTTATAAACTATGTATATATATATACCTTGGTGCATTTTCCACTGAAATGACATGTTCAGGTACTTACCATCATCTGTTTCTCAATAAGAGGAAACAAGGTTTAAAGCTGCACTCTCAAATATTGACAGTTTTGACATCTTTAATTATGCCCCCCTTCAAAGAAGAGGGTTATATTGTTTAATTTGCACATGTCAGTCAGTCGGTAGGTCGGTAGACCAAAGCTTGTCCAAGTGATAACTTGACAATTCCTGGACCTATTGTCATCAAACTTGACATGAAGGTTGGGGCTAACCAGTAGATGACCCCTATTGATTTTAGGGGTCATCGGGTCAATGGTCAAGGTCACAACGACCTTTAACAGGAAAAAGTCAAAGGTTGTCCGAGTGATAAATCAACAATGCCTGGACCTATGGATATCAAACATGAAGGCCTGACTTAAGTAGGTAACCCCTATTGATTTTAGAGATCATTGGGTCAAAGGTCAAGGTCACATTGACCTTTAATGCTAAAAGGTTGTCCGAGTGATAACTTGACAATACCTGCACCCAAGGGCCTCAAACTTGATGTGGAGGTTGGGCCTGACGAGTAGATGACCCCTTATGATTTTAAGAGTCAAAAGTCAAGCTCACAGTAAACTTGAACACAAACTCAACACAGTGGTCAATTCACTTCCAATATGAGTTTAATGCACAACCAAAAAAAAAACCAAACTGCCAAAATTTTACCTTTTTTTTTTAAGTCATTTGTTGACATATAAGTAATCATGCAGTAAGGAATACCCTTTTCAAATAATACCAAAGATAAAATTTTACTTTATTGGCATTTAATGACAAGCTTTATTGTAGATCAAATACCTTAAGCAATGCCCCTCCTAATTTCCAGATTTGAAAGTGTTACCTGTTGTAAAATCAGCATAATTGTTGTTGACTTCTCCTTATAGAAAAGTGTAATTTTGTGTCGGTTGATCTTAGTGAGGGGCTTTTATCATGCACTTTGTCATTTTGCCTAATAGCAGATGAATTGTTCATGTGTGGTAGAGAAACATTGAAATGAAATGCCTCTCTGAACTGCATTTCTATTCATGTGGAAGTATGCTTTAATGAAATTATTACAGACATTTCTACAAGTTTATTATCTGCTTTGTCATTTTGCCTGGAAAAATAATAGTTTTAAGAATTCCAGGTTATGAGTTAGGAAAAGTTTCAAAAAAACACATATCTGAAGTTCTTTGCTAATTGTTTAGACAGTAATTGTATGTTTGAATATTTGTGCCCAGATTATGTCACAGGACAAGATAGACTCTTTTACAATGCACCGTAGTTTGACAGTTAGTTGGATCATGACTAGTTTACATCACAGTGACACTCTCTGAGTCTTGGCTCATATAGTTATACCTTGTAGTATTACTGTATAAAAGAAGTTATAAATATGATATTACAATGTCCTGATCTTCATATAACATCTTGGAAATGCTTAAAAGCAGCATTCTTAATGCTTCCCAATATGTTTGATTATATATATATATATAATAAACAAATAAATAAGGCCAAACTTACAAAAGCTTTTGTTTTCCCTCCCACTCCCCAGGTTGATTTAGTTTAGGCCAGAGATAAATAGCTTTGTTTATATATACTTTTCCAAACAATATGGACATAATCCTATTAATTTCTTCCAAGCTTGTTAATTTGAAAAAAAATCACTTTTAGTCTTAAAATTATCTGGTTTGAGCCAATATTGCTTTGGTTTGTAGTAGGAGCTAGGAGAATAACTTAGTCCTAATATAAGTCCTAATAGGTTAAGCTATGCCTCTTAGTTTTCTTTCTACGGACTTTACTTCTGGATAGCCAATTATCAGTTGACAAAAAATATGTTTTAAGTATTGGGTCAAAATCCAGTAAATCTTGATTATGAAAATGAAATGTTAAATTATATTTTATTGACACTTTCAGATCAAGCACTTCGTTTCTAATATAGAGGTTATCAATGGGTTCAAATCATTTTGTGGAATTTTAATTATTTATTTTCTTACGTGTTTATTTTATTTTTTTCCACTTTTTACAGTAGTAATTTTGTTTCTAAAATCATTTATCAAATATAAAAAAAATAAATAATCAGATTTGGTGACTTACAATTTGTAGCTAGTACATAAAAAAAGTTATTCAGCAATAATAGATTTTAATGTTTTACTGTGTATTTTTTTGATTAAGCAGAACAAGAAATGTTATCAACTGTTACGTAATTTCTTATTTATGAAGAAGACAAACAGTTAACTAATCAGAACTTTTAAAATAAATATAAGCAGGGACAAGATCACAGAAAAATTGTAGGATCTTGGTATAAAAAGAAAAAAAAATAGAATAAAGTTGACACTTACCGGTAAATTACATCCTTTCACCCTGGAGCAATTCCCCCACTGTAATAATTATACTGATCCTGATCTTTCCAATTTAAATTACCATTCCCTTATCAAAGTCATTTATTTAACCAATTGGAGGTCTAAATTTTGTTAGTCACATAACCTGATAAGTCAAAGTGTAGCCACACTACGTAATCAGAGAAAATTTGAAAATAAATTTACATTGGCAAAAAAATAAATTATTGTCTTTGGAATCCTGTTCCAATATTATTATATATATCTCATACACATTTTCTTAAATTTCCATAATGACTTTGTATTAGAACTAAGTAACTATAATGAGGAAAGTGTTTCCAGCATGATCCCATTCATCAGCTGTTAACCACCAGTAGCAGCAAGCCAGGAGTCTATGGCCACCAGTAGCATGCCAGAGAGTCGATGGTTATTGGATGGTTATTGGTTGGTCCGGCTTTGATAGCCATTCTACTGTGTTTTGGAATTATTCAAGGAGGATGGAAGCGTGGATAATGGTATTGCTTATGCCCTTGGTCAATGGGCTCACATTATGTAGTCTTTCTGTGAAAATGAAAAACAAGAAATATCTTTTAAAAAGATAAACAGAAATCAATTTGTAAACAAGGTCAGGAAAAGTGTATGATATTTGAAGCAGTATGAATTTGTTTCATTTGAATATAATTATCAATAAGAACCTTTTTAACAAATTTCTTACTCAATAATATGGCAGGGATTATTATTAGCTAAACATGTGCGCAATTACTGAGGCAGGGTTTGTGACATATCTTTCATTTCAGTATATAATACCTTTTATACTTGAACTGCAAAATACTTGCAAGGAAGACATCAAGGCAATGGCAATAATCTGACTAATATCACAATGATAAAAGGCATTGAGGTTATGTTGTTTTTGTCTCTAGAGTGTCAAAAATACTATTTCAGGATCAACAACAGCTACTTTATATACTTTACGTTTGACTTTAGGAGTTTTGGGTTTAGCAGAAGTAAAGTTTCATTTCCCTCTTCTTCTTTGGCTTAAATGTAGACACTTTAATTATCCCCCGTCTTGCTTATTTTACATTTAAAATTGGTTTCTTCGCAACTCCTCTTACGTTTTTCATGTGATTTCTACCAAACTTTCACAGATTGATGATCATAAAGTGAAACAGGGCATATTGTCAGGCTTTCCCGATTTGACTATTTTTGAAAGAGTTATTGCCCTTTGCTTATTTTACATATAAAATTGGTTTCTTCGCAACTCCTCTTATGTTTTTCATGCGATTTCTACCAAACTTTCACAGATTGATGATCATAAAGTGAAACAGGGCATATTGTCAGGCTTTCCTGCTTTGACCATTTTTGAAAGAGTGATTGCCCTTTGCTTATTTTACATTTAAAATTGGTTTCTTCGCAACTCCTCTTACATGTTTCAGGCGATTTCTACCAAACTTTAACAGATTGATGATCATAAAGTGAAGCAGCGCATATTGTCGGGCTTTCCTGCTTTGACCATTTTTGAAAGAGTTATTGCCCTTTGCTTATTTTACATTTAAAATTTGTTTCTTGTAACTCTTACGTTTTTCATGCGATTTCTACCAAACTTTCACAGATTGATTATCATAAAGTGTAACAGCGCATATTGTCGGGCTTTCCCGATTCGACTATTTTTGAAAGAGTTATTGCCCTTTGCTTATTTTACATTTAAAATTGGTTTCTTTGTAACTGCTCTTACGTTTTTCATGCGATATCTACCAAACTTTCACAGATAAATGACTATATAGTGATGCAGCGCATATTGTCGGGCTTTCGCGATTCGGCCATTTTTGAAAGAGTTATTGCCCTTTTTTTACATTTAAAATTGGTTTCTTCGCAACTCCTCTTACGTTTTTCATGCGATTTCTACCAAACTTTCACAGATTGATGATCATAAAGTGAAGCAGCGCATATTGTCGGGCTTTTCTGATTTGACCATTTTTTAAAGAGTTATTGCCCTTTGCTTATTGTACATTTAAAATTGGTTTCTTCGCAACTCCTCTTACGTTTATGACTATAAAGTGATGCAGCGCATATTGTCAGGCTTTTGCAATTTGACCTTTTTTGAAAGAGTTATTGCCCTTTCTTAATTTTACAATTTCTTATGTTCCTGAGAAACTACCCTTACCATTGATTGGCTTTCGTTACAAAAAATGCCCCATGAGGCGGGGGATATAGCTGTCTGTGACCGCTCTTGTTTCATAATTGATTGGATTCTGGAGTCAATTTGATTTTTCCAGAGTTATATTTAGGGAAGGTCAATCGCAGGTAGTGCAGAATATACCCGGTAGTAAAAATCAGATACTGCTCTGTGATCATCATATATATATGTCCATTTGTTATCATCTTGGCTTTGTATTTTAAAAAATATATTGCTTTTTGTTGGGGACTTTTTTCTGAAAATGGGGAATTTGAGAGGCTATTTTGGAGAAGAAAACCAGTGTCCTGGTTAAATGGATATGTCACATAACTGGAAAATATGAGAGGCTGGCAAGGGGGTAATAGGTCTCTATAGAAGATGAATAACTGAAAACATATTATGTTTGAAAAATAATTTAATACTTTGCACTGAAATATTACATTTCATGTGATTTCACAAAATGTTTCTTACAAGGAAAGCAGTTATAAGAAGTATCCAGAAAATTACATTTCAAAACTTAATCTTATTAGTGCCTCATGTAGGCCTGTCGACTTAACTATAAACCAATCAAAAAGTTTCATTTCCTTTATTTCTTCAGCATTATGCATTAAATACAACATTTGATTGGTCTACAATCTGCAGAGTAATTTGTCTGCATAGTTAGGTCCAAACTGAGGGTTAACAGCTATGGCTGAAAATTAACATTGTTATTGAATTATTACATGACTGTGTGGACAAAAAAAATGATGCTAATGCTTGCCATCTTGCAGGTGAATTCAGTGAATTTGAAGAAATCAGTGGGTTTTACTCACATAATCATTTTATTCAAAGCAATGTTTAAAGAAGAAAAAGTTTATTAAAATGTCAGTAACACTGTAATGTGCATTTATATATAACGGGGTAACACTTATCTCCAAACCAATTTGAGCAGCACTCTTGAAACTCTTAAACCACTATTGTTCAGCATGTTAGGTTATTCACCTGACATATCCTGCAATTTGACAAGAGTTATGGTCTCTGTCATAGTGGAAATTTATGGCTCTCTAGTAGATCTTTCATTAACATTTATCTTAATCAAAAACAAGCATTCTTATGGCATAAATGTCAAAATTGGGGTGTCCACATAGTGACATATTTCTAATGGACTGTTGTCGTCCCCTTTCTATCCTATAAAGTAATGGCCTAAAAGGTGTTCACAGAGAAACAAGTGCTCCATCTTAAAAGCTCAAAGCAATTTGCTGTGTCTGTATATTTATGAGCAAGTTATCTGGACTTTCCAGCCTGAGAAGTCACCATCATCATGCAACGGACAAACTAATTTCTTGAGCAAAATTTGAAAAACCCATATCATAAATAAGCGGGACCATTTGCTATTACAAGTTTGAGAATAGAAATAAAATGGCTCAGTATGGTGTTGTTAAGGAGGGGGGGACTATGGAAACAAGGTCATCTGTTGAAATGGGTGAAAATCTAGGTGAAATTGTTCAGGGAATGGTAATTTGGGTGCTCATTATAGATAAAGAACAGTTTCTTAATTGGTTTGACAGGAAGACATAAATATTGTAATTGATGCTTTTTTCAGTTAGTTTGATGATTACAATTAAAGATTATCATTAAAGTAGCTAATGATAATCTGTTTTTAGTTATATGGTTCACTTCAGACATAACAGTAATGAAGTATGGCTTTTGTTCATAATGGAAATCAAATAAGCTCTCTTTGAAAAGAAACAGCCTGGTAATTATTTTGGCAGGTAGAGTGTTATTTTGAAGCAATCCACAATGTGCTTCAAATGATGGCAGAGCACTTTGTACCTGAGAAAACAGATTTTGAATATTAAAAACAATTTATCTTTTGAAGTTTATTTTTTTAAATAAAGTTCGTCTTATTGATTGACAGCTTTTCTAGAAGTTTATAATATTATATCAGTGAAGCGGATATATCAAGATTGTTTAAATAAATAAGTCAATATTTTTAAAAATAAACCATTTTTGGCTACAACATAATTGAAAGATGGTATACATGTTGATGGCATAAATGTTTGTCACTATTAATAATCGTTGTAATTTTTTTAATTTTTTTTTTGCCACAATTGGTTTTATTTCTAGTAATGTTTTGCCCGTTTGGTTTCATTTGAAGTTATATGTTTTGCCAGGTTTGGTTTTATTTGAAGTTATATGTTTGCCACAATTGGTTTTATTTGAAGTTATATGTTTTGCCACAGTTGGTTTCATTTGAATTTATATGTTTGCCACAATTGGTTCAATTAGTATTGATGTTTTTACCTCAATTGGTTTTATCTGTAGTTATGTTATTGCCACAATTGGGTTCATTTGAAGTTATATGTTTTGCCACAATTGGTTCAATTAGTATTGATGTTTTTACCTCAACTGGTTTTATCTGTAGTTATGTTTACCACAATTGGTTTTATTTGAAGTTGTATGTTTGCAACGATAGGTTCAACCGGGGTATTTATATTTTTGCAACAATTGGTTTCATTTGAAGTTATGTTTGCCCCAATTGGTGTTTGCCCCAATTGGTTTCAGTTGTAGTTATATTTTGCCACAACTGGTTTTATTCGTAGTTATGTGTTGCCACAATTGGTTATATTTGTGGTTTTATTTTTGACACAATTGGTTTTATTTGTATTTATGTTTTGCCACAATTGTTTTTATTTGTTACAACTAATGTTTTGCCACAATTGGTATCATTTGTTGTATACTTCTGCCACAAGTGGTTTCATTTGTAGTTATGTTTTGCCATTATTGGTTTTATTTGTTTTTGTATGTTTTGCCACAATTGGTTTTATTTGTTGTTATATATTTGCCACAAATGGTTTTATTTGTAGTTATGTTTTTGCCACAATTGGTTTTATTTGAAGTTAGGTTTTGACCAGAATTGGTTTTATTTGAAGTTATGTTTTGCCACAATTGGTTTTATTTGAAGTGATGTTTTTGCCACAATTGGTGTTATTTGAAGTTATGTTTTTGCCACAATTGGTTTCGTTCATAGTTTTTTGCCACAATTGGTTTTCTTTGTAGTTCTGTTTTACCACAATTGTTTTTTTTTGTAGTTCTGTTTTGCCACAATTTAGTTTTATTTGAAGTTATTTTTAACCACAATTGGTTGTATTTGTTGTTATACTTTTGTCACATTTGGTTTTATTTATAGTTATATGTTTGTCACAATTTATTTTATTGAAGTTGTGTTTTTGCTACAATTATAGTTTCATTTGTAGTTATATTTTTGCCACCAATAGTTTCATTTGTAGTTATAATTTTGCCACCAATTGTTTCATTTGTAGTTATGTTCTTGCCACAATTATTTATTTTAAGTTTTGTCTTTGTCGCAATAAGTTTCATTTATAGTTATGTTTTAGCCACAATTGGTTCTATTTAAAGTGATTTTTTTGCCACAATTTGGTTTCATTTGAAGTTATTTGTTTGCCACAATTGGTTTTATTTAAAGTTATATGTTTTGCCACAATTTGTTTTATTTGTTGTTATGTTCTTGTCACAATTGGTTTTATCTGTAGTAATGTTTTTGCCACAGTTGGTTTTATTTGAAGTTACATTTTGCCACAATTGGTTTCATTTGAAGTTATTTGTTTGCCACAATTGGTTTTATTTAAAGTTATATGTTTTGCCACAATTTGTTTTATTTGTTGTTATGTTCTTGTCACAATTGGTTTTATCTGTAGTAATGTTTTTGCCACAGTTGGTTTTATTTGAAATTACATTTTGCCACAATTGGTTTTATTTGAAGTTATTTGTTCTCCACAATTCGTTTTATTTGAAGTTATGTTTTGCCACAATAGGCTTCATTTGTAGTTATGTTTTGCCACAATTGGTTTTATTGAAAGTTATGTTTGTGCCATAATTGCATGGTTTTATTTATTGTTATGTTTTTGCCACAATTAGTTTCATTTGTAGATATGTTTTGCCACAATTGGTTTTTTTATTTGTTTTTTCCTTTTTGCCACAATAGGCTTGTCATTTGTAGTTATGTTTTTGCCACAATTGGTTTATTAGTTATTAATAGTTACATTTTTGCCACAATAAGTTTCATTTGTGGTTATGTTTTGCCACAATTGGTTTTATTGGTAGTTATGTTTTTGCCACAATTAGTTTCATTTGTAGTTATGCTTTGCCACAGTGAAATATAATTTTCATATAAAGCTTGCTATATTTATTATCCATTTTTAGCTATCAGATTCTTAACTCAAATACCCAATATAAGAGATAAGGAATAAAAGTGATATCTTATCAGTAATTGCAATTATTCTTTATTACCACCAGAGGTATTGGAAATCATGTAAATACAATAGGCAGATCGGTATTATCAGGCCAGGGCATCAGATAGAGGCTTCAGTCAGCTCATAGGGAGAAATATTCAAAGCAGAATGAATGTGATGTGGAGGAAAATTCTCAGTTCCTGGAAATGACCTGTAGCGGTCCCACTGGAGACTGGTGTGGAAATCTGGCATGGGGGAAGTGATTGAGGGTTGCTTGACAAGATGAACATATAAATACTTGGGCCTGGAATCAGTGTGCAGAAGGAGAAACCATTGCATATTTTCAATTTGCCCTTGTTTTATGTACAACAGTTTATTTTATTATGCCCCCTTTTGAAAAAAGTGGGGTATATTGTTTTGCACATGTCGGTCGGTCGGTCGGTCGGTCGGTCGGTCGGTCTGTCTGTCTGTCGGTCGGTCGGTCGGAATACCAAATGGTTTCCGATCAATAACTTGAGAACGCTTTGACCGAGGGACCTCATACTTGGTATGTGTATTGGTCATCACCAGCAGATGAACCCTATTGATTTTGAGGTCAGTGGGTCAAAGGTCAAGGTCAGTGTGACCTTTACATGAAAAACGGTTTCCGATCAATAACTTGAGAACGCTTTGACCCAGGAACCTCATACTTGGTAGGTGTATTGGTCATGACCAGCAGATGAACCCTATTGATTTTGAGGTCAGTGGGTCAAAGGTCAAGGTCAGTGTGACCTTAACATGAAAAACGGTTTCCGATCAATAACTTGAGAACGCTTTGACCCAGGGACCTCATACTAGGTAGGCTTATTGGTCATGACCAGCAGATGAACCCTATTGATTTTGAGGTCAGTGGGTCAAAGGTCAAGGTCAGTGTGACCTTTACATGAAAAACGGTTTCCGATCAATAACTTGAGAACGCTTTGACCCAGGAACCTCATACTTGGTAGGTGTATTGGTCATGACCAGCAGATGAACCCTATTGATTTTGAGGTCAAAGGTCAAGGTCAGTGTGACCTTAACATGAAAAACGGTTTCCGATCAATAACTTGAGAACGCTTTGACCCAGGGACCTCATACTAGGTAGGCTTATTGGTCATGACCAGCAGATGAACCCTATTGATTTTGAGGTCAGTGGGTCAAAGGTCAAGGTCAGTGTGACTGTAAGCTGAAAAAAGGTTTTCTGATTGTCCATATTTTATTTTCTTATATAGTAGACAGTAGAAATTTATATGTCACTAAATGCATGAGTTGAAGTATCAGTTTTCAGTGAACATCTAGTTTAATTATGCCCCCCTTCGAAGCAGAGGGGTTATATAATTGCTTTGCACATGTCGGTCGGTCTGTTGGAAGACCAAAGCTTGTCCGAGTGATAACTCAACAATTCCCGGACCTATGGTCATCAAACTTGACATGAAGATTAGGTATGACCAGTAGATGACCTGCCTCATATGCATCCAATGACAAATCAGCTGTCATTTCAGTCCATGCATATTTCATTCAATTGTCCAAATATTTCTGGCAACTTGGCGCTCAGGGGGCATAATGTTTGACAAACATCTCTTGTTTTTTACATATCTTTCTCTCATTGACATTGATTTGTCATTAGTAATATGAATACCAAACACAATTTGTTTAGATTGAAAACAAAACAAAACAAAGAAACACTTAATAATTTATGAAATTCAAGGCGTTTATTTTTTGTTCATTTATCTAGGGAAGCTGCATTTTTTTGTGTGTTAAATACATGAGGTGCAGCCTGATGTTGCATGGATGCTGATTCATCATTGTTATTGTTCAAGTTCAGTTCTCATCATCAATAATTGGCAACAGATAAAACTTGTAATTGAAGAATCTGCTAGAGTTGTATGGTATGCAGAGGGAAAACAAATGTTTTGACCAGAGGAAACAATTCCTGGATGTCCTTGAAATGCCATCAACTCATACAGACAGGAGAAGTATCATTAGATAATTATTTCTTTAGTCCCATATTTAGCTTGACTTATCGAAGAATAAGGAGAGCTATACTACCTAAGTTTGTGTATACCAAGTGATAAATTGTGTCATAAATGCTATGTTTGAAGGCAATATTTTGCTTCCAAAGGAGACTTTAGACAAAGATAACTACTATTTCGTAACCATCTTAAATGAAACATAACGCAATTTACAAGCTTACAATGCCCCGCCTTTGGTCTTTTACCAGAGTTTGATTGAAAGTATAGTTTCTATAACACTTCGACAAACTATTTTACAAAACTACTGCTTGATGGAGCACTATCAAAACATTATTTTGGAAAGAGGTCTGACAAAGTGTTTGAGGAAACTAATCACCTAATCAAACTCCAGTTATAAAAAGAAAGCAGGGCTCTTTAAGCAGCATAGGTTGTCCTCTGTTTAATTCAAAATGGTGAAGGAAAAAAGAAGTTATTTTTGTCTAAAGCCTTCATTCAAAGCAAAATGTTGCTTTTCAATGTAGCAATTTATGACATAATTTATCAAGTGGTATACACACACTGTACTATTCAGCCTAGCGTTGGTGTCAGCATTGGCATCAATTTGGTTAAGGTTTCCTTTAAGTCATTACACAGTTTGATGACTATATAGTGACGCAGCGCATATTGTCAGGTTTTTGCGATTCAATCATTTTTGAAAAAGTTATTGCCCTTTGTATATTTTACATTTAAAATTGGTTTCTTCGCAACTCCTCTTACGTTTTTAATGCAATTTCTACCAAACTTTCACAGATTGATGACTATATAGTGACGCAGCGCATATTGTCGGGCTTTTGCGATTTGACCATTTTTGAAAGAGTTATTGCCCTTTCTTAATTTTACGCATTTCTTATGTTCCTGAGAAACTACCCTTACCATTGATTGGCTTTCATTACAAAAAATGCCCCCATGAGGCGGGGGATATAGCTGTCTGTGACCGCTCTTGTTCTTGATTATGTAATAGATACAGATCAAGTTTTTCTTCAAAAGTGTCCTCTTACAGTCGTAAGAAGCTGTTTCGCTTAGGAGGAACACCGATTTTGTCCAACACGAAGCTGAGGATACAATTGGTGTTTGTCCTAGTGAAATGGTTTCTTACGTTGTAAGAGGACACTTTTGAAGAAAAAACGAGTAACTGTATCTGACTTATACAACGATAAGTGTATTGTATATATTGGTGAGGAAATAAATGCATTAATAAATAAATAAATACAGATTTATAAATAGAAATGTTTTTCCTAAAGATGAACATTGGATTATTATCATGGCCTTAAATTTCTCGTGCACGTTCTGCTTACAACCGTAAGAAGACACTTTTTTAATAGCTCTGCTGGGGGTACAGTCGTATAATTACAAATACTCTGACCAAAGTTAAAGAAAGTGGCCTTAATAAATGGAGAATAAATGAGAAAAATCATTTGTGCCATATGAAGAAGTCTCATCCCCCCACATTGACATTAATCCAGTTATTTACCTACACCTACATATCACAATGTTTGCTAGATTAGCACTTCAACAACATTTCATGGTGCTTAGTTGAATTGTCAGAGGCTAGATTTGGAGTTCCATTTCCGATGTGATAAGTCAATTTACACTAGGGAAAAAACATTGACACATTACAAATATGTTTATGGACAAAACTAGTCTGATCCATGTATCTTACCACTTTATTGTACAACATTATAACTCACAATATAATCCCAAACTGTAGTAACTATTTATATTTATTAAATTACATGATAGACGCCTACCAATACTTGACACTCAATTCTACAAAATCAGTTATGGACCTTTTTGCAAGACATTGTATTTCACTTGAATTAAATTATATTGGAGCCATTAGAAACAAAAAAAAATGTTGCAAACAAATGTTATTCAAACAGAATATATGTAAGTCCATTAACACCATAAATCTTTATTGTATTATTGCCGTAATAAATAAATGAAATATTATTTCGTTGAAGATTTAACACAGGCATATAGCAGAGGTCAACAAGCAATGGTAGCATTAATATGATCATCCTGAAGTTTCCAATGTTATTAACACAAGTCCAATATGGGTTAATAAGATAGTACTTTTGCATGCTTCTTTGTCTTTCAGGCTGTTGAGAAACTCTACGAGTCTGTAAGGAAGACAGCGAGTACTGAGAAGCCATTAGTCTCCTCCCTGCCAGAGGTTTGTGGTTAAGCCTATAAATGTTGCGCTCTCCATTTCTTGAAGTTTGGAAGTTTTAAGAGGCTGTAACGCCTATAAATGCACTATTATTTTGTTTTTAGCTTGTCTATTTTGCAAGGAAATAAACCTGAACCGTTGGCATAATTCTGTCAAGATATCAAAATAAAACTTGGCACTCACCTGACAGCAACAATATGCTGCATGATTTATAACAAGGCCCATAATTCTTTAATTATTGTCAAGTTATTCTGTTTTTGACGCATAACAACAGATGACAATCTGCAGGTCTTGTTAGCTCACATGAGAACAAAGCCCTCATCGTGAGCTATTGTGATAGGGTGATAGTCAGTCATCCATCGTTGTTCGTCTGATGTCAACATTTTCCTTAAAAAAATTCTTCTTAACCACTGGGACAATTTTAAGGTGGCACAGAGGTGACATCTGCAAGACTAAATTTACATTGTGGCCACAATTAAGTAACTTGAAGCCACAACTTATTAACTTGAGGCCACAACTTAGTAAATTGTGGCCACAACTAAGTAAGTTTAGGCCACAACTTAGTAAATTGTGACCACAACTTAGTAAATTGAGGCCACAACTTATAAACTTTTGACCACAACTTAGTAAATTGTGTCCATGACTTTGTTTAGCCAATCAAAGCAGCCATTTAATCTTTGCCGCTTTATGGTTGTCACACAATAAGCACCCCTGATACTAAAATGCTATTTGTACCCAGCAAAAGTGCATAATATGGACAAAGACAGGGAACATCTTATATCAGATTACTTTCAGGAAGGCCTTTCTTGTGCTAATATTGTAACTGTTTTGAAGAAAAGTCATATACTAGTAATTCAAATAATGTCCTTTGCACAGAGTACTGAGATTGTTGACAATAAGACAAAGAGAGTACAGTTCTTTTTGTGACTGGTAACGGAATTATGCGACAACAGTGCTTTGGTATTGAATTGAGCGTTAGGTTCGAGTTTATCATCCATGTCCATAACCATGACTCGCCAGTATGACGGCGTTCCATCCTCTTTCTTCTTCCATTTGCTTCGATCAGGAATAAATAAGGCCTGTTTGTACAGGCCAATATACGGGGTATCCATAGTACTGTACTATCACTGGTAAAAGCCATAAAGAGTCAAAGATGACACAGCTGTTTTTATTGGCCAAACTAAGTTGTAGCCACAAGTTGAAGTTGAGGCCACAATTTAATAAGTTGTCGCCACTAGTTATTAGTTGTGGCCTCAAGTTATAAAGTTGTGGCCTCAAGTTACTAGCTTGTGGCCTCAAGTTACTAAGTTGTGGCCACAAGTTACTACGTTTTGGCCACAAGTTTCTAAGTAGTCAGGCTTCAAGTTACTAAGTTGTGGCCAAAATATAAATTGTGTATGCGGATGTCACCTCTGTGCCACCGTACAATTTCAACCACACTTCACAGGAAAGATCCTTGGGTGATCCTCTTCCAGATTCCTTCAATAAAAGTGGTTCCATGCAGAACTCTGGTTGCCATTATAAGTTACCCCGGATATCAAATTCCTACACCCCATGTTGATTTCTGAAAAAACATGGCCGCCAGTGGGCTACTTTTTACTATATATATGTCTATATGGAAAAGTTTAAAATCTTCTCTTCAGTACCCTCTGGCCTGATATTAAAATAATTTCACATAAATATACCTTAGGTGACCATATATCAAATTCCTTCAACTTATTGTGATTCATGGAAAAACATGGCTGCCAGGGGCAGGGCTAATTTTCACTATACATCTATATGGAAAACTTTCAAAATCTTCTCTTCAGAAACCATTGGCCCGATTTCAATATATTTTCAAGGAACTGTTCATTTCTTACATTTGAAACAAATGACGTTTCATTGTTTCAACTTTAGCATACGGACCGGAAGCGTCCAGTATGTTGTCTGATTAATAGCTTTAGAACCCTTTGTCTAATCGTGAGATGAACATTTTAGGGCCATCTTGGCCCTCTTGTATTTTGTTGTTTTAAGCTCACCTGAGCAGGAATTGCTCAAGGTGAGCTATTGTGATCGCCCTGTGTACGTCGTCCGTCATAGTCATCTGTCATCATCGTTGTCCGTCGTCAACAATTTGACTCTCTAGAGGTCACAATTTGGGCACAATCTAAATGAAACTTGGTCAGAATGTTACCCTCAATGAAATCTTGGACGAGTTCGATATTGGGTCATCTGGGGTTAAAAACTAGGTCACCAGGTCAAATTAAGGGAAAAGCTTGTTAACACTCTAGAGGTCACATTTATAATTGTATCTTAATGAAAGTTCGTCAAAATGTTAATATTAATAATCTATAGGTCAAGTTCGAATCTGGGTCATGTGTGGTCAAAAACTAGGTCACCAGGTCAGATTGAAGGAAAAACATGTTAGCACTCTAGAGGTCACATTTATGACTTTATGTTCAGAATGTATAAATTGATTAGCTCTTGGCCAAGGTCGAATCTTGGTCATGTGCGGTCAAAAACTAGGTCACCAAGTCAAAATTAAAGAAAAGCTTGTTAACAATCTAGAGGTCACATTTATAAATGTTTCTTCATGAAAGTTGGTCGAAATGTTTATGTTTATAATCTCTAAGTCAAGTTTAAATCTGGGTCATATGCGGTCAAAAACTAGGTCATTAGGTCAAATCATAGGACAAGCTTGTTAGCACTCTAGAGGTCACATTTATGACCATATGTTCATGAAACTAAGTCGGATTGTTTATATTGATTAGCTCTAGGCCAAGTTCGAATCTGGGTCATGTGTGGTAAAAAACTAGGTCACCAGGTCAAATAATAGGAAAAGCATGTTAACAATCTAAAGTCCACATTTATGGCCATATGTTCATGGAACTTGATCAGAATGTTATTCTTGATGATTTTAAGGTAGAGTTTGAAACTGGGTAATCAGAGGTCAAAAACCAGGCCACTAGGTCAAATCATACAAAAACTTTGTAAACACTGTAGGGGTTACATTCTCTCTTTGATCACCATGAAACTATGTCAGAATGTTTGTGTTTATGAAGTCTATGTCAAGTTTGAAACTGGGTAACCTCAGTTCAAAAACTAGGTCACGAAGTCAAATCATAGAAAACATTGTTAAAACACTGTTGAGGCCATATTTTCTACTTTATCTTTATGAAACCTGGTCAGAATGTACTTATTACAGCAAGGTAAGGTTTGCAACTCGGTCATCAGTGATATTAAAAAAATCATCCATGATATTAAAAAAAACTTGGGTCACTAGAAAGGATCTAACCCCCTGTCACAATTGCCCTCTCCCTGAAAACACTAATTTCACACTTGAATTGGATCAGGTGAGCGATACAGGGCCTTCAGGGCCCTCTTGTTTTATATAATGTTTATTTTTTATTTTACAATCATTATGCCCCCCTCCCCCCCTTCAAAGAAGATGGGGTATATTGGTTTGCACATGTTGGTCTGTCTGTCTTTAGGGTCATCAGGTCAAAGGTCAAGGTCGCAGTGACCTTTAACAGGAAAAAGTTGTCAAAGCTTGTCAGAGTGTTAACTCAACAATGCCTGGAAATATTGTCATCATACTTGACATGAGGGCTGGGCCAGACCAGAAGATGACCCCTTTTGATTTTAAGGGTTATCAGGTCAAAGGTCAAGGACACAGTTACCTTGGATGCGAAACTGTTGTCAAAGTGATCCCATGACCCTCAAACTTGAATTGGAGTTTGGACCTGAGCAAAAGATAACCCCTATTGAAGTTAGGGGTCATTGGGTCAAAAGTCTAGGTCACAGTGACCTTGAACGCAAAAAGCTTGTCTGAGTGATAAGACAATGCCTGCACCCATGGCCCTCAAACTTGACATTTAGGTTTTGTGTGGCCAGTAGATGACCCCTATGGATTTTGAGGTCATAGATTCAAAGGTCAAGGTAACAACTCATATTGGTCATTAAAATTTACGTCATATTTACTTATTCCCTGCTGCTAAGAGGATACATGTTTATATGCAAATATCTGACATCATCTGAACATGATTAATCAAAGCACTGAAAGTGCTGATGGACGGTGACATTGTTCGGTCTGCTGCAAGTATAGAACTAAGTCCTTTCTCTTATAAACACAGAAAATCATCGGGACCTAATCTTGCATATAGGAGCATAATTTGAGCACAATTAGACAATGCTTCAAACCAAATATCAAAGCTTGATATTTATTTTCCAAACATAATTATTCATCTTAATGCTGTAGCTTTGAAAAGTTGATGAAAAGGTCACCTGGCAATATCATCGTTAATGTTTGTTTGCAGAACTACATCATGGTCAAAATTCCATTCCAGTTGCAATTTAACAAATACTCCAAAAGGACACAATCAAGATAACTGAAGCATTACATTAACAGATGTTTTTAAAACAGTACACATGGTCCAAAGTTCAATGTTGTACTCAAAATAAAAAACGTAGGCCTTAGTTGAAGCAACTGTGCTCAAGATGATCAATTTGCAAGAATTTATTTTGTCGTAAACTGACATAAACTTGGTATTTATGTGTACAATGCATTGAATCGTACTTACTGAAGTACCACATAGTTTACAATTCATTTAGCTAAGCAGTTATTTCGTATCTTTCCATTAAAAATATTACTGGGTATGTCTACCTTAGGTATATAGCTTAAATATACCACCTGTTTGGAGTAAGCCTTCTTAGCGCAGTGGATACAACACTGGACTGCTATTTTTTTACATTTTGGTCCTTTCTCTATAATTATGATTCAAAGCTTAACACATTCTATTTAATAATTGTCCTGAGTTGCGTTACAGGAAAAAAAATGGTGCCAATCTGGTGTACAGTCTCTTTAAAGTAACCCGAGAACAACAATGATGAATTGTTTTCCAAACATAGCAACATTTTATTACAGAGGCCACAAAAATAAAAAAGTAAGTGAAAATGTCACAATCATGGTTAGCCAAACACAACATTTATAATTATTTTTTAAGCAGTACATTTTGTCCAATCTGTAAACATATGAAAGAGGGTCAACAGGTCACAGTAAAGGAGATCTGAGGACAACATTGATAATTGTTTTGCAAAACTTACTGAACTTTTGTTGCAGTACCTTAGAATAGAAAGGATGGTCAAACGGTAATTATCAAGGTTATCCAAGTACAATATTGATATTCGTTTTAAAAGTTACACACATGGTCTAAATTTCTTTGCTGTTGCTTCAAAAATAAAATGTATGTCAAAAAATCATATTCTATGTCATCAAAGCACAACATTGTTTTTGTTTTGAAAACTGTACTAAAAAGCTTTCATTGAAGTAGCTTAAAAATAGGAAAGTATGTCGAAAGGACAACTTTATCCAAGCACAATTTGATTTTTAATTTCGAAGAAATGGTCTTAATTTCATGGCTAAAGCTTCAAATTTAAATGTGTGTCAAAAGGCCACAATCTAGGTCATCAAAAGACAACATTAAATATTGTTTTCAAAACTGTCTAAAATGCTATAGCTCTAAAAAATAATTAGGTCAAAAAGGTCCCAGTCAGGGTCATCCGAGAACGACATATATAAATATATGTTTGTTTTCAATACAGTACAGATGTCAAGTTTTCATTGATGTAGCTTTAAAAAACATATTCAACAACTTCAGGAAATGTGTAAATAAGTTAGCCTTTGTCAAGCTTACTAACATATTTCCTTGACAAGTTGTATAATACAGTCTATTATATGATGACAAGTCTTAGTATCTTTTTATCAAAATATTCTTAAAGTAAAGACAGCAAAAACAACCAACCTGTTTTACTTCTCCAGTAAACAAGAGCTGTCACAGAGACTGTGCGCTCGACTATTACGCTGCTGTTCAGTGTAAGGATTGAAAAGTTTTGGCGAAACATGGATCACTGTAAAATTAGATTAGATTTCAATGCAATACATTATGTATTTGTTGAGATATTAACATGAATGTGGTTACATGGAAAATTTTAAGCAATAATTAAGTCCAATAATAATGGGCCATTATTTGCAAAATATAGTTATCTAACTTGGTTATTCAAGTAGGTTGGGTGGTTGAGTACCATTGTCTAAAGTCTCAATGCAATACATGAGTAGTTGCTGAGATATTAAGGCCAGAGTTTTTATATCTTTAGATTTACGGGAGCGCCGTACCTAAATATTGCAAAACCCAAATAAAAATAAAATTCATTTTCGTAGTTTTATTTTTATTTTTTCCGACGAACGTTGCTCCAATGTTAAGAAAAAAATAAAATTAGTGTTCTATAACCCATATCTCAGAACCAACTGGTGTACCAATTGTCATTCATTATCGGTCTTTTTACTGCACAAACCACGTAAACCAGTCCGAAATACGCAGGGAAACAGAACAGGTACCCGTTACTATAACAACGTCCTGTCAAAAGTGAAAGTGCTTTTTGTCATACCCCTTATTTCTTACAATTTCTGCAGCTATATAGAAATGTTTTAATACAAAAACGTTCCGATGTTTATGATGTTTATGTCTCATTATTTAAATCAAACCGTGGTGAACTTAGAGCGTGTTTATTGTGATTTTTTTTTTAGATTTAGTATGTTGTTCGCGTTTCGTGGAATGATTGCGAAACTTCCGGTCAAAATAAGGAGACAATGTTAAAATTGCAAAATTTCCTTCTGATTGAAAAACAAGAGGCCCAAGAGGGCCTATGCTCTACTGGCATGGCTCTTGTGGTCATTTTTAATCCAGAGCATGTACGTATGAGTAATAGGCAATATAGTTCACTTTCGTGTTTGGGTTAGCTGAAAATGCTGCAAGTTCAACATCTGAGGACAGAAAGTGTTGTAAGCAGATTAGTCGCATGAACTATTTAAATTGTGCCAAGTAAAGTCTAAAAGGTAATCTGAGGAAAAAAAATATTTGCTTTCATAACTGTACTCATGGTCAAAATTTTAGTAGCTTTAAAAATAAAAAAGGTTGGTCAAAAGGTCAAAGTCAAGGACATCCGAGGACAACATTGATGCTCGTTTGCAAAACTGTACACATGGTCAAAATGTCATTGCTGTAGCTTTAAAAATTAAAAAGTAAGTCAAAAGTGGTGGCCAGTTTTTGCCCAAGGGGCATAATTTGAAATGTTTTGCTAGGCGGTCATCATATGATGCTCCGCAACAAATATCAAAGGTATGGGCCTTGTGGTTTGAAACAAGGAGATTTTGAAAATATTTCTTAAATAAGTCTCTAGGAAACTTGTGACCCACGGGGCAGTGCCAGTTTGGACCCAAGGGGCATAATTTGAACAACCATGGTAGTTGACCACTAAATTAAGCCTTGTTCAAAATAGCAAGGATCTGCATAGCTGTTTCAGACAAAAAAGTTTTTAACATTTCCCAATTTATACCAAACCTGTGAACCCGGGGGCATGGCCAGTAATGACCCCAGGGGCATAATTTGAACAAACATTCACAAGCAATTGTGACTTTACATGTAAACTTGGCTAAAAATAGACTTTGCTCATGAAGACTTGGCTAAAAATAAACTTAGCTAAAAATAGCATTTTTTATACTTTAAAGACCCATAATCTAGGTATGCATGGGCGGATCTGGCTGGTTTTCGAAAGGAACCAACTCTAATGGATATCTAAATACTGTTCAAGTTTCATCAAGATACAATCAAAACTGATGACTGTATCGTGTTCACAAGCAATTGTTTACAGAAGCACTGATTTTTTTATACTTTCAAGGCCCATAGTCTAGGCATTCATGGGCGGATCTGGCTGGTTTTCGAAAGGAACAGAGCTCTAATGGTTATCTTAATACTGTACAAGTATCAAAACTGAAGACTGTATCATGTTCACAAGCAATTGTTTACAGACGCACGGACGCACATACTACATACACATTACCATTGCATAAGCTCTTCTGGCCTTTGGTCAGTAGAGCTAAAAATGTCAACAAGAGGCCCAAAAGGGCCTATGCTCTACTGGCATGGCTTTTGTGGTCATATCAATCCAGGGCATGTATGTATGGGTAAAAGGCAACAGACATATAGTTTATGTTTTGTGTTTGGGTTACCTGAAAACGTAGCACGTTCAACATCTGAGCCCATAAAGTATTGTAAGCAGATTAGTTGCATGAACTATTTTAATATGTGCCAAGTAAAAGTCATCTGATAAAAAAAAAAATGCTTTCAAAACTGTACTCATAGTAAAAATTTCTGTACTTTTAAAAGTTAAAAAAAGTTGGTCAAAAGGTCAAAGTCAAGGGCATCCTAGGACAACATTGATCAATTTGAACAAACATTCACAATCAATTGTGCTGAGATGGATGCACAAACACACAAAAAGATTTTCAAACCTTTCCAGATTTATGTGTACCCAACCTGTGAACCCTGGGTGTGGCCAGTAATAACACCAGGTGCATAACTTAAACATTCACAACCAATTTTGTTAAGATGAATACAAATACAAATACAAATACATTTGTATAGCGCAAAAAGTATTGTTCAATATTCGATTGCACTTCACACAGTTCATGCGCTATTTCACACAAGGCTATATACAGTCATTTACACATAAAATCTGGTAGGCTCCTAATTATAAAACAGTCCAAACAAATAAGTTTTCAAATAATGAATGCGCAAACTACAGAACTTAAAGCTAAAAAATGGCCTTTGGGCTTTCAACAAGAACAAAGCAGAGTAATTCACAAAATCAACTGCAGAAGCAAAAAAGCAAATTGTCTCTCAAAATCCTAGACTTGCAAATTGTCTCCCTTAACTCTAGACTTGAATTTACATGTATATGTAAACTTGGCTAAAAATAGAATTCGCTCATGCAGACCTGGCTAAAAATAGAAAGCATTTCTTTAAAACTTTCATGGCCCATAATCTAGGCATTCATGGGCGGATCTTGCTGGTTTCCGAAAGGAACCGAGCTCTAATGGATATCTAGATACTGTACAAGTTTCATTGAGATACAATCAAAACTAAAGACTGTATGGTGTTCACAACTAATTGTATACACAATAGCATTTTTAGCTCTACTGGCCAAAGGCCAGAAGAGCGTATGCGATGGTAATGTGTACGTAGTATGTGCATCCGTGTGTCCGTGCGATCGTGCGTTCGTGCGTCTGTAAACAATTGCTTGTGAACACGATACAGTCTTCAGTTTTGATTGTATCGCGATGAAACTTGTACAGTATCTAGATATCCATTGGTACCAAAATTGCAATCCAGTGTTGTATCCACTGTGCTACGAAGGCTTACCCTCACCGGTTGGAATATTTAAGCTATATACCTAACTTGGTAATATCACGTGATAACATCTACTAGCCAATCACGCATAAGGAATGAATTCTACTAGGTAGACATACCTAGTAATCTTTTTTAATGGAAATATACGAAAAAATAAATCAATTGTTAACTATGTGGTACTTCAGTTAGTAAGTTTCAATGCATAGTACACATCGATTCCAAGTTTGTCAGTTTTCAACAATTTTCTTCTTTTTTTCATCATACAGAGTACAGCCCCTTTAAGCTTTAATAGTTTTATTTTGAGAGTATTAACTACTTCAATCCTTCGTTTCAGACTGTTGAGGGTCAATTACTGTGGCAATGCACTGGTTCTCAGGAGCTTGGTATTGCCCAGCATGCCAGCAGCAGATTGGTCCAGCTGGTTCAGGAGGGTGTGGCCGAGTTTAGCTATGTTCTTAATGGGTTTCTTAACCAGATACCAGCAGCCAAGTATGTGATTGGTCCATCAGACTTTATATAAATAGACTTTGTGGATAAATGTTCACCACAGAATATTCCCGTTTTTTATTTTTATTGCCTTTAGCATTTATTCAGATTAAGATCACAAAACATTTTATTTATTTCCCATTAAAATGTCCGTTTTTAGAGAAATTGTCTTTATCACTTGGTCTCGATAGCAATTTCTGCATAGACTAAATATCTCTTTGTAATGGCATTGGAATTTTTGTAAGTTTATTTATAACATTATATGTTTAAGGAAATGCTAGTTGAGAGTCAAATGCATTATAGTTTATTTTCTGATCTCCAGGAATGTGTCTGGGATTGTCCCCAGTCTCGGTGAACTCCTCGTTATGCAGTATATGCTGAAAACATCGCTTGCAGAACCATACATGTGCCCATACAAGATCAGGTAACATTATGGCAAAAGGAAATGATTCTTGTTTTCTAGAGTTATCATTTTTAGAAATGTTCCATTATTGTGGTAGTAATTAGGTCTTTTACTGATAATCTACCACTTGTTCCTTAAACTGCTTTTGACATTCACATTATGCTATACTGGTTCCGTTCAGATTGTAAGCAGGCTTAACTTAAGAAATAACACCAAATGATCTTCTCAGCCAATTAAAAATTACTGTTACGGTATTTTAGAGGTTGGGATGTCCATGCTTTGGAAAATGAAGGAAATGGGTTATTTAATAATAGTGTTAGACATGAATCAGTTACTGGTACATACTAGGCAAGATATCAACTCTTGATACTAGAAAAATATGCTAATGGCATAATATTGATGGATGGGAAAATCTTTTTAATAAACCATGTTTAAAGATGGACAGCCCTGTTGTATGGGTGTCATCAGGTGGTTATCGCTCAAAAACTTCAGTAAGCGTTGATGGATAGTGATGAGACCTGGGGTGTAGGTAGCATATGTGGGTAGCTTGGGTTTGCTTTTGAGATTTGTGGGCTCAGGGTCAAGGTCACTGTTGCTAAAATAGAAAATCTGGTTTACTTAAAATATCATTGATGAACAGTGATAAGACTTAATGTAAAGGTAGCTGAAGTGAAGGCCCATTACTTATAAGATTGTTCTAGGGGTACAGAATATGGATATGAACATTGGGACTACTTAATGGGTTGATAGGGCAAGGTCACTTGAATGAAAAATTGAAAAGTAGTTTTCACTCAATAAATTAGTTAGGCATTTTTTTTGGGTATGAAGCTCATGTGTCTTGCCTTGGGATTGCTTTAAAGGCTAAAAGGGTCATTAACCCTTTAGCGCATGTATATGAGATAGGCTGACATAGCTCATTAGCAGATGTATACGCATCTGGCCGACCGTATCCATTACTGGATGTATGCGCATGGCCCGCATATTTCAATAGGGTCATTTCAATTTTTCAATTTTGCATCTTTCTTTTTGTAAACAATATCCTGGATGTTTATAAAATTAAAATTTAACCTTTTGTGTATTGATTTTCCCTTGAAAATATCGTCTGCTAAAATGAGAAGGTATTTATACTCCCAATCACAGGTGTGATATTCCATTGTGACGTATTAAGACCACGAGCCAAGTACTGTATGGAAAATCCCCCAAATTCATTGATGCGTAAATCATTAGATATATTACTTCAGTTCAGTTACCATTAAAATCAATAGAGATTATATTTATTTAAAGGTAATATTTTGTTTACAAACAATAGAAACAATTAGTAGATGAGAAAATGATGAGTAAATTTTCTGTGAAGCTGATAGATGTCCATCATAGTTTCGGCCGTAAAATAGGTCAAGTAAACACATTTGTGCAAGCATTTTGTATGATCAAGATCTTTTTATTCATACCGGAAAATCATTTTATCAGCTTTTTTTTGTAAACAATTTTATGAGGGGGTAATCAAGTTAAACAGACACCCTGGACTGGATCTCTCAGCTGGATGACACCGGATATTCCTGACATATTTCTGTGTATTATACACAAGAACATCAATTGTCGGCTTTTTAATCCAGATGGGTCTTTTTTATGATAGGGGTAATAAATTTTAGATAGATTCCAGCATTTTATTACCCTTTGATTTAATGCAATTATGACATTTCAAAGAAATGTTACAATTCCATCTTGGAAATGCATTCACAGATGAAATAAAAGAATTTAATATTTCATCATTGACACCATTTATTAGATAATATAATTATCTATAAAAAATGTAAACACATATAATGAATATTTTGACCATTATTAACACAATTAATGAATAGATGGACTCTTCATTGAGTTAACATTTAGGGTTATATGCATTTTTTTGATGACAGAAATTTTTAAGCCTTGTCTTATTTTTCCATAAACTTCAAGTAAAAATTTATAAAGTTGTTGTTAGCTGGCGAATGTTATCATTGTTCGAAAATTAACAAAATGTTGGTGACATTTGGAATAAACCTTGGTGTAAGTTGTGCTCCGTTTGTAAACATTCTTGAACACTTGATTAAGTTGATTGAGTTGTACAAAGTGTGCCTAAGTTGGACTCTGTTGGCAAACATTGACTGAGACACTGGTAGTGAACTTAACCATTTAAAGTTGTTGGAAGTTGGCTTGCATCAGGCTTAGATAGGATCCATTGTCCAAAGTTCACTTAAGTGCTCAAGTTGTCTGTCTGTCTGTCCGTAACATATCGTGTCTGTTCCATAATACTTGAACGCCTTGAATGATTTTGAAATAACCCTCTATAATGTTCACCATATTGAAAAGATGTGCAGAGAGCATGTAACCGCCAGCTCAGTTCAAGGTCAAAGTCACAGTTAGAGGTCAAAGGTCATATGACTACAATTTGTGTCCGTATATTATATGTTCTTAAGTATGTTCAAAAGCTTATAATATGATTATTTTTCAATCACTGTTTTCTAAGTCATTACTCTGTGTCCACATACTTTTAAACCACTATTTATGTTATTTCATTCTTAAGAGCATGTTCATTTCAGGATCAAGGTGGGTTTTTTTTCACACTTAGTACCATGTACACTTCGCACATTTCTTAAAACAGTTTTCTTGTTCCATCCTGCATGCCTATAAATCATCTACGCCACAGAACAAAGAAAATGACTTTAATAATGATGATCACATTTCTTTCTTTCAGCTCATGGATAAGCAACTTCTTTTAGTTTATGTTAAATGTATTTTTTTAATTGTGTTGAACTCTGCTACATAAGCAAACAGTTTTATGTGTTTTTCAGTTAGAAACAGTGGCTTTGTAAAACTTAATATTATACCGGTCAACTTGTATCGCAGATTATTAGCCAAAAGTAAACATTGTTTTAAGCAGATGTCCTTAATTAGTTTTTTTGATAAACCTTTGGTGCTACTCTTGTTTAAAGTCAACATTTCACCAAAGTACTAATTCTCAACGTTTCGAACTTTGCCCAGAATTTACCAAATCATGTTGGCATATTTAACATTTCAGCTATCATATCAGCCACTCCAAAAGAAAACCACCACTGTGGCCATGTTGTATTTTATAAATGTGTGTATATTGATACAGTTCATGAATAAAGTTATTTGATACAATTATGGTTTCTGGCACAGATATACCATCAGTTGTACAATTGTTATTGTGTTACGTTTTATTTTATTTTCAGAAACAACAGCCCAATTCTGTCATCTTTTAATCAACTTTAATTCACTGACATCTACAATCAATGTTAGCCCTTACTTTATTTACTTCGTTCTGACCCTACATAAAGACTTGCATAACCAATAGTTGGCCCGCGCTAACATCCAATTGCTGCATCTTGCAGCAACTTTTGTACTTGTTTGCTACATTTTTCACCATATTGAGATAATGTGCAAAGCGCATGTTTAAGCCAGCTTGGTTAAAGGTCAAGGTAACACTAAGAGGTCAAAGGTCATATGACCACAATTTGTGTCTGCTCCATCTCTCTTGAACAAAATGAAGGATTTTGAAATAACTGACCACAAATGTTTACCATATTGAGCAGTGTGCAGATTACAACTGGCTCGGATCAAGGTCAAGGTCACACTAAGAGGTCAAAGGTCATATGACTACATTTCATATTTGCATCATATCTCTTGAACCCCTGAAAGAATTTGAAATAATTTGCCACAAATGTTTTCCATATTGAGACAAAGTGCAGAGGGGGAGAAATCAAGTTTTTGATTACAAAAACAACTGTCTAATTACTTCTTATTTCTGTAAATTCTGATTAGTGCACCTTCATTGAAGTACCTTTCTTTCACCAATCAATTAGTAAATGAGTAGTGTTACGACCATGCTATCATTGTAGTTGGTTGATGATAGTTTGCATTTGGTGTAGATGTTCTAAATGGTTTTGATTTTGTGGTTTGTCTTAGTTCTCACCAGCATGATAAAATGAAATAATAAAAGATGATTTAATCCTAGTATGTAACACAGAAATGTATCATTACTTATTTTTTCCATTTACATGATGTTGATAAGTGCACCATCATAGAACTATGATGTCAGGCTGTCTTGATGTTACAGTGGATGTGTCATGGAAAATTGCGAATCTATTAAAACTGTCACAACTGGACAGATCTGTGTATTCCTGATAGGACTACCAGCAGGCAGGCAATAGAGTGATTGTCTATAACAAGTTTCAAACAAATACGGCCTGTGATAAATCATGTAATGTTTTCAGGGGATAGTTTTCTAGATGTGATCTTGTTTCTTAACTATGATATATGAGTTTTTTTCTTGAACTGCTGGGCTTCATGGATCTGATAGAAGTAAACAATGGAACCACGGACAAAACATTATTTTTTCATTTTAATCATACAGAACAGCAGATATAATATTTGCTTTGTAGAATCCAGCTCGAGTGAAAGATCATTGGATAGTTATCTGACCTATCTATTATTGGTCTTCAGATGACAAATTCAGAAGAATGATGGTTGCCATTGGGGATCTGAAGTCTGGTGCTAGATTCTAGTAACATTGTTTGGTGTTATATTCTCAAGTTGACAGCCTAGAAAATACTTCCCTTTTTCAGTCTGAATACACTGGACTCTGGTAGAATCCTTTTAGGCCACAAGTAGCACTTTATTGAGAAGTTCAATGTTGACCAGCTTCTATGTTGGGGGCATGTTTTCTAATCTTGTCCAGGAGTCAATCAGAAGCAGTTGAGGAAAATTAAAAGCCTTTTTCTGTTTTGATTATTGGAGGTGCTACCAAAACATACTGCCTAATGAAACTGTTAAATTGCATATATTTTTGTTACTCCCAGTCAGTCATTCTACAAATCTCCATCTATGTTGATTTGATTACATTTATAGAAACATCTTCATATAATGAACCCAAGTCCAGTTATGACAAAATTTCGTCAGAATGTGTATGGCATGATATTGGATAGGAGTTTGATAACCAGCCATATGGCTGAAGTCACTCAAGAGTATTGCCCTTTTATATAGAAATTTGCTATAATAGGTAATGTCCATTCTATAACTTTAGAAGCCTTTGCCCAATCACCCTATTTAGTCTGAAAGTATAGGGGCATACTATATTAGACAATTTTGATAACCATCCATATTACTTGTCACTCAGGAGTTATTGCCCTTTAGTAATAGAAATACTATAAAATTGCTCTTGTCTGATCATTAATACAATAAAAAATGCTCTTGTCTGATCATTAACCTTACAAGCATTTGTCCATTTATCACCAAACTTAGTCAGAATGTGTATGGGCATAATGCCTTTGACTAGTTCAATATCTATTTAAATCACAGTTGTCACTCAAGAGTAATGGCTTTTAATTATAAAAAATGTCTAGAGCACCAATAAAGTTTTACTCAGGTGAGCGATATTGAGCATCTTGGCCCTCTTGTTTACCTTTGGCTTGACCCGTACCACCAATCACTTCTTTGAGTAGAGATTAGTTGAATGGTGCCCAATCTAAAGTAAAATAAATATTTCTTTAAAATATGTTTGTATGTCTTTAAAATGGCTCAAAATTAAAATATGGGTAGAACAAGTAAAATAATTAAAAATTTTATGATCTTAACCCATTCAGTTATTTTCTCCTAGACAGTAAAACTGATTTATCTAAATTTCACAGAAAATGGAAAATGGATGTGATTTAAATGAGCAGTATGTTAGGAAAGCTTTTATTTCATAGAGTTGAAAAATAACTTGTCTTTTGGATTTGTTTATTATAAGTCAATGAAAACACATGATATACAATTGATGAGTTAAAATGGAAACTGACAATCTCCAACTGTGTTATCTTAATGAAACTTCACATTTGTATGTACCCATTTCTGATGCACGGTAATTAATGTTGTTAGAATCATTTTTTGATATAAACTAGTAGAAAAAAATGAGGCAAAAATGTTAAAAATAATTTTATTATCACTTCTTTTTCAATTTAAAAATATATTAGGAACACTCCCCTGATATCATTAAAGTGAATTTCAAAATATGGAAATGTACGGTATTCTTCAAAATAGAGTGAGAAAAGGCAGGTATAATGGCCTTTATGAAGTTATGGCTCTCTTAGTGTACTCAAGAGGAAAAAATCATAAAAAAGAACTAAAGGTCAATACATAAAGATGATAAATATTGATAAAATTTCATCTGGATTAGCTATCAGGTAATAACTAGAAGTGATGCTGACTGGGCGAAATGTGTCCCCTGATGGAGTATGGTTTCCGGCTACAAGTCACAGCAGGACTAAAATATTCTGCCGTAAATCTCTACGAGACAGTAGGGACCACTAAAATCCATTCTAAGTCACCTGCTTATGGCAATATAGTCTTAAATCAGCTGAAAATGGGATTACCTTCACAACCAATATGGCTCATGCGAATGGACAATTGTCTTTTAAAATGACCTATTGCCAACCTATTTTAAGTCAGTGAGATATAAAAAGTAATTGGATAAAATGTAAACTGGTAGCAGATTATTAGATCAAGTCAGGCTTTTATAAGCCTATATTTTGAGTCTCATACATATTATGCATAATGTTAAAAAAATATTTTTGTTTGTTACTTAGGTTGAACATGAATTTCAGGTCTTGGAATTACCATTAAATAATTGGCATGCTCTAATGTCACCCTTGAAATTGGGTGAACCTGAAGTATTTGAAAGGGAATTAAACATTTGCAAGTGAATGACAAAATGACTATTGGGCTATTCTGTATGTTGCTATGCTATTATACTATGAAGTGTGTGCAAGTTTTGCCTGCATGGGAGATAAAAGGTTGTCCATTAGGAGCCACTTCAGGAAAAGATACAATAAAATTAATAACACTTGTATGAAGAGTGATTTCTCAAAGATAGATAATTGTAGACATATTCTGTTCAAGAAAGTTTTTTTTTTATATTATTAACAATTTTTTGCAATTTTAGCAATGATACCATATTTATTTGCTACCAATTCTCCACCACTAGTCTGCCAAAAGATTCATTTGTAGGATAAGGCAATGAAGAACCCACAAGTAATGGAACTTATGTGAATGAGTATATAACACTAGTGTGATGGTGCACACAGAGATTGGATCAGTACCACCTGAGTTATTGCCCTTTAACTAATGAAATACTTAAATTTTCTTATTGAAGTGATTTTGCTATGTTAAATCTGCTGAATATAACTTTATAAAACTAAGTCTTGAACTGTTTGTTTCTTCAGATATGAATCCTTAAACAGTGGATTACAATTTTCATATTTGCTTGATTTACAGTTAATTTTCAGTATATTTTTACGGCCATTTAATAAATTGGCCATATTATAGTTTTACTTGCGGGGATGGACTGATGGGCAGAGTCCAGTATGTTGTCTGCTCAACAACTTTGTCATAAATCATCAGCAAGTTCCACAACCAAGCACATCACTGTAATGTGTATATCCCCGAAATTGCCCCTGCATTCAATCATTTTGGCTCTTGATTAATAAAAGTGTTTTTTTAACTTTCTGTTGTAGAATCGCATTACATTCCTCTTCAAGAAACCTTTGAAAATCCACTTAGTAGGGTGATTTGTAGTGTTATATGCATGAAACGAATAAATTCCGCATCTGGATCCCGCCTCGCCATGAGAGTATGATGCAACACAACACTGGACAAAAACCTGTTTCTAGCAACGTTTATTTAAGTTATCGGTCTTCCTGGCCGGAAGTGGCTCTGGGTCGCCATGGCCGTGGCAAATCACAAACGGTCACAAACGGTCCCTGTCGCTTGAAACCGTTGCCTTAAGCGATAAAATGTTGCAAAGTTAACGTTGAAGCGCCTTGCAATGATTTTCTACGTTACATCCCGCTTCTTTAAATCCGACATCACTTAACCGAACGTCGTTGGATAGATGATTACGAATCATTTCTACCAAAAAAAGCTATTTGAGCGCACACAATTAAAACAACTTATGCCTAATTCAAAACGAAATTCTCATTATGTAACGAAGAAAGAGCGAATTATGCGAACAAAACAAGTCATGCAATGTCTCCGTAAATCTGAAAAACAAGTGCATTTTGTGACTTGACTGTAGACCCCTATCCATTTCTAACAGTATTATCATAAAGTGAATGACCAATGATTTTTTTTTTATATACATGCAGTTGTTCAAATTAAAAAGTACTTTCTTTAAATAAAATTCATAATCATTATTGAATAGTTAAAGTGCCTGGAAAAATCGCAAGGGAATACAATACGTTGACTTTTTTTGCCGAGTATATCTTGGGCAAATTTGATAACCAACCCTAAGAGTAATCGCCCTTTAATTATATACATATATATATATATATGAACTAAAACTGGTCTTGTACTTAGACGCCTTTGTCCAATCATTACCAAGCTTGGTTAAAATGTGTATTGGCAGAATATCTTGGTCAGGTTGGATAACTCAGTCACTCCAGAGTTAAGACCCTTGAAGTGGCAAAACCTGTCTTGACTGTGTCGCTCTCTAAACTTAGCTTAATGTTTAACCACTTATCAACAAATTTAGTGTCCTAAAATAAGGATGGGTGTATTTTGTTCCATTGAAGTTATAAAGAGTAGACCCAAACAAGATTTTGTGTGCCTATTTTTCTTGATGACACAAAAAAATTCTTGTGATGGTTAAATATTTATTGAAATGAAACAGGATACAATTTTTGTTATATGCAAAGTAATAAAATTATTCTGACCTGTCAGTAAGGGAAGAGGGATTGCTATATAAGTGAGATATGAGACATAAAAAGTTGTTTATATGTCTCTTTGTCTCAAGTGGCTCCATGAAAGAACATAGCTTTCAGACTGGAACCGTTAATACAGAAAGTTTAAATGGTTAAAGGCACAGAAGCAAACAAGGTCTCAGAAAGTAGTCTGTCTTGTCCATGCCATTGTTATAATAATTGATATGAGTCCTAATGGCCTGTAAAATCAGGTCCTTCGGGGGGTGATGGGGGCTTGCAGGTTTTTTGGTGAGAAAGAGGTCAAAAAGTGAAATAAACGTACATTCAATCTGCTTGCACTGGGGACGTTGCTGGTAAATTATCACCTAATATTGACATAGAGTATCTTAACTGTTGTATTCTGCATGAAGTACAGCCACCTATTCCCTAAGAGAAAATATAATGAAATTTTATATGAATGAAACTTTATTACTGTCAGAGTGTTAGATAATTGGCAGACAAGACTTGCAAGTGGGTAGATACATACTTGCAGGTGGGCTGGTACATACTTGTAGGTGGGCAGATAGTCAGACTTGTTGGTGGGCAGATACGGATGTGCAGGTGTGCAGATACAGCCTTGTTCATGGGCAGATACAGACTTGTAGGTGGGCAGATACAGACTTGTAGGTGGGCAGATACAGACTTGTAGGTGGGCAGATACAGACATTTAAGTGGGCAGATACAGACTTGTAGGTGGGCAGATAAGGACTTGTAGGTGGGCAGATACAGACTTGTAGGTGGGCAGATAAGGATTTGTAGGTGGGCAGATACAGACTTGTAGGTGGGCAGAAACCGACTTGTAGGTGGGCAGATACAGACTTATAGGTGGGCAGATACAGACTTGTAGGTAGGCAGATACAGACTTGTAGGTGGGCAGATAAGGATTTGTAGGTGGGCAGAAACAGACTTGTAGGTGGGCAGATACAGACTTGTAGGTGGGCAGATACAGACTTGTAGGTGGGCAGATACAGACTTGTAGGTGGGCAGATACAGACTTGTAGGTGGGCAGATACAGACTTGTAGGTGGGCAGATACAGACTTGTAGGTGGGCAGATACAGACTTGTAGGTGGGCAGATACAGACTTATAGGTGGGCAGATACAGACTTGTAGGTGGGCAGATACAGACTTGTAGGTGGGCAGATAAGGACTTGTAGGTGGGCAGAAACCGACTTGTAGGTGGGCAGATACAGACTTGTAGGTGGGCAGAAACTGACTTGTAGGTGGGCAGATACAGACTTGTAGGTGGGCAGATAAGGACTTATAGGTGGGCAGATACAGACTTGTAGGTGGGCAGATACAGACTTGTAGGTGGGCAGATACAGACTTGTAGGTGGGCAGATACAGACTTATAGGTGGGCAGATACAGACTTATAGGTGGGCAGATACAGAATTATAGCTGGGCAGATACAGACTTATAGGTGGGCAGATAAGACTTATAGGTGGACAGATACAGACTTGTAGGTGGGCAGATACAGACTTATAGGTGGGCAGATACAGACTTATAGGTGGGCAGATACAGACTTGCAGGTGAGCTGATACAGACTTATAGGTGGGCAGATACAGACTTGCAAGTGAGCTGATACAGACTTATAGGTGGGCAGATACAGACTTGCAGGTGAGCTGATACAGACTTATAGGTGGGCAGATAATAGACTTGTAGGCAGTGTTAAACATGCTCCATATTTTGTACAGCATCAGAAATGCACTTGTCAACTTTATTATGCAAGATGTTGGGGAGACCAAATTTGAGTACAAGCTCAGGATGTCTTGTAACAATGAGAGCCATGTATTATCTGGAGATTAATGCATACTTCTGTGATAATAAAGCATGAATCATTTTCTTTTGCTTTGGAGATTTTACTTTAGTGCCAAGACCTTGCCTACAGGGGATCACCTGTCAAATGTTAAAATGATAACAAGAACATAAACAATTATTGTACAGTTCAAAGATCTGTCTGTCTCATTTTGAGTAGTATTCACATAACCAAAATTTTATTCCATGAATTTGTTACAAAGGTACCTATTTTTCCTTTAATGTTAAGTGTTGAGCACTGTTCACACTTAATTAGCCACTTGGTTCGCTTGTAATTATGTCAGTGTTTATTTGTAATGAATGAATTGAACATCTACTAAAATATTAATACAGTTTTTGGTTGATGGTAATTAAAGTCAGTAACGTGTTGTTTTGCTGGCTCCCAAAACTTGTAGGGCAAGTTCTATGTTTAAATTATGCATGTCATCAGATGGCTATTACACCATCTCTTCTACAGAAACCTTATGAGGTTGTCATAAAGTGTATGAAATAAGCACACTATGATGCTTGCAATAACTGTATACTTGTAAAGGCAGGCTACAATCATGACATATTATCTGGTTTTATATTTGAATGACTGGCTAGACTAGCTGTCTTATTCTTTACTTTACTGGGAATCCTTGTCATTGTGGGCAACAAAATGTCTCACAAGGCCTTTTTTTAATTATATGTTTTACGGAAGGCCAGAGTTGTGAAGTGTCAGAGGAGGAGGAAATAAAAATAAAACAAAAATTACATTTCTGGAATTTTATTTTTTGGTCGGGGAAAAAACACACAGAAAAGCAAAAGCTATGATGTATTCTCTATGATTTTCTTTTTTAATGTCAAGTCAATATGTAAGTGTGTGCACATTTGTTTTTGCTGTATCTGACAAGTTCACTTCATATTTTCATTAATCACTCTTTATACTTTGTAAATGAAGGTTTTCAACGAAAACTGGGTTATAAGAATGAGTATGTCGTTGGGCGGGCGGACGGGCGGGTGGGTGGTCGTCAAACATTGGTTTCTGTTCAATAACTTTAGTTAGCATTGATAGATATTGATGAAACTTGGTGTGTAGGTAGCTTATGGGAAGAGCTAGCTTGGGATTGCTTTTGAGGGGGGTGGGGCTAAGGTCAAGGTCACTGTTACTAAAAATAGAAAAATGGTTTCTGCCCAATAACTTTAGTTAGCATTGACAGATATTGACGAAACTTGGTGTGTAAGTTGCTTATGTGAAGAGCTAGCTTGGGATTGCTTTTGAGTGGGGAGGGGCTAAGGTCAAGGTCACTATTACTTAAAATAGCAAAAATGGTCAAGGTCACTGTTACTTAAAATAGAAAAATGGTTTCTGCCCAATAACTTTAGTTAGCATTGACAAACCTAAAGGAAAACTTTTTTGGCAAATACTATGAGGCCTAGTGCTAAAATATTTGGTGTGTAACATTGTCTATTGGTTATCTACCATGCTTATTCAAATTATGCCCCTTGAGAAAAATTGGCCTTACCCCGTGGGTTACAAGTTCATGATAAATACATTTTGTTAAAGCTGCACTCTCACAGATATACCGTTTTTACAACTTTTTTTATTTTTTTGTCTTGGAAAGAGCAAATATTTGCGTGAATATTTGCAAACTATTGATAAGAGATTGTTGACCAAAAGATCAGATCGCAGATTTTCATATTTCTGTTCAACAATTAATGTTTTATGGCTTTAACCGTTACTAACGGTTAAGAAAAATGCATAAAACATCAATTTTTCAATTTAAATATAAAAATATGCAATCTGATTTTTTGTCGGCAGTCTTAAATAGCTGGTTTGTATGGATTTTTCGAAATATTGGCTCATTCCAGGACAGAAAATAAAATAGTTGTCAAACTGTTCAATCTGTGGGAGTGCAGCTTCAAAATCTGATAGTTACGTAAAGTTTACTCTTGAAGCAAGGGCAGCAAGTCTTGCTATATGGTCTCCCTTTTTGTTGGAGATTGCACTACTTTCTATTTTTAGTAACAAGGGAATAGATTTTCAGTTTTATTAAGTCTTCAACATAGTCACTTCTAAGGTAATTATTGTTCTTTTTTTAGGTTCATAGATTTAAATTTAATAATCAGACTTTTCCATTGAACTTCATGTAGATTATTGTAAACTTCATGTAGATTATTCTAAGCTACAATCTTATCTTTTGTGTGGATAGTGAATAAGCCTTATATAAAGAAGAATTTGATTCTAAGAATTTGAAGGTGATGTTTTCCTAGTTGGTAAAAGAGATAATATTAGTTGAAGGTGCAGAATGTGTACTGATATTTGATTTTTAGAGCTTAAGGCAGTTTATTGATTTTATTGGATGGTGCACTGTTTGTTGTTTGTGTGTCTATACTAAAAGTTATTTCAGTGTGCAAGCAATTTAACATAGTTTTGTCAGTGTGCAGGCAATTGAACCAAGTCCTGTCAGTGTGCAGGCAATTGAACATAGTCCTGTCAGTGTGCAGGCAACTGAAAAGTCCTGTCAGGGTGCAGGTATCTGTATCAAGTACTGTCAGTGTGCAGTCAATTATCAAGTCCTGTCAGTGTGCAGGCAACTGAACAAAGTCCTGTCAGTGTGCAGGTATGAGAATCAAATTCTATCAGTGTTCAGTCAATCATCAAGTCTTGTCAGTGTGCAGGCAACTGAACAAAGTCCTTTCAGTGTGCAGTCAATCACCAAGTCCTGTCAGTGTGCAGGAAACTGTGACAAGTCCTGTCAGTGTGCAGGCAACTGTGACAAGTCCTGTCAGTGATTATCCAGGCAACATGTTTGACCAGTATGTTTTTCAATATTCTTTGAGAACAAATATCGAGCTGAATTGATTACAAAGGTTAAACTATTTTACTCAGGTGAGCGATTTAGGGCTATCATGGCCCTCTTGTTAAAAAATGACGAGCTTTTGTCATCACTTGATTGTCATCGTCGTCGGAGGCATTGGTTAAGTTTTGCATTTAGGTGATTTACATGGAAACTATCAAAGCTATCACTTTGAAACTTGGGGAACTTGTTCATCTAATACCCCTTTTCACATTGCGCCCTAAAGATGCCGAGTCTTACCAGTTTTGGGGGGTTAAAAACATGAAATTTGATGGATTTTGTTTTGAAAACTGGACTTCTTCTTTAATTTTAGTTGGATTGAATTCAATTTTTTTTCACAGACAATAAATGGATAATGCCTTCATTATCTCAAACAGGTTTTCGAGTCACACATTTGGAAGGGTAGGTGGGGGATATTTAAGTATTTTTGGACTTTGTAAGTTTTAGCTAGTCTGATATTTTATGTTTTGTGTTTGGGTCACTTACATGCAAACTATTAAAGCTATCAATGTCAAATTTTGGAATACCTGTTCACTATCAAATGTACAATATGAAATAAATAAACCGGTAAAGGATAAAATCAGACGAGCTTTCAGAACACGCAGGCAGTGCTCTTGTTTCATAACATTTTCATAAAAAATATACAGGGTTAATTAACTTCATTAATTGTCATCATTGTCTATAAATGAATAAAATGCCAATCATAAACAGCTATAATGTTGACTGTAAATAATTCATCAGGTAACACATCCGACTCGCGGAGTTCTAGTTAGAATTATATCCTAGACAGTGTCGAATATGATCTATTAATTTCAATCGCATTTTCGATTCATTGAGTTGATCAACATTTATTCAATTAACTTTTCGCTTCATTTCAATCAATTATTTGATCAACACAATTTTCCGAGTATAAAAAAGCTGCAATTTTTCAGGTCGAGTTCAGACATTTTTGGTATTATTGAGTGCAGTCACAATATTTATAATATTGATTTTAAAGTTTGACTCAAATAAGGGTAAAATTAAAGCGGCAAAAACTTTTAAGGTGAGTTTCTTTTGTATTGTATGTATGCATTTATCAACTTGAAGAAAGTGACAAAGCATATTTAAAATGTCAAGCATACAAAACATGGAACCGAACTATGGCATGGAAATATTTTGAAGAAATGTCAGCTAAACGACTATGGACATAAATTTGATATCACAGTCTTTAAGGGAAATACTGCAATACTTGGTGTATTTAGTGAAAAGTACTGGTGAACTGGTGTTATAGTTTAGCACAATTTGTCTAGCCATTGTGTGTCCCTGTCCTTCATTCAAGCCTGCCTGATTAACAGTACCCTAGGTACCTGAACCCCCAACAAATTTAAAAGCGATGTAGAGTTATGGTAGCATTTTCATACACGCAATTAAATATAAAGAAGTTTACAACACCTGTACCATTTTAAGGATAATCACAGGCGCTTAATTGTATGCAAGATTATTGTGTTTTATGGCATTTGCATGTTATTACTGATAAGACTAAAGTTGTAATTTTTTCACGAGGTAAATTGAGAAATAAGCCTGTTTTCTACTTAAACAATGCTCTATTAGAGACAGTAGATGATTTTAGTTATCTTGGTGTAATGTTCAATTATAATGGTATGTTTGGCAAAACTAAGAAACATTTGACTGATCAAGCACGTAAAGCTATGTTTAGTGTTATGACTAAAGTTAAGAAACTTTGTTTACCTGTTGATATTCAACTACAGTTATTTGATAGTATGTTGAGTCCTATTTTATTATATGGGTCTGAGGTTTGGGGATATGAGAATATTGCTATTATATCTCAATTTCAACTCAAATTTTACAAATATATGTTACAATTAAAAATGTCCACTCCCACCTTTATGGTGTTGGGTGAGTTGGGAGCTTGTCCTATTGAAAACAAAGTTTATTCCAGTATGTTGAATTTTTGGGGTAGATTAGTTAGTGGTAATAAAGATAGAATTAGTTCAATTTTGTATCAAACTATGTATAATTTACATGAAAAGGGTATTCTACATTGTGAATGGATTGTCAAAATTAAAAATATTCTAGATAACATTGGATGTTCAGAGTATTGGATTATGCAGAGTATACCTAATTTAAGTTATTTTAAGAATAAAGTGAAATCTGCATTGTATGATCAATATCTACAAAACTGGCATAGCAGTGTTTATGATTCTCCTAAATGTTTGAACTATAGGATTTATAAAATTGAAATGAAACTGGAGAATTATCTGCAATGTTTGCCAAAAAACTTGGCTATTGATCTTTGTAGATTTAGATGCCTAAATTTTAATTTACCTATTGAAAAGGGTCATTTCTATGGCATTGAAAGAGGAAAAAGACTTTGTTCTCTGTGTGATAGACAAGAACTAAGAGACGAATTTCATTATATTTTTAATTGTAATCACTTTATTTATGAAAGACGTAAATATGTTAATCATAACTTCTATAGATATCCAAATATTTTGAACTATAAAAATTTAATGTGTAGTTCTGATAAAAATACATTGATAAAGCTAGCACTCTTTGCAAAAATAATAATGCTGAATTTTATTTGAATCATCTTCCTTAATTTTATTCTAAAATACTTTTTATGATATGCTGATATGTTTGTTTGTATTGTTTTTATTGCTGTTCTTCTTCATATTTATATTTTTCTTGCTGTTGTATGTTTTGATACATGTTTTTGTTACCTCTCATGCCCATGTGGGCCAAGAGTATGAATAAAACTTGAAAAAAAACTTGAAAACCAACCACTTAACAACTTGAAGTACCCGATTTCTGATAAAGGTCAAGGCTAGAATGAAAAACACAGAAGTGTTTGATAATTGATGGGTTTTTGATTGATTTAATATTGATTTAATGATCTTGATTGGATTTTTTTTGGAGGGTGGGGGTCAGACTTAATGTGGGACTTACTGTGAAAACGTAATGACAGTACCTAAGGTAGTTGTTTCATGATGTTGTGCAGCTATTATTATCCCTTTTTAAATAGATATTAAAATGAGTGATTAAGGCACCCGAGTGCTACTAATTTACAGCCATAAAATTAATTTTTAATCAACATTCACAAAACTTGATTCATTTCAACAGTACAGGTTGAAATTTATTTAACTGCTAGCTTATAACGATTATGAGTCGAAATCACCAAGAACTATATGTCTGAAAGAAAATGATTGATTTGTTAAATAAAGAATCTTAGCAATAAACATATTTTTGCTCAATTTATTTGGACTGATATAGAAATTAACCTACTTTGTTTCAACTGAAAACTTTATTTGAAGACTTGTTTCATTTCTTTAGTTTACTCCATTCTCAAGAGAAAGGCTGATCAAGCTTATGGAAACTGTGTTGTTTTGATTCATTGAATAATTTATAATGTTATGAATAAATTGCAGAACTTTTCATATATTTTCTCTGCTTGAATTAGTATCTACTTGGCCACAGATGCAGACTCAAACTATTGCTCCATATTTGTGAAATAAAGTGGCACATGTTGCCTGGTACATAACTTAAGACAAAACCAAAACTTAAATATTTAATGTGTAATACTAACCTTAACCCAGTAATACATAGCAAGATTCTAATGTATTACACAACTAGACCAATCACAATCGCTAATCAGCACAAACTCAGTCTAAGAGACCAACCGACTATTTAGACCATTCTCTCAAAGTCCCATAGGTGGTCTGAATAGAGGGGTTTTACTGTATATAAAGTGTTTTTTCTTATCTTAAACAATTAAATCACAATCTTCTCCTTTTATAATAAATGTTACACAATGTACCATACAGAGGCTTGCCAGGGGATTTTGATATTAGACCAGGGGATTCTTATGCAGCGAAATGATGTGCAATATTGACATAATAAAAGACTAAATACAGAGGGTTTTTTTACTTTAAATACATTTATTTATTGTTTTAATAAATATACAAGATAAGAGTAAAGAACATATTAAAAAATGATTATTGTGTAAATTTATAGCATAAATATATAAAACATCAGCATTATAGAAAGGAAAACCATATCTGATTTGGAAGCCTTAAAAAGTTCCCTTAACTTCCCTGGCTATGCAGAAATGAATTCTAAGTTGGCGGGACATAGCCATAACACATAAATGAATAATAGTGAAAAAATAAAATAAGTCATACAGCACGAAATAATATTAATTATACATCAAGACATGCAAATTATTAACCCCCATATTAATTCCAGGAGCTCAATTTGTAAACATCCTGTAAATGCTAATTCTGTATGGAGAATCTACCCCTGTTATGTTTTTAAGTAAAGGGGAAGCCCAAATTTCAAGTAAAATTGTGCATACAAACAATTTCAGTTTTAAATTATATTTCACACTCATATGAAATCAAAAACAATTACAGAAAATCTAAGACATTCCAATGCATGACACAAGATCAAAGGCCTATCTGAACAAAGTGTAATAAACCATTTAACTGTGGAGTTGAATACACCAGTGATGGTAATAAAGTAAGTTACAACTGTGTGAGGTCATTGCTACAGTGGCACAAAGGTGACTTAGTAATTGTGGCCACAATTTAGTAACTTCTGGCCACAACTAAGTTACTTAAATGTATATAACTTGTGTCCTCAACTTATTAAATCGAGGCTGCAACTTAATAAGTAGCTTGTGGCCACTACTTAGTAACTTGTGGCCTAAACTTAGTAACTTGTGGCCTCAAGTTAGTAACTTTTGGCCACAACTTATAAACTTATTAACTTAAGGCCTCAACTTACCGTAAATAAGTGGGTATAAGACGATAGGGGGGTATAAGACGCAGGCAAAAAAATATGTGAAAAATCCGAGAAAAAAAACCATTTGATCTATGTTTTGGGTTAATTTAAAGGACGCATAGAAAAAATGTCAAAATTGTCTGCTGCGATTGGCCACCATGTTTGTTGACAGTGACAAATTATTTTTTTCGTGAAAATGGCGATGGTTATTTTTAAAACCATACATTACTAATAAAAAACAAAATATGTTTCATTGTTTATTCATTTCATATTATATAAAACATAACAAATTATTTAAAATTTGTAGCTGAATGGCACTGAAAAGTACCTTTAATGACAATTTGTAAGAATTCTTTCTGACAGTATAGTGTAAACGATAACCTGTCGTCAGTGTCGAGAATGAAAAGTTTAGTAATGCAAAAACCTTATATTGTACGGGTATGTTCTCAAAATGCCAACACCTACAGAACAGAATAAAGAGCGTGGCAAAGTGCGAAAAAACAAGACCATTATCACAACAGTTTGTAGTATTGGTATGTTAAACAGCTTATAAGGCAGTTTTTCACACCTTATCATACAACTGACAAAAAATATTTTGAAAGTGCACAGCTTTGCTTCTTTATATGCATGTTTAATTATTGTTATATTCAAAATAATATTGAATAATTTCGATAATTTTAATCGTACAATATTTTTTTTAAATTATAAACGTCTTAAGATATACCGTATCCCGATCTTCAACTGCCGTTTTTAACGGTATATACTCGATTGATATGACGCGAGTAACATCCCTTTCTACATAAATCTAAACAAACGATTGGCCTGAAATCAACCTCGGAAAAAAAATTCAAAAGCTTGTTACTGGTTATAATAAGCAGGCATTTTTTTACATTGAAATCTGAGGGAAAAAAGTGTGTCTAATACCCAGTCATTTATGGTAGTAACTTGTGACCTCAACTTAGTAACTTGTGGCCATGACTTAGTTTAGCCAATCAAAACAGCTATTTCATCTTTGCTGCTTTATGGCAATTACACAGTTAGCACCCCTGATTCTAAAATGCCATTTGTACCCAGCAAATGTGAACAATATTGATGTAGACAGGGATAGTCTTGTATCAGATTACATTCAGGAAGGCTTTCTTATGCTAATATTGTATCAGTTTTGATGAAAGGTCATGGAATTCAAATAAGTTTACGTCATTTGCACAGAGTACTGAGATCCTTGAAGTTAAGACAAAGAGAGTGATGCTCGTTCTGTTTTTACTTTGTTGTCAACGCGATGAAGCATTTTGGACGTAGTCATGGTTACAGAATTATGGGACACACGCGATGAAGCATTTTGGACGTAGTCATGGTTACAGAATTATGCGACAACGATGCTTTGTGAATGGATTGAGCATTATGTTTGAGTTTATCATCCAAGTCCAAAACCATGACTCGCCGCCATGACAGGGGCCTATCCTCTGTGTGACTTAGTAATTGTGGCCACAATTTAGTAACTTCTGGCCACAACTAAGTTACTTATATGTATATAACTTGTGTCCTCAACTTATTAAATCGAGGCTGCAACTTAATAAGTAGCTTGTGGCCACTACTTAGTAACTTGTGGCCTAAACTTAGTAACTTGTGGCCTCAAGTTAGTAACTTTTGGCCACAACTTATAAACTTATTAACTTAAGGCCTCAACTTACCGTAAATAAGTGGGTATAAGACGATAGGGGGGTATAAGACGCAGGCAAAAAAATATGTGAAAAATCCGAGAAAAAAAACCATTTGATCTATGTTTTGGGTTAATTTAAAGGACGCATAGAAAAAATGTCAAAATTGTCTGCTGCGATTGGCCACCATGTTTGTTGACAGTGACAAATTATTTTTTTCGTGAAAATGGCGATGGTTATTTTTAAAACCATACATTACTAATAAAAAACAAAATATGTTTCATTGTTTATTCATCCTCTTTCGTCTTCCTACTGCTTCCATCAGCACTAAATAAGGCCGATTTGTACAGGCAAAATATCTGAGGTATCTGTTGTACCATACTATCAACATTAAAAACCATAAAGCAGCAAAGATTAAATGGCTGCTTTGATTAACTAAACTAAGTTGTGGACATGGGTTACTTAGTTGTGACCAAAAGTTACTAAGTTTTAGCCAGAAGTTACTAAGTTGTGGCCTTTTTCTTAAATTCTGGGTGATATTGGGGACCAGGGGATGGGTCGAAATTTCATGGGGATTTTTCCCCCCATTGGGGGATATGGCATTCTTGATTGTACCTTTATATTCTTCATTGACTATGACGTATTTATTTTTATATATGATGCAAAAAGTCACAAATTATTTGTGTCCTATGAGAATTTAATTTTTTTACCAAATAACAAGCAGAAATAGTTTACTAAGTATGCAATATACAATGGGTATATCTAATGATGCTTGTTTTGTTACAGGAATCCTCCTCACCCGTTCATCACCATAGTAACAAACCGTCCAAGTGACTCCTGGCCTCACCTCGTGGAATATGTGACAAGGTTGTTCTCTGACAACAGGAATAGGTAGGGAAAGGGTGACAGATAGGCAGAATATATATCCTTGGTGTGTTTTATGCTTTCTTATTATAGCCTACACTCCTTAACAGGTGCTTGATACTTGTGTTTATCTGCTTTTTTTGCAAACTTGTTAAGCCCAAAACTGCAAGTTAAATTGTAATCCTTTGTCTAGTTTGATAAGCATGAAATTTAGGTCAATCTTGCTCAAGATCTGAAGTCTGAATTTTATCATGTACATTAAAATAGTAGGTCTTTAGTTCCAAACACAATCTGACTGACCAATCATGAAATTTCCAAATGATTTTGTGTATGAATAAATAGGTCATGAAAGATAAAAATGTGTCAGTAGGTCAAAAGTTAAAAAAACATTTAAATACCCTTGAAGTCCCACTTTCCTGAAAGGTATGTCTAATGTACATTGTTATGTTGGTTCAAACACTAGGTTAATTTTAAAATACTCTCAGATATACATTCAAAATGTTTGTCCTAATGATATCTAGATCAAACTCTTTTAAGAACTTGCTTTAACATTAAAGGCTATGTTACTCTGAAGTCCTTAGCAATGGGTCGCAGATGTGAGGCGGAACCTTCATCATCATCTTGTGTTTCTATTTCAGTAGATGTTCTGAACTTTATTTGAAAGTAATTAAATGAAGAAAAGAGAGCCAAAAGGAGTCTTTAATTTAGATTTATGTATCTTTTCAATGGCTATCACAACTTTTTCTAATCTCAGATGAGACATTACCTTTGATTGATATCATTCCATGGAAATTCATTTGCCAACTGTTAAAAAACATTTAATAATGCATTAAAGTTTTGAAAGTCTGTACTTTAGTAGCGAAAGAATTGTTTGAAGCCAAAGTGAAATGTATATACAGCAATTCATTTGGTGATTCTTTATGCTGTTATGATGTAATTATTGATTTTTTATTTTTCAGACTAAAAATGAACAGGAAAAGCAAATAGCCGCCATTTATGTCCCAAATGGTATTGCAGGTGTAAAAGTGATCAACAATAACTGGGATATCTTATAATGCTTATCAAACACTAAAGCACATTTTCTTGACTGAAAATGATGTTTTTAGGTTGTTTAACACTATTTATTATGTCAGATGTAACAAATTTGAGATGTTATGTAATGAATATTTAATAAAAATCCCTTAATTAACTTTTTATTGATTGGCAAATAATTCTGGATTGGTCTTGTTTGATTGCATGACAGGCATATTTGGCACAGTTTATTTGGTGCAATTGGATATCTCCTGTTGTTGGTGTCAGCATCATATTTGTCTGTTTGGTCTTAAATTTGTCCTGCTTTGTGAGATTTTGTAATTAACCGCCACTGAAGGCGAAAGGGATGTAGTAATGTTTAAAGCATGTTAGTGTGTGTTTGAGTCCCGGCAGTCTTGTCTTTGAGGTATTGACTTCAAACTTCAAAAACAAGAACCATAACTCTGGGTGCAGTATTATTTTAGTTATTGCCTTTTGTTAATTTTCTTTTTGTTGTTGTCTAGAGCATAACTTAAAAAGTCTTTTGAGGTATTTATTTCGAACTTTTGTTCAGCTCTGTCTCCTTTCGGAGAAGTACAGTGCACCGGAACTATAACTCTTGTTCCAGTAATTTCTTTTTTAAGTTGCCCTTTGTTAACTTTCATACTTATTTTCTGTCCAGAGCAAAACTCATAAATGTTTGAAGTATTGCCGGCAAACTTCATAAACAGATAGATCTCATTGAGGAGAAGTCCAGTTTACAAGAACCATAACTCTGGCAGCAGCATACTTAATTTTTGTCCAGAGCATAACTTGGAAGTCTTTGAGGTATTTCCGTCAAACTTCATATACAAATATATCACATTGAGGAGAAGAGCAGTGCACAGAAACCATTACTCTGGCTGCAGTGTTTTTTTAGTTATTTCCCTTTATTAATATTCATATTTATTTTTTGTCCTAAGCATGAGGTATTGAATCAAACATATACAGATAGAACCCATTGAGGAGAAGTGCAGTGCACAGAAACCATAACTCTGGCTGCAGTGTTTGTTTAGTTATTGCGCTTTGTTAATGTTTCCTTTGTAAAAAGGTTGATATACTGTTCTTAATTTAGCAAAGGATATGGCTGTCTGTAACTGTTTTTTTTCATTCCGAAAATGTTTTAACTCATTTAAATGACATTAGCAAAGTCCCATGTACTAGGCTTACATGTCATGCAAATTCTAGATAAAAGGCTTAAAAAGAAATGCAAGTTCCAGGTATTAGGCTTAAATGTCATTATGGTCGCAGTTAGAGGTCACCCTAACTAGTTCTGATTTCAGAATTGCAAGACTGCTGTTTTGGAGAAATTTTAATTATGTGTCACAAACTTTTGAACAAAAATACAAACACAATCATTGTGCTTTTAGCGTTCCAGAAGGGATCTTCCAGATGTTTGATCCGTTTTTCAAGTTCATCATGTTGGACCCAAAGCACCAGCCGGACTTCTCGAGACTTCGCCAGTCCCTACCCAGGGTTCTAGTCATCGGTGTACAGGACATGGTGGATGGACCTGCAAAGAAACAAGGATTCCAATACTTGATGGGCATTCTTAAGCATGTGCAGGTTATTTAAATTCACCTTGTGTTATTCCATTTTGCTCTGCTAATGCAATTTGCCTTTATGAAGGAAGCATGTGGGTTGCTCATGGAAATAAGAATGGTTCAAACTTCTTCCTGTTTCAAATTTACAAGGATGAAAAGTACAGCCCCTGGTAAACGGGTAAGCAGAAATCAATCACTTGGTCATAATGTGTTTCTTTCCAAAACATTTTAGGACAATTTTATTTGCGTCAACCAGGGTATTTTTCAAGTTATTTTTCTGTATTACATAGTACTGATTAGTTTATATTTATTGCTGATTCAATATTTGAAAAAAAAATCCGGTGTCAAATTTAACACTGATTAGAAAACAACCTACATCTTCAGTTATAAGAAATCATTAGTACTACTAAGGTTTAATCATTAAGAATTTTAACCTTCATGGGTAATTTAAAGTCCGACTTCCTCTCATTCCATACACACTTTCTATGTAAGATTTTGCGTTTACAATGTATCACTTAAAGCAGTTGTATTCTGCGTTAGTTAGATGAACTGAAGTAAAATCTAAATGACAAAGAAGGGCTTGTTCACTACGCTCACTCTGCCCATTCTCAATCATGTGGACTTAAATTAAGTGTCTTGATGATTCTTTAAACATCTGGATACTTCCAAGCTGTTGTAATTTCCATGAAAAAACAATCCTCATGGAATTAAAGGAGCTACAATGCTATAATGGATTTTGAAAAGTTTATTGCAAGTACCTTCTGCTGGTAAAATCTTATGGTTTAACACATCTAAGTCCCATAATCATCAGATGTAAACGGATTTTTTGTATGTATATCGATCCAGATGACTTCTCTTAATCTTTTTGACCTTTTTTAACCCACAGTAGGTTAAAAAAATGCATTTATTGCAATTACAAAATGCAACAATACTGAAAGCATAATCTAAGTTTTAATAGCCTGCACAAATTACAATATTATGTGACTTTCTGAATACTTAAAATTCTTTGTTGCTTTAGAAGTTTTTGGTTGAAATAGTTTTCCCAGTAATGTATCTAATAACACTTATTTTATCATTATTTTACTCGATGATGTTGAAATTGCACAAAAAAAAATATATTTATAGTATACAAAGATATTTTGGTTTTAGTGGAGTGTGACTGACCACCAGTAAATTTAAGAAAAGTAGATAAATAACATATGATCCAACAGACCACACAAAAATGTGCATTTTGCACAAAGTACAGTACCTGTCTGCGATTTTCCACTAAACAACATTGATAATTTTCATTCTAAATACTTGCATCACATTTATTTAAGAAACAGAAGCTTTATTTGCTTTATTTGAAATTTTTCTGTATTTCATTAGTTATTTCTCCAGTCTCATCTGGCAACTGCTCAGGTGCTGATTTCAAAGCGCTATGCTTCGCCCACTTATATACCTCAGGGCTTTTTTTTCTATCCTGTTTCACATACCACCAGGATCCACAATTGGCGTAGGAGGAGGGAAAAAAATTTGAAAACAGCATTTTATTTAGTTGTCTAAGAAGGCATGGCCTTAGGATTGCACTTTTCTTTTGCTGTGGCACTGCAGCATTTGTGTTAAAAGATTTAGAAAAAAGCAGTCAAATCAGAGAAAACAGCGCTTGACATTGTAATTTGATTCACATTTGTCGTTTATTTTAAAAGAGGGTGGTAGATATTTAACCTGTAGCCTCATGCACCAACTGTAACATTATAGGGACTATTTTAATGAAAAGTTGGACCTTTTTATTTTATCAATCGCTTGAATAATACTGAAAATGTTGCTTGGGCCAGGGGCAGAAGGTCCCTGGAAGTTTAAAGCCTTCTTAATTACATTTCAAAGCCTCTCCTGACATTAGTTTAAACAATTTCAAAAACAAAGCCTCATTGATAATTTATGAGCAAATGAGCACCTAGTTCACATGATCTTCTTTATGGAAGCTGTTGAAGAGCACTGATGAAGTACAGGTCTTTGCTTTGGTAATGAACTACTAATTCTGACTACAGTTGACTTTGAATTGGTGTGTAGGTGCTTTTGTGGCGGAGATTGATGACTATTCTATGGTCTGTGACTTGTCATTACTTTTTGTAGATTTAAAATGGGAACCCAAATTCTGTATGGATGTCTTTTTTTTCGCTGATGATTTCCTGACAATTTACTTTGCGACAATATACCAAATCACAGTAGAGGAAATGTAGCATTTTTAATTTTTATTTTGAATAAAGCATCGTGTGGACCACGGGAACTTCCCAACATTATATGAGACTCTATTATAGTTATATATATACACACTTTTATTTTTTTCTCTAATTATTTAATTCTAGGTGGCACTGGAACTTTAATGACCAAATGGTGATTATTTATTAGTTTGCAAAGTTGTTTCAATTGGGTAAGAATTCTTTTTTGCAGATTAAACTCACATTAACAAATATTGTTCTCACCATAACTCTTTCTTGGTAATAAAATTCCTCTTAATTGACATTTTACAATGGTGTTCTCCCATTATAATGCCCAATTAGTTGTTTGCTTTATAATTTAGAATATTAATCAAAAGAAAAAGTGGCAAAATTCCATTATTAAATATGTTTGAGGTATGTCTAAAAGAGTTTGTTGACACCTGTTTTTTTTTTTTAAATATATATAATGTTACCAAAGTACTGTTTTGTAGTTTAATATGTAGAGTTATTTAAGACAATTGTATGTTGGTGATATTTGAAAACAATATCTAGTAAATAACTTGTATGTGCATGATTATTTATCCAAAAAAGTTTTGTATGTTGCATAATTAATGATATTCTGCTAACACAAAAATGAGTGCGGGTTTTAAAACTGGTACTTTAGCATTTGATTTAAATGTATACTGATGAAATATTTAAATTAAATTTGGAAGTCAAATTTAAAGCGATTCATAAAAATGATAGATTTTGAAGCACACCTGTGTTTGTTTTTTCCAAAAAATGACTGGTCCATACTGGCCCCAAACTAATAATAAGCTAAGCTCACTATTTTAATTTTTTCATTATTTGCGTAATCATTACTTCCTGAAGAGTTTACATTTTTGATAGCAATTATCTTTATGATAATCACAATAAACCATTTCTTGTTTATCAAATTTCATTTTAAGTATGTATTTTGGCGTATTAAAATGAGCTACCGTAAATGACTGGGTATTAGACGCCCTTTTTTCCCTCAGATTTTGATGCAAAAAAAATGCCTGCATATAATACCAAGTAACATTTTTTTAAACTTTTTTTCTGAGGTCGATTTCAAGCCGAGATTTTGTTTAGTTTTATGTAGAAAGGGATGTTACTCGCGTCATATTGATTGAGTATATACGAGTTAAAACGGCAGTTGAAGATCGGGATACGGTATATCGTAAGACGTTTATAATTTAAACAAAAATATTTTTCGATTAAAGTTATTCAATATTATTTTGAATAATAAATTGAATTGAACAATAATTATACTTGCATATATTAAAGCAAAGTTGGGCACTGTCAAAATATTTTTTGTCAGTTGTACTATAGGTGTTAACATTTTGAGAACAAAACCGTACAATATAAGGATTTTGCATAACTTAACTTTTCATTCTCGACAGTTTATCATTGTATGGTTTTAAAGATAACCATCACCATTTCCACGAAAAAATTTTTTTTTTGTCACTGTCAAACATGGTGGCCAAAATGCCAGACGATTTGACATCTTTTCTATGCGTCTTTTAACCAAAAACAAAAAAGTTTTTTTCTTGGACTTTTCACAGATTTTTTTCCCTGCGTCTAATACCCCCTATCGTCTTATACCCAGTAATTTATTGTATTTAAGCCTGTAAAGCTTAAGATTATTGGTTGTCCGGTTAGCGCAGTAGTTAGTGTACTCGCTTCTCACCTAGGCGACGCGGGTTCGATTCCCAGCCGGGGTGCATGTGAGTTTGATTTGTGGTCACCAAGCCGAACAAGTGGGTTTCCTCCGGGTACTCCGGTTTACCCCACAACACAAGACCATGTTTTTGCGCAACATCGTGCCAAAAAGAGTGATTAGTATTAGTTGTAATAGCTTGTTTCTCAATCAGTGTAGAATTAAATCAGTTGAAACTAAGCTTAAGAAGTTTTGAGAAATTGTGGCCAGAACATCAGCAAACATCAAATTGAGTATAGTGTGGAAAAATTGCCTTAAAGTATATGTTTAATAAAAACATTAACAGAAAAAGATAAAGGGTAATACAAGTTAATGCAGATTATACAGGTTTTCAGAGGAAGGTAAAAACCACCTTTGTCCTGGTCAAGAAAATAAACACATTATCTAACCCTTCCAATATTGGCTATGGTTTATAAATTTGGCTAATAAATTTGATCAGCAGCAATGAGGATTATCCCAGACGAGATGGAAATTCATTTATTCGCTGCTTCAGTGATCACCACCAAAAGAGAGCGTGCTGATTTGATTTTAAGTCTTTAGGGAAAATACCTTTCATAGTCGTTTTCCTCGAAGATCGATGTTGATATTGGTCCTGTATTTATCTGGTGCCTAATACAAGGAGAAACTCACCACCATGTTTTTCTTCACTGGTAAATGCTCATACATTCTTGACTTAAATCAAGTACAAATGGGTTTTTAGATAGAAAGGATAGATCTCGTGAGACTGGGAGTAGAGAAGTAGATGTATCCGGTCTTTAAACATATATCTTACCTTAGATAATAGCTTTTATCAATAGTAATTGATGAAAGACCAGGAATTGTAAGAAACACATGTTTAGATCTTATACCAGAGGCTCATACTATCAAATAATTACATTTAAATGTCATTTTGCAAAAGAAACACACTCATACAATGTTTTACTGAAAATCCAGATATGCCTAGTAGTTGTATTTGTCTTGGATGGACAGGAAATAGACATATTGGTGCTAAAATCCCTAGATATTTCTAAATTTCCAGAAAATATAAGGATGAGAAGCATCGATATGCATGCCCCCGCATATGGAGTTTGGTTGATGTAAAGCTCACCACTTGGGGAAACTGTCAGCCAATAGACACAAGGTTTTATGTATATTGTATGTGACAATAGGTTTTACGTATATTGTATGAGACAATAGGTTTAACAAAATTATATTGTATGTGGCATTGTCTTGATTGTACACCCAGACAAATATATTAACCAAATTCTGCTGATTTCTCTCTATTGATATGTACTTGTTGTCAGATGTTTGTCATTTCTGTGATTCGTCCATCACCAGTAGAATTTTAGGGGCTTTAGCTAGACCAAAAAAATGTGTGTGCTAACAAAATGTCTAAGGACTCCCCGAAACTTATACAAGGCATGCTAATTTTTTAGTATTTTCCAGTGATTTTTAGAAGAAAAAAACACACACCATTTTCCTTAATTCAGTGTCTATGATGGAGCCACATTTGTGCTTTTATTTATAGTTGGAGAGCATATTTTGAATAATTTTCTGTATCAAAATGTTCTAAAGATAATTGTACAAGTTTGGTTTACTCAAGAATATTAAATAATCACCATTTGAGATGAGTATTTATAGATATAGCTAAACCTTTTTCAAAAATTATATCTTCTACTTCATATTCTGCCAGCTGTTTCTTAGTGTAGGTTAGAGTTGATTAAGTAATTTCTTGATGAATAAGTAACCTAAGGAAGCGTAGCGCAGTGAAGTGACCATAGTTTCTTATTCACGTAGAAATTACTTAATAAATTCTAACAAACTTAGTGTAAGTCCTTTCCAAATTGAATCAGCTTAAAAAATAAGCCGTTCACCTGTCAAAATACCTGTCAATTAATGCAAGATATTGTGATGTCATCTAAATCAGCGTTGACTCTGAAAATGAGCCTATGCGTATGCAAACAGTAGGTGTTGCTGTATGTGCATGTGCAGTTATAGAAATTTCCTTAATCATGAAGAGCCGTCTTCAGAAATAAGTAGCGAAAAATCCTTAACAAAAAGAAACGAAAATTTTAAAAATTTGGCGCTCCTGATTGGCTAACAATGTAGTGCAAACACTAAGTTTTGGCTATTTTGGTTTTTTTTATCATATTTGAGGGATATTGCTTGAGGATAAAAAAAATACAATTGAATATAGTAATACAATCATGTCTGTGAAGAGTTTATAGTACATGAAACTAGTTGAGGAAATCTATATCTTTGAGTCTAATACTATACAGTTGAAACCCGTTGGCTCGATATTCCATGGACCGGCCAAGCGAATGTCTCTGGTTACCTCGTTTGTTATTTGCTATGTTATCTCTGCAAGAGAAGAGTATTTATTGGACATAGTTACCGGACATGCATCGTAGGCTGTTCGCAACATGACACATTCTATACAATATAATAATAATAATTTAATTTTATTTTCTTACACAATGAAATATAAACACTTCTTTGTACAGTGAGTAATACAAACGTATAAGTTAGCTTGAACCGGTTTCTTCTCTAGATTACTCAGCATTTGACATTTGTAAGAATTTTTCCATTTGGAGAAGCATTCACTGCAATATTTTTTGTCAATGACGCCTTATCAAAATGCATTGAAATTAATACATGTATTGACATAATTTTGACGTCTGTACTCATGCCAATTAAAGACAGAAATTAAAATGATGGTGTGTCTGCTTAAACTGTTAAACTATTTGAATTTGATAAATATTATGATACCAAACAAGCAAATCTAATCGACTAGCACCTTGTGCTAAATGAAGCCAAGCAACACATCAAGGTGTGAATTTCTTACCCGAGCCCTTAAAAATGACATCGAGCAAAGCAAACAAAACAAAGTTTGAAATTTTTACTTTGGACTGCGAAAATGATATCGAACTTGGAGAAATATCGACCCTGAAGAGAAAAAAAAAATTGTTTCTTTTAATCTGGTTCAATTGTAATTTAAATAAAATCAAATCTAAAGTAGCGCATCATTGATCATTTGGCAATAAAAATGACTCAATAAAATTGAAAAAAGTAATAATTTACAATATCTGCGCAATCATTTTTCTGATAATTTGTATTAATTTGTACTCTGACAATCAATCTATAGTAGTTAAATACCAATAGTCTTCAAAAATGCCTACACATGTTCAATATTATTGTCAATTGGATTGATCGTGGATGGGCCATAGACGGAAGAAAAACATACCCTCTGCTTAAATTATTTTTTAAGTTCACAGACTGGCAATGTACCATCATGATTTCTTCAAAATAGTTTGGCCAATATTGCATGAAATAATTACCACAATCTCTTTGACATTAATTTCATTCCAGGAAATATTCTTAGAATCATTTTCATGGACCCATTATGTGAGAAAATTGCTGCTGGGAGAGGGAAGATGAAAATAAGCAATAAAATAATTCCTGAAAATAATAAGTTTCTACTACAAATCATAGTTTTAAAGTGATATTTGTGGTGCATGAATTGATGTGTTTAAAAAGAAAAAAAACGGAATGATGAGTGTCTTTGGCAATTTAATTGAAGTGCTTGAAGCATCAAATTCCCACCAATTACAATTTCTTGGTCAAAGAAAAATGCCCATAAAATATTTTCCATATTTATGAGAAAGCTCATATTTACTTTTACAACTTTTTTCTGAACTTTTTCAGGCTTGATGACATTGTTGGGGAAATGAGATTTTTGAGAATTGATGATATTGCATGGACAAAAAAGTTGTATTATTTTCTTTTATGATCAATGAGCCGTCATAATAATTGTGTTCCACATAAATACTATTCCGATACCATGTAGTGTGCACTTTAATAGTTGCAATGAGGTCATAAATTAAAACAACAAAGACAACGAAGGAGTTTTGCTTCATATTTCAATTTGTGTGAAGTGAGCTCTAATGTTCCAGTCGTAGGGTTGTTAAGTCAACATATTGCCATTAACTGCGTGATGTTTCCATAAACTTCATATTCATCTCATCCTGTCACGTCACTGGTCCCACTTCATTAGATATATATTTATATTTGATATTACTCAAGAAATTGCTCCAACTAAGGGACAAGTTCATAAATTGCAGAACAAATTGCTTTCGATGTTTTCCACATTGCACGATAAATTATGAAGTTCAATGTGTTTTATTAAAATTTACACTTTAATTGATAATGAAACCTTAAATTATAATAGCCCTGATTAATCATTTTTTGGAAAATTTTGATTTTAAATACCAACTTTCCCTCAAATAGGTCAAGTTTACACAGTACTCTCACATCCTTTATGTTTCTAAAACTCCTATGCAGTAATCTCCCTTGGCGAGCAGCAAAAAATCGAGTTTTGAACAATTAACATTAAGCTTAATTGTTTGTTTCGAAATTGTCACTCGAAAAAATGAATTCCAGATAATTCCCTGTATAATTTTTCTTATCCACGTTATGTTTTAACTGTTAAAGAGTAACATGTGTACACAAAAACAAATACAGTATATAAAGCCCGGAATTCACATAACATGCCGGTACAAATAAAAGGTGAATTTCATGCTTTTGAAATTCATGTATTAGACCATTGACTCTATTGTTTCCGAAATACCATATTATACTATGTATAGGATGCAAGTATAGATAGGAAGCTGGCAAAAAATTTGGTGAAAAAACCCCGGGGTAAAAACCCTTAATATATAAGATAGGATTAAGAAAACATAGACATGACATGTTTGTAAAATGATCTGCCAATAAACTTTCAAACTTGTACCTCATTTATAAACTGTATGAAGCAATAAACGTACAGTTATACATTAATCCTGCATAGCAATGTCCATGCTCTCCACCAGATCCTCGTGGGTATAACTGTAAGTTGTGTGACTCTTTGATCTGAAGCCGATAGAATATTGTGTGTTATTCAGTTGTATAAAATGGTGTTTTAATTAACTTGATGAAGGATTTACACTTATAGGCGTAATATATAAGTTTATGACCATTGATTACTACGGATAAATTAATAAGTGGTAAAATGCAAACATGAAGAAAAAAGGCAGGTTAAGCAAACACTTAAATAAAATGTAAAAATGGTAATTTTCTATGTATTCGGACAGCGAAAAAAATAATTAATTTAAGGTGTCCGAACTCTTAGGTGAATTACAGTAACATACAACAAAATGTTTTGTAAAATATTGAAATGTTAAAATGGAACAACGTTTAATTAATATTTACCTCATATCCCGATTTTCTGTTGCCGTTATAACTCAATCCAGTTAAAGCGCTGACTCACATCGAGCTTTTGTGAGTAGCGTCCCTTTTGTAAAGAAGTAAACACTCTTGTTTGTTTTCAATTTATATCTCAATAAATCATTTTAAAGTAAACATTTAATATATTTCTGCATGTGTTAAGTTGCGTGATTTTACCTACGTCTGTTGTTTTCTTCCGTGGACACAGTATCGGTACTTACCATTACTGCGTTCGTCTCCGGTCCAACATTTTCGGCCTGAAATGGACCTGTGAAAAACTGATAAAATCCTAATAGCATAGAAAGGACGCAGGCAATCTTTCAGACGATAATCTGGGGTAAAAAAGTGTGTCCTATGCATAATATAATACGGTAACGTGTGTATACTTTTGGTATAATTTTGTTTGTACCAGAGGATAAGCTTGGGAAAACCAGAATATTTATAATTCCAGGCTTTAAAAGTATTGTAACAATATTATCAACCATTGTAAATGTCCTTGGGACATATGTATACCCAACATGTTATCATTGAAATAATAACATTTTTTTGGTTTAAATCTACATACAAGTTTTTCTTCTGATTACATTGCGCCGACTTGATGATATGCATCAATTTTTTCTTCTCTGTAATCTATATCTTGAAGAGGGATTGTTAAAATTAGATAATAATTCATACATGCATACTTTGCAGACAAAATAATGCTTTAGTGAAAATATCTTAATTTGATAGTGGTACAATATTATTTAGAAGTGTTACAATATATATGAAAATATAAATAAGTCAAAATTTCTCCCAATCGACCAAAAAAATAAAAGAAATGATAGAACAATTTTCTTTTCTTTTTAAAACCGTTGTATATTGTCTTTTTTGCACATTGATAGTTACTTAAATAACTTTAGCAATGAAAAGTCACTATTTTAAACTGAAAACAACTCGATAAAATGTAATTTTATCCCATATTTAAATAGGTAAAATGATGTGTGTCATGTAACATTTTAATTTTTTCATTAATGAAAAGATTTTGTTGTATTATTCTGTTATTTTCATAACATGTGTTCTGTTTTACATGTCTCTTTGTTATACACTATAATAATAATAAATATCACAAACAGTTTGCGTGTAAAAGATCTATGTTTTAAAAGTGTATTGTATCTATTCTAATTGTTTCCAACCATGACATTCTAGTTCAAACACACCACACCAAAAAATAATTAATAACAGTATGTCTTTTTCACTTGTGTTTGTGTCACATTAAAATACACTTAAATATTCAGAGTTTCAACCAGAAATTCTTCTACAAGAACCAAAGAAATTTATTACACATAGTTTATCATCATATTTACTTCTTTACATACACAAGTAACTTTTTAAATGACTATTAATATTTTAACATCCTTTTGTTGCAGAGCTTAAATTTCTTCCACAACTGATAAAGTTAAGTTTACTTAATGCTTGTCAATGATTTTGAAGTTTTTTCGGTCATTAGATTCAATTTAAAATATTTTGTATCACAATCATGTATAAATGTTAGCTTCCAATGCCGACATTTTGTTTGGAAGGCATAATACGATGTTATCACAATGATCCTGATCAGCTTACATCATATTCATCCACAGTGAAAATCCAATTGAAATTGCCATTATAGAATTTACGCTGAACAGTATAAAATTTGACAAATCGTCTCCGAATCGTCTTCAGTTGTTGTTTTTTGGACACATGAAATAATGAAGTGGGCAGCCAGTGAAAAAATAAAAGATAATGATAGAATTTTTATTTTTATTTGGTTTTGGCAAAAAATAGGGTTGGCGCTCCCATAAACCACATTATAAAAAAATGCTGGCCTACAATTAGCATAGTTAAGGATTACAATTATTGTACAAGAATAAAACTACAATTAAGGTATAGTCAAAAACTGACTGTACTATCGATTACCAGTTACTTGAGTGGAACCGATTAGCGCTAGTCAAACTGGAATCAATTCCCAACACTAATGTATAGGATAGATGTTTTATACTGCCTAACACAGCTTACTATCTGTATATTGCAGTACAGTTCCCTTGCTTAGCGCAAGACTGTTGTTTTCTTGATTGAGTTACACTAAGTCTGCAAAACTGATAAAAAACACCCAATTTCCTATAAATTTAAAAATAACACCTTTGTGTCCCCCAATTGTAAATGACATGCTAAAGAAGACAGGCCAAGGAGATCTCAGTGGCTGTCAACTGAACTGAACTTTATTATTTTATTGTTTCTTCTGCTTTATTTTAAATTTCACCATTCCTGTGTCCAGGTGGCATTAGGTATTTCTAGTTTTGAAGTTAGACTGAAATTAATCCTCTGTTAGAAATGGACCAGTGTGAACCTGTTTTACACCCATGACCTTCATAAAACTAAGGTTCAATTACAGTAATATGTGTCCCCTCCCCCAGGACGTCTGCTAAGAGGAACAGGGTTGGGCTCTGTCCAATTGTTGAGGACATTATTCATATATGGTGATTGATATCCAGTTATACAGTTTTATCCCATTAGACACCTTCACATATCCCGGGATGTCTGCTATTGGAGCAGTGTTGGTACTGTCCTGCATATCTAGACATCATATTCTGAATGTGATTCATATACATCCAGTCAAATTTGATGCAATGTTAGGTTTGTTCAGCACAGTTCATTTAGTTCATGTACCTTGGGATGTCTGGTACATAAGGAGGGTAATGCCCGGTGTTTAAGGACATAATATTCTAGCCATGATGGATAGCCACTTTTATCCAACCAAGGCAATACACACAAATTAAATGCCTGATTTACTATCAAGTTTGGTAATTCTCGTTGTTATGTATTGCAACATCAACATTATGTTTATGACCACTGGGCATATAACACTAGATGGCAGCAATGTCAGGCGAAATGATTGTCCCAGTCTGCAAGAGTAGATTGCATAGTTGAATTTATTACCACATTGTCAACAAACGTAATAAAAAGCAAACAGAAGGCAGATCTTATGAGCAAAAGCAATTACATGTTAACATGAATGTACTTTCTCTTTGTACTTTCTCTTTATACTTGTATACAGAAACATACATTTCGTTTAAATAATAAGTTCATAGAAAAACAAAAGATGAACCAATGTACATAATTGTCTGTGTAAATGAAGTTTTTTTGTGTGTGTTTTTTTACAGATGGCCAGCTCAGATGAGGTTATGGAATGTTGCTATCTGTGTGCTGATCTTCTACATCTCTATGGCAATAGGATGGATGACCTTGACCTTGAACAAGGTCAGGAGGTTGTGAGCCAGGCCTTGAAGCTGTGTTTAACCTGTCAGGGGCTGGGACTGGACTTCTTCAGTTTGCTGCAGGCACTGACCTCCCTCTGCAACAAACACCCCAAGGTTTTCACTCTTAAGTATAGCTTGATGTATGAATATTTTTTTCTGCGGGTTCAGCAAACTGTGCTTGGCAAAAATAGAATTAGATAGAGGTCTGATAGCCAAATGAAATCAGGGAATACCATTGCCTGCTTTCATCCCACTTGCTTATGCACACAAATTTAGCTTCATTTGCAGTCAGTTTCTCTTTCCCTACAATTTGCATAATGAATCTCTGTGGTTGAAATGTCCCAAATTCAATATACCATCTCCATTCATTGAATGCCACAGAGTATCCCTTTGATGACCTATCTTGTGGATAATGAAACATGGCGAAATGGAAGAGTGCTCCCTTAACCTAATTAGAGGTTCAGGGAGTTGACTCATTTATGCAATTAACTTGTCAATGTCTTGAATTTAACCAAGATATTACCCTGATATGTTCTGTGATTAATCCTTGCTCCTATCCAAAGAGATTGTTAAACACATTGCATTCTAGTTATTTGAGGATATAAAACAAGGACAGTGATTCAATGAATGTCTTTGAATGTCCGTGTTCTGATTAAGTTAGGTTGTGATTTAAATATAAATATTTCTCATGAAGACAGCAATTTTGAAATGTTATAACTGACAGATGTGTCTGACTTGTGTAATACTATTTAAAACAAGAAATATCTTTAAAAAAGATGAACAAGGATCAATTTGTAAATAAAGTCAAGAAGTGTTTGAAAAAGCAGTATTAACTTAACATGTGCATATTGTTTTTATTTGAATTTTTTTTTTTTGCACAAAATCTTATACTCCGTAATATGGCAGGAAGTATTATATGCTATTATACATGTGTGTAAATTCTGAGGCAGGATTTTTGCCATGTTTCATTTCAATATATAATACCTTTTATACTTAATAAAGCAAATATTTGCACAACTTCATAGGTCTGTGTAAGAAGACATCAACGCAATGGCAATAATCTGACTGACTGAATGCATTATGTAGTTGTAAATAATAGATGTTTTTGTCCATTTACAATTTTTTTGTACTAATCACAATGCTAAAAGGCATTGAGGTTATGTTGTTGTTGTCTCGAGAGTGTCAAAAATACTATTTCAGGATCAACAACAGCTTATTTTTTATATTAAATGTTTATGTTTAGGAGTCTTGGATTCAGCAGAAGTAAAGTTTCATTTCCCCTTTCTTCTGCTTATGTTTCATAATTGACCATATTCCTGAATCAAATGTTTTTTTCCAGTTTTAGTAAGATGAGGTGAATCCCAGGTAATGCAGAATATAGAAAATCATATACCCATACATGTGATAATTTCTTGGGTCGATTCCGGGACACTCGTCGTAATGTCAACGCACACTAGGGGGGTCCTGGGGCATGCCACCCCGGAATTTTTTTGAAATGGGGAACATCTGTGGTGCATTCTAGAGCATATCTGGGGCTATTTCAGTCGTTTTTAACATCGGGAAAATGTACCTATTTTGACTGCCAAGACGTATTTTTTACTTGACATGGTTTTTTTTTTTCTGCCTTTTCTTGAAAAAATAAAACCACCAGATATTTTCCCAGGCTTTAAATGAAGTGCTAACCAGGAGGATATGCAGTCTACTTTCGGTTTCATTAAACAGGAAATAAACAAATATACGGGCACCTGTTTTCCCGCGCTTTTGAGAACATGCGACGTGTCTGTCACGTCAGGAGAAAGACCCACGGTTTCTGCAGGGCGTGATATTTGTGGGTTTGAACAAGAACATCAACGGAAGGATTTCAATTTTATTGCGTTTTATAATCATACCAGCATGAATTAATAAAAATGAATAAATAATACAATAGATTTTCTATGTGTAATATGTATTTCAATATACACAACGATAGTTCGAAAAAAAGTTCAAAACACTAAAATTCCTTATGGACGCGTAAGTTGTTTAAAGTATAACGACATATCGACTTTGAAATTTGAATGGAATATGGGATGTTTTCCGTGTTTTAATTTTGTTTTTTTACTCATTTTGTCACTTTCTTTGAACTTACCTTCATGCTCGTTTGTCGGTAAAATGTGTGAAAAATATCAATTCATCAATTAAAAGCTATCATTCATAAGACCAAACAAATCCATATGAAAACAATGAATTTGTATACAAGAACCCTCCCGACTCGTTAAGCACAACAATAGGCCAATAGATCAATTATCGGGTAAAATTAAGATAATTGATTCTGAGATTTTTTTTTCGTTTTTTTTTTTTTGACTTTCCGGGACAAACATGCACCCTCCTTGACTCCGTAACAGAGATACGATTTCCGGGATACACCAACGAAAATGTTTCATTTCCTTTATTTCTTCGACATTATTCATTAAATATAACATCTAGGTTTAAACTGAGACTTTATAAACAACTATCATTGAAAAAAAAGTGAAACTGTATGATATATTTTTAACAATTTTCTTTATATGAACAAGTATTCTGTCTGAGCTTAGCGTGACAAGTCTTTTTATATCACTTGTAATGAAGAGACCTATTGCTTCTCCAGTTTGAAGAGTCATTATATAGATGCCTGAATAGTCTTTGGAACCTAAAGGAATAAATCAGTTGGCAAGATATACTGGTGTTATTATAACCCTTTGTTATGTCAAGCAATAACAAGATATCACCCATATCATAACCCATTTTAGGTCATTTTCACTTTTAATTTTTTGTTATTTTCAAGTGTCATTGTTTGCCAGGAAAATTCATTATTTTGTAGTAGAAAGAAAAAGAGTTTGAAGGAGGAAAATTCTAGCACTCAGACAAAATGAAAAAGTTATGTACGAGGGATGATTCAAGGCAACGAAGACTTTTCCAACAAAGCCCACATTTCAATAACTTAAGGAAAAATGATATACCTCATAGTAAATGGGAATCTTTATAGAATGGACAGAATATTCAATGATAAAATGATATTTGTTTGTTTTGTATTTAGAGTTTATAAAGGTCTGCCTGAGCCAATTTGCTGCAATACAGTATGTCAAGTTGAACCAAGTTGAAAACAGAATGAGAAACAAGCAGATATAGTTCTATATGTCAAGTATCAATACATTATTATATTATTATTATAGTATGGAGACCACCAGTTCTGAATTCTCCGAATATCCCAGTATTATTTGGAGAGAACTTCCCTGACCATATATCAGTACTGAACTTCCAAGTATTCCAGTATTAATGGGAGAGAACTTTCTAAATGGGCATTGACAGATCCTGAATTCCCCAAATATCCAAGTGTTATTGGAAGAGAACTTCCCTGGCCATTTACCAGTACTGAATTCTCCAAATTTCCAAGTATGATTGGGAGAGAACTTCCCTGGCCATTCACCAGTACTGAGTTCTTCAAATATCCCAGTGTATGGGAGAGAACTTCCCTGGCCATTTACCAGTACTGAATTCTCCAAATTTCCCAGTATGATTGGAGAGAACTTCCCTGGCCATTTACCAGTACTGAGTTCTCCAAATATCCCAGTGTTATTGGGAGAGAACTTCCCTGGCCATTTACCAGTACTGAGTTCTCCAAATATCCCAGTGTTATTGGAAGAGAACTTCCCTGGCCATTTACCAGTACTGAGTTCTCCAAATATCCCAGTGTTATTGGAAGAGAACTTCCCTGGCCATTTACCAGTACTGAGTTCTCCAAATATCCCAGTGTTATTGGAAGAGAACTTCCCTGGCCATTTACCAGTACTGAGTTCTCCAAATATCCCAGTGTTATGGAAGAGAACTTCCCTGGCCATTTACCAGTACTGAGTTCTCCAAATATCCCAGTGTATTGGAAGAGAACTTCCCTGGCCATTTACCAGTACTGAGTTCTCCAAATATCCCAGTGTATTGGAAGAGAACTTCCCTGGCCATTTACCAGTACTGAGTTCTCCAAATATCCCAGTGTTATTGGAAGAGAACTTCCCTGGCCATTTACCAGTACTGATTCTCCAAATATCCCAGTGTTATTGGAAGAGAACTTCCCTGGCCATTTACCAGTACTGAGTTCTCCAAATATCCCAGTGTTATTGGAAGAGAACTTCCCTGGCCATTTACCAGTACTGAGTTCTCCAAATATCCCAGTGTTATTGGAGAGAACTTCCCTGGCATTACCAGTACTGAGTTCTCCAAATATCCCAGTGTTATTGGAAGAGAACTTCCCTGAGCATTAACCAGTACTGAGTTCTCCAAATATCCCAGTGTTATTGGAAGAGAACTTCCCTGGCCATTTACCAGTACTGAGTTCTCCAAATATCCCAGTGTTATTGCGAGAGAACTTCCCTGGCCATTTACCAGTACTGAGTTCTCCAAATATCCCAGTGTTATTGCGAGAGAACTTCCCTGGCCATTTACAGTTGAGTCTTTTCTCCCATGTGTTATTGCGAGAGAACTTCCCTGGCCATTTACCAGTACTGATTCTCCAAATATCCCAGTGTTATTGGAAGAGAACTTCCCTGGCCATTTACCAGTACTGAGTTCCAAATATCCCAGTGTTATTGCGAGAGAACTTCCCTGGCCATTTACCAGTACTGAGTTCTCCAAATATCCCAGTGTTATTGCGAGAGAACTTCCCTGGCCATTTACCAGTACTGAGTTCTCCAAATATCCCAGTGTTATTGGAAGAGAACTTCCCTGAGCATTAACCAGTAATGAGTTCTCCAAATATCCCAGTGTTATTGGAGAGAACTTCCTGGCCATTTACCAGTACTGAGTTCTCCAAATATCCCAGTGTTATTGGAAGAGAACTTCCCTGGCCATTTACCAGTACTGAGTTCTCCAAATATCCCAGTGTTATTGCGAGAGAACTTCCCTGGCCATTTACCAGTACTGAGTTCTCCAAATATCCCAGTGTTATTGCGAGAGATTTTCCCTGGCCATTTACCAGTACTGAGTTCTCCAAATATCCCAGTGTTATTGGAAGAGAACTTCCCTGAGCATTAACCAGTAATGAATTCTCCAAATATCCCAGTGTTATTGGAAGAGAACTTCCCTGGCCATTTACCAGTACTGAGTTCTCCAAATATCCCAGTGTTATTGGAAGAGAACTTCCCTGGCGATTTACCAGTACTGAGTTCTCCAAATATCCCAGTGTTATTGGAGAGAACTTTCCTGGCCATTTACCAGTACTGAGTTCTCCAAATCCCAGTGTTATTGGAAGAGAACTTCCCTGGCCATTTACCAGTACTGAGTTCTCCAAATATCCCAGTGTTATTGGAAGAGAACTTCCCTGGCCATTTACCAGTACATAGTTCTCCAAATATCACAGTGTGATTGGAAGAGAACATTCGGGGACATTAACCAGTACTTAATTCTCCAGATATCCCAGTGTTATTGCGAGAGAACTTCCCTGCCATTTACCAGTACTGAGTTCTCCAAATATCCCAGTGTTATTGGAAGAGAACTTCCGGGGACATTTACCAGTACTGAGTTCTCCAAATATCCCAGTGTTATTGGAAGAGAACTTCCCTGGCCATTTACCAGTACTGAGTTTTCCAAATATTCCAGTGTTATTGGAAGAGAACATTCGGGGACATTAACCAGTACTGAACACTCCAAATATCCCAGTATAATTGGGAGAGAACTTCCCTGGGCATAAACCAGTACTGAATTTTCCAAATATCCCAGTATAATTGGAAGAGAACTTCCCTGGGGATTAACCAGTACTGAATTCTCCAAATATCCCAGTGTAATTGGAAGAGAACTTCCCTGAGCATTAACCAGTAATGAATTCTCCAAATATCCCATTATAATTGGGAGAGATCTTCCCTGGGCATAAACCAGTACTGAATTCTCCAGATACCCCAGCGTTATTGGAAGAGAACTTCCGGGGGCATTAACTAGTACTGAATTCTCTGAATATCCCTGTATTATTGGAAGAGAACATCCCTGGGCATTAACCAGTACTGAATTCTCCAAATATCCCAGTGTTACCCTCCATTGCTGAGTGCCAGGCAAGGGAGCCATTGTCTGCTAGTACCATTTACTGTAAATGTCATTGGGCATTAGACGCTTTTTTTCCCTCAGATTTCGATGTAAAAAAAAGCCTGCGTATAATACCCAGTAACAAGCTTTTGAACTTTTTTCTGAGGCCGAGAGTTTGTTTACATTTATGTAGGAAGGGAAGTTACTCGCGTCATTTCGATTGAGTATATACGGGTTAAAACGGCAGTTGAAGATCGGGATACGGTATATCGCAAGATGTTTATAATTTTAAAAAAAAATTGTACGATTTAAATTATTAAAATTATTCATATAATTTGAATGAAACAATAATTAAACATGCATATAAAAAAGCAAAGTTGGGCACTGTCAAAATATTTTTTTCAGTTTGATAAGGTGTGAAAAATTCGCACTGCCTTTAGACCTGTTTTACATACCAATACTACAAACTAAGGAAATAATGGTCATGATTTTCGCACTTTTCCATGTTCTTTATTCTTTTCTGTAGGTGTTGACACTTTGAGAACAAGCCCGTACAATATAAAGTTTTTGCATACAGTAACTTCCCTATTCATTCTCGACTGGTTATCGTTTACGATATACTGTCAGAAAGAAATCTTAAAAATAGTCATAAAAGGTACATTTCAGTGCCATCCAGAAACCAATTGTCACACTAAGTAATTTTCAGTGCCTATCCTAACATGAAACAAATAAAAATGAAACATATTCTGCATTATCATTGTATGGTTTTAAATATAACCATCGCCATTTTCATGGAAAAAAAAATTCCGTCACTGTCAACAAACATGGTGGCCAAGATTGACAGACGATTTTGACATATTTTCTATGCGTCCTTTAACCCAAAACTTAGATTAAAAGTTTTTTATCAGATTTTTCACGGATTTTTTTGCCTGCCTCTAATACCCCCTATCATCTTATACCCAGTCATTTACGGTAATGTGATTTGGTATGATGATGCTGTTAGGCATTAGAGCTGCTTTAATTTATGACTGAGCTACTGAGGTGGTTTAAGATAAACTTTGGGTGAGAGGTAGATATTTTAATCATTATAGTACTGAAAACTGACCATGAAAAAGCTGGAAACTTAAGATATATTACTCTTAATACTGATTAATTTAATGTAATTTACAATGGTTTTAGAGACAGATACATTAGAGGTATGAATACATTTAAGGATTGAATTTTCCTGCATTCATGCAATATGAATGCTCAGAGGCGATTTTGCAAATCCAGTTTCGCTGCTTAGAAAATTGGCAAAATCTGTACTGAGCGTTCATATTGTATGAACACAGCAAAATAAGAATCAATCCTTTTATTTGCATTAGGCCAAACAAAATAATATTTATAGTTCTGGGGACATGACCATCCAACATTTTAACCGCGAACCCTTAAATCTCATTTGCGTAAAAAAATTTGTTCCAAATAGGTACGAATCATAAATATTTGCATGTTTTCATTGAACTGAAAAACAACAACAACAATAATTATGGCAATCTCCATGAAGGCACCATGTAGTTTAAAAAATGTATCCATGTGGAAACTTCACAGGGGATGGGATGATATCCCTAAAATTGGACATCTGTAGATATGTTACACAACTTTCATTGCCCTACAAGCATCACGTCATCTGTTAGAACATTGATGTCAACATCTGTACATGACTGGCTAATCCTTACATTTTTTTTTTAAAAGAGGATGAAGTTGTTTTGATGAAGTAACATTCCTATAAATAATACTTTTGAACTAGTATTAATACTATGTGTAAGAAATGAATAGTATTTTGCTTAGGCTAATACAAGTTAAATGTGAAATAATTATACGTCAGATATTTGTACCTCTGTCGATCATTTTTAGCTCAGATACTAAGCTTAGTTTTTAAGTTGCTAGTCTGTTTTCTGGACAAACATTTGTCACTTAAGAGGTGAGAAGAAATCTCAACCACTCTAAAGTAAAGGCAGACACATATTCTTGGGTATAAACTAGTTCATATTTTAGCATCAGCCACCATTGTTCAGCTGCTTAAGATTTGATGTGACAAGCTTTCTTACCCGAATCCTTGCGTCCTGTGCACTAAGGAAGCACCATTGATGGCTTATGTGGGGTATTATGCAAAATTGAACCACTCACCTACAGGTATGTTACAAAGCAGGTCTAATAGCATGCTACAGAGCATGAGCAAAAGCCATTCAGGTTCATACAAGCAGTGTTTAGTATACACAATCTACAGCCAGAATATAAAGGGTATGTTACTGAAAAAAACAAAAACAAAAAGACAAAACCAACCTACCTCACCTACCCGAATTTTTTCAGACATGTCACAAAAAAAATAAATATTATTTTATTTGGCCTAATTGAAATATTTTTATGCCCCCCTTCGAAGAAGAGGGGTATATTGCTTTGCACAGGCATGTCGGTATGTTGGTCGGTCGGTCTGTTAGTAGACCAAAGCTTTTTCGAGTGATAACTCAACAATTCCTGGATGTATGGTCATCAAACTTGACATGAAGGTTAGGCCTGACCAGTAGATGATCCCTATTGATTTTAGGGCTCATCGGGTCAGAGGTCAAGGTCACAGTGACCTTTAATGGTAAAATAATTTTAAAGCTTGTCTGAGTGATAACTCAACAATGCCTAGACCTATGGTCATCAAACTTGATATGGAAGTTGTGCCTGACCAGTAGATGACCCCTAGGTCAAGGTCACAGTGACCTTGAATGGTAAAAGGTTGTCCGAGTGATAACTCGACAATGCCTGCACCCATGGCCCTCAAACTTGACTTGGAGGTTGGGCCTTACCAGTAGCCGACCCCTATTGTTTTTTGGGCTCATCAGGCCAAAGGTCAAGGTCACAGTGACCTTGAATGGTAAAAGGTTGTCCATGTGATAACTCGACAATGCCTGCACCCATGGCCCTCAAACTTGACTTGGAGGTTGGGCCTGACCAGTAAATGACCCCTATTGATTTTAGGGGTCAAAGGTCAAAGTCACAGTGACCTTGAAAGCGACCTCGACAATTCCTGGACCTATGGTCATCAAACTTGACATGGAGGTTGGGCCTGACCAGTAAATGACCCCTATCGACTTTGGGGGTCATCAGGCAAAGGTCAATGTCACAGTAACCTTTAAACCAAAAAAGTTAACAAATCTTCTCCCACTGATATTTCAACAATGCCTGAACCTATGATCATTAAACTTGACATGGATGTTAAGCCTGACCAGTAGATCACCCTTATTGATTTTAGGATTCATAGAGCCAAAGGTCAAGGTCACAGTGATCTTGAATGGTAAAAGGTTGTCCGAGTGATATCTCAACAATGCCTGAACCCATGGCCTTCAAACTTGACTTGGAGTTGCATCTGACTTGTAGATGACCCTTTATGATTTAAGGGGTCATTGGGTCAAAGGTCAAGGTCACAGTGACCTTGAACGAAAAAAACTTGTCTGTGTGATAACTTGACAATGCCTGCACCCATGTCCCTCGAACTTGACATTTAGGTTTCTGGTGACCAGCTGATGACTCTGGATTTTGAGTTCATAGGGTCAAAGGTCTTGGTCATAACACACTCTATCCTCACACTTTAATGGTCATAATCTTAAAACTGCCTTAACGGCAACAAATCAGCTGTCATTTCGGTCCATGCATATTTCATTCAAATGTCCATATAATCCTGACAACATGGCGCTCAGGGGGGGCATAATGTTTGACAAACATCTCTTGTTATTTATTGATTTCTTCTTTATTTACATATTGACGAGTGACGTATGGGAACAGTTTAGGTTGTCCAATTATACCACTCGAGATCGGGATGCCAGAATGAAATTGTTGTTAATTGATTATGTAATACAGACTAGCAATTGACTAAAGAAGTGCTTTATACCACTTGTGTTATTGTTTTTTATCCCCCGCCTTGAAAAGGGGAGGGGATATAGTAATGGTAGGCGTGATTCTGTGCGTGCGTGCGTGTGTGTGGGTGCGTGCGTGTGTGCGTCCGTCCGACATTCATTTCTTTGCATCACCTCTATCATTTCTCATGCGATTTCTACCAAACTTTCACAGATTGATTATCATAAAGTGAAGCAGCGCATATTGGCTGGCTTTTGCGATTTAACCATTTTTGAAAGAGTTATAGCCCTTTGCTCATTTTACATTTAAAATTGATTTCTTTGCAACTCCTCTTACATTTTTCATGCGATTTCTACCAAACTTTCACAGACCATAAAGTGAAGCAGTGCATTTTGTCGGGCTTCCCCGATTCGACCATTTTTGAAAGATTTATTGCCCTTTTGTTATTTACATTTAAAATTGGTTTCTTCGCAACTCCTCTTACGTTTTTCATGCGATTTCTACCAAACTTTCACAGATTGATGATCATAAAGTGAAGCAGAGCATATTGTCTGGCTTTTGCGATTTGACCATTTTTGAAAGAGTGATTGCCCTTTGCTTATTTTACATTTAAAATTGGTTTCTTCGCAACTCCTCTTACGTTTTTCATGCGATTTCTACCAAACTTTCACAGATTGATGATCATAAAGTGAAGCAGTGCATTTTGTCGGGCTTCCCCGATTCGACCATTTTTGAAAGAGGTATTGCCCTTTGGTTATTTTACATTTAAAATTGGTTTCTTCGCAACTCCTCTAACGTTTTTCATGCGATTTCTACCAAACTTTCACAGATTGATGATCATAAAGTGAAGCAGCGCATATTGTCTGGCTTTTGGGATTCGACCATTTTTGAAAGAGTGATTGCCCTTTGCTTATTTTACATTTAAAATTGGTTTCTTCGCAACTCCTCTTACCTTTTTTCATGCGATTTCTACCAAACTTTCACAGATTGATGATCATAAAGTGAAGCAGCGCATATTGTCTGGCTTTTGCGATGTGACCATCTTTGAAAGAGTTATTGCCCTTTGCTTATTTTACATTTAAAATTGGTTTCTTCGCAACTCCTCTTAGGTTTTTCATGTGATTTCTACCAAACTTTCACAGATTGATGACTATGTAGTGACGCAGCGCATTTTGTCTGGCTTTGGCGATTTGACCATTTTTGAAAGAGTGATTGCCCTTTGCTTATTTTACATTTAAAATTGGTTTCTTCACAACTCCTCTTACGTTTTTTCATGCGATTTCTACCAAACTTTCACAGATTGATGATCATAAAGTGAAGCAGCGCATATTGTCTGGCTTTTGCGATGTGACCATCTTTGAAAGAGTTATTGCCCTTTGCTTATTTTACATTTAAAATTGGTTTCTTCACAACTCCTTCTACGTTTTTCATGCGATTTCTACCAAACTTTCACAGATTGATGACTATGTAGTGACGCAGCGCATATTGTCGGGCTTTTGCGATTCAACCATTTTTGAAAGAGTTATAGCCCTTTGTTTATTTTACATTTAAAATTGGTTTCTTCGCAACTCCTCTTACATTTTTCATGCGATTTCTACCAAACTTTCACAGATTGATGACTATATAGTGACGCAGCGCATATTGTCTGGCTTTTGCAATTTGACCTTTTTTTAATGAGTTATTGCCCTTTCTTAATTTTACGCATTTCTTATGTTCCTTAGAAACTACCCTTACCATTGATTGGCTTTCGTTACAAAAAATGCCCCCATGAGGCGAGGATATAGCTGTCTGTGACCGCTCTTGTTCAGCATATTTTATCATTTATGAGCATGTGCTATACTATTTAATAACTTTTGCCATTTTTTTTTGGTCCACCTCTCAATCCTCAGCTGCATTCCTTTAGCCCCCTTACCCTGGCCTTTTCACTCAAGGTGCTTGCTTCCTACACAGTGACTTACAGTATTATTAATGGCAATTTAATCTAACGTCTAAGAATTGTCAAGCTCCATTAGATTGTGTTGCACATGCCATTTGTGCTCATACCTCCAAGGTCATACCTGGAGGTCTGTGGATTTTTAAGCAAGACTTTGTATGTCAGCAAGTCAGATTTACCTGTGATTGGAATATTATTAGTCTTTCAAGTATTATTTGATATGATAATTGGGTTTTAAGTAAACATGTAAAAAAACATAAACAATTTTGAGCTAGCTATAGATAAAAAAATTATCTGCATACAGATCATATGCTTTTGTTTCTTTTTTTTATCATTGTATTCAAATGAATTAAAATGAATTAAACATCTCTATGCATTAAAATTAAAAAACTTCTTATTCGCATCAATCTATATTGTGTGCCATTAAAATGACCTCATTCAAAGAGTATCATACGTAACAACCATGGCAGGTTGCATTGCATTGAATTTATCTGTGAGGGTAATTTAGTCATTAAAATAATTTATATATATATATAAACAATATAAGCTTGTGTCTAAATCTTTTTTGACTGTTAAATATTTTATTTTGCTCCTTGAATAATGGGTTCATTTATTATGTATTAGAAATGTGTTGCCTAATTCAAAAGTATAAGTAGACTATCTGTTTTCTAAAATAGAAAATGAAACTTAATTGAACAGTCTGAGCATAAAATATTACCAATTAAAAACATACATCAGGCACAAATACCTTGTGGTATATTATTGGAGAAGTTCATTCCCATTGCCAGAATCTAACTTATATCGTCATTATGATATTTATGAAAGCAACAAAGGCGTTCTCAAACTACATCCTGATGAGTTGAGTTGTTTTTAAGATAATTAAAATTGTAAAAGACTATGAAAAAATACTTATTCTGTTATTTAACTATATTAAGAAAAATCAGGAACAGATATATGATCAATCCTGTAACATTGTATTACAATATAGATTTGTGCATATTGAACTTTTATCAGCTAATTATAAATTGTAAGATTGTTTTAAAATCATAATAATTAATTAAAAAATAGAGACCCAGAACCATCATTGGGGACTCATGTTTCATGCAATGTTGGTACTTCACTGTCTTGTACATATGTCCAAGTTTACAAAAAATGTTCTAACAAAAGGTGCATTTTGAATACCATATCCTGTTGTACATAGTATTACTGTGAGTTTTGTTATCATCCCTTCTACACCAGGGAAACTCTTTACTGTGAAATGGCTGGATTGTAGTTAAAGTTTTTAGTAATTGTTTTTCCTCATGAAATAAAGTGTTTGATTGCAAGTGAGCCTTCAGAATGATATGGAACATAGGCTCAGAATGCATCACTTACAGTCAGATATTGTTGATCTGAATTGGTACAGGGGTGTTAATGGACTAGCTTTCAACCCGTTAATGTGCAAGTGAAAGTGGTGCATGTAAAAGCCAGCCAATGTGCAGTTACTCAGTCAGATACAGACAAATGTTACTGTAAAATGAGATCTGATGTTGTCCATTACCACTTATTCTTCAATGAAAGTGTTAAACGTTTCAGATCATTTTCTTTTTTTGAAGAAATAAACCAATTTGTCCAGTATTTTATGTTGGAAATGCTTTTTTGGTCTGAGATGTCACTGATTTCCAAGGGAGTCTTTTTTTATGCCTATGCAAAACACATAACTTGAGGATATCACATGACTCTCACAATACTGTCAAGTTATGCCCATGGGTTTACAAAAACACATAACTTATCATCATATTTAACATCAACATCAGCATCCTGTTTCCATGCCCTTGTTTGTAAATATTAGACTTCAGCTGCAGTTGGGTTTGATCTTGGCTTTGGTTAAAATCTGGAAAATGCATGAAATTTAAAAGAAAAAAATGTATCTACCTATGCTGGATTGAAAATGATTGATAAGAAACTGATAATGCCAAATTGAGGGTTTAATTCATAAGGTTTTAAAGTCAGATTTCTGAAATTATAAATAATTAATTATTTTAGGGACTGATATTAAAAATATACGGTATCTTTTTAACATTTGAACCCTTTTGTATCGAACAAACTGTAGTATTATTTATTCCATGGTCACCGAGGACGTCTATCTTTCGAGCTTTAAAATAAACCATGGATACACCTGGAACACATCATTTCAGCGACAAAAGGGCCGATGACTTAAAAATCAAATAACTCTTGCTAAAACATTACTGGAGTAAAGCCCCTTAACTAAGCCCCACCTTGATTTATCTTGTAGCGTTATCTGCTCAACCATGATTAATCTTGTAGCGTTATCTGCTCAACCATGATTTATCTTGATGGGTTTTCAGCTCAACTATGATTTAACTTGTTTGGTTATCTGCTTAACCATGATTGATCTTGTTTGGGTGATCTGCTCAACCATAAATTATCATGTTTGGTGATCTGCTCAACCATAAATTATCATGTTTGGTGATCTGCTCAACCATGATTTATGATGTTTGGTGATCTGCTCAACCATAAATTATCATGTTTGGTGAATCTGCTCAACCATAAATTATCATATTATTTGGTGATCTGCCCAACCATGATTTATCATGTTTGTTGATCTGCTCAACCATGATTTATCGTGTTGATTTATCAGCTCAATTGTGTTGCTTTATTTCAAGCAGTTACAGTACTCCATAAAAAATTTTGCCTTGGGAAATGCTATTACAGGAAACAAAGATACAGTGTATGCTCTTGTAGGGAAATTATGTGATTAGCGCAAATGGCATCCTAACATGCAAGCTGGTTGTATGGAAATGGAAGAATAAACCTTTTACTTCTATGAAGCTAGAATTACAGACACCGGGAAAGATTATCAATAAAAAATTGGCACTTATAAGAAGGAAAACCAGTTGTTTATGTGTTTATTGTGATGCTATAAAATATATAAATGGATCATTAACTTAGTTTACATGGTTTATATAATGAAAATACAATGCTTTTCTGAAAAAAAAAAATCAGAAACATTTCCTGAAATGACAATTAATATCAAATGTTATGAAAAAGATCTGAAAAATATGAAAAAACAATTACAGAATCTATGTTAAAAGGTCCCCTGGCGAGCACCTTTCTTGTGTTTCAACAACTCCATTTGCATTATGTTTCAAAAGGCATCCAATAGATGCAGGGGTCAAGTTTTATCATTCAATGTTACCAAATACTTATACTGAGAAATTAGATTGATTGTTCATAACTCTGTTTTAGTTAACATGTGATTAACACCATCATTGTTAGATTTTAAATGTGAAATTTTTGATGATACGCTCATATAATTACGTTAATAAAATAAATCTTGTTAGAAAAACTGTGAACCACAAGACTCATGTATATTTTTTCCATTACACTTCCAGAGCAGAAAAGATACAATGATGACATTATAGTAGTTTACTTTAGCAAAGTTCTGTATAATCTACCCAAGGCAATGTTTAGTAGATGGAAAATGCCATATACATTAAATAGCTGGATATTTATTCAGGTTGTTTACTTTGGGGGGAAATGTTAAAAGCATTTTCATTTACTGTTGGTTTTTGCTAATGATTGGCAATGCATTGAGTTATTGTCATCGCTAATGATGTTAGTTTTTACATTGTAGGTTGCACATTGTGATTTGAACTGCGGCATTCTAGGGGAGCTGATGTTACAGGCGCGCCCTGGGGATAACATGCAACTAATTTCCCTGGGTAAATAAAGTTCTAGGATCTCCCTATTGAGTTGGATTTAATGAGCCTTATATGTTACGTTTGAATGTGTCTCATTTTGATTCTCACAAAAATGGCATGTATGTCCCTTTGTGGAGCACTTACTATAAATATATGGTTTGGTGTCCTATAATATGTAATTTGGAAACGTTTAGCATTGTTATAACTTAATATGCAACTATAGTAGTGCAATAAATAGCTATTTTCAATGTCTTTAGAGGCCATGATAGAAAAGCGTTATGGAGATGAAGTTGTTTGTTTACGTTGAATGTCCATGTCTTCTCGCATAATATGGTCAAGGTCACAGAAAAGTACAGGATGACCTCAATATTAAATGTAATGCATATGATATTGAAGATAATTTATGCATATTTAACTGTGGCATTTAGAAATGTTGACATATGAGGTTAATGAATGATAAAAAATAATAATAGTATCATAAAAAAAAAATCAGCATTTTTTTATTATTATGCCCCCCTTCGAAGAAGAGGGGTATATTGCTTTGCACAGGCATGTCGGTCAGTCGGTCGGTCGGTCGGTCCGTCGGTAGACCAAAGCTTGTCCAAGTGATAACTGAACAATTCCTGGACGTATGGTCATCAAACTTCACATGAAGGTTGGGCCTGACCAGTAGATGACCCCTATTGATTTTGGGGGTCATCGGGTCAAAGGTCAAGGTCACAGTGACCTTTAATGGTAAAATAATTTTAAAGCTTGTCCGAGTGATAACTCAACAATGCCTGCACCCATGGCCCTCAAACTTGACATGGAGGTTGGGCCTGACCAGTAGATGACCCCTATTGTTTTTGGGGGTCATCAGGCCAAAGGTCAAGGTCACAGTGACCTTGAATGGTAAAAGGTTGTCCGAGTGATAATGTGACAATGCCTGCACCCATGGCCCTCAAACTTGACTTGGAGGTTGGGCCTGACCAGTAGCTGACCCCTATTGTTTTTTGGGCTCAATGGGTCAAAGGTCAAGGTCACAAAGACCTTGAATGGTAAAAGGTTGTTCGAATGATTACTCAACAATGCCTGCACCCATGGCCCTCAAACTTGACTTGGAGGTTGGGCCTGACCAGTAGATGACCCCTATCGTTTTGGGGGTCATTGGCCAAAGGTCAAGGTCACAGTGACCTTGAATGGTAAAAGGTTGTCCGATTGATAACTCAACAATGCCTGCACTCATGGCCCTCAAACTTGACTTGGAGAATTGGCCTGACCAGGAGATGACCCCTATGGTTTTTGGGGGTCATCTGGCCAAAGGTCAAGGTCACAGTGACCTGGAATGATAAAAGGTTGTCCGAGTGATACTTTGACAATGCCTGCACCCATGGCCCTCAAACTTGACTTGGAGGTTGGGCCTGGCCAGAAGATGGTCCCTATTGATTTAAGGGGTCATTGGGCCAAAGGTCAAGGTCACAGTGACCTGGAATGGTAAAAGGTTATCCGAGTGATAACTTGACAATGGCTGCACCCATGGCCCTCAAACTTGATATGGAGGTTGAGTCTGGCCAGGAATTGTCCCTATTAATTTTAGGGGTCATTGGGCCAAAGGTCAAGGTCACAGTGACCTTGAATGATAAAAGGTTGTCCAAGTGATAACTCAACAATGCCTGCACCCATGGCCCTCAAACTTGACATGGAGGTTGGGCCTGACCAGTAAATGACCCCTATTGATTTTAGGGGTCAAAGGTCAAGGTCACAGTGACCTTGAAAGCAAACTCGACAATTCTTGGACCTATGGTCATCAAACTTGACATGAAGGTTGGGCCTGCCCAGTAGATGACCCTTATCGACTTTGGGGGTCATCAGGCCATGGTCAATGTCACAGTAACCTTTAACGCAAAAAAGTTAACAAATCTCCCCCACTGATATCTCAACAATGCCTGAACCTATGATCATTAAACTTGACATGGATGTTAAGCCTGACCAGTAGATCACCCTTATTGATTTTAGGATTCATAGAGCCAAAGGTCAAGGTCACAGTAATCTTGAATGGTAAAAGGTTGTCCAAGTGATAACTCAACAATGCCTGAACCTATGGCCTTCAAACTTGACTTGGAGTTGAATCTGACTTGTAGATGACCCCTTATGATTTAAGGGGTCATCGGGTCAAAGGTCAAGGTCACAGTGACCTTGAACGAAAAAAACTTGTCTTGTGATAACTTGACAATGCCTGCACCCATGGCCCTCAAACTTGACATTTAGGTTTCTGGTGACCAACTGATGACTCTGGATTTTGAGTTCATAGAGTCAAAGGTCATGACGGTCATAACACACTTTATCCTCACACTTTAATGGTCATAATCTTCATTCAATTGTCCATATAATCCTGACAACATGGCGCTCAGGGGGGGCATAATGTTTGACAAACATCTCTTGTTATTAAATATTCCATTACACAACACAATAATCACATAGACGCTTAATGTAAAACATATGGTGATTTATCATGTAATGCTTATTTAAGAAGTGAGAGTGGTGCCAATACAGAAAAGAATCAACATTTTTTATATTGTTAAACAAACTGATTAAAAAGAAGAGAAAAGACTATAAGTATCTTCCATGGCGGCTCATGTGAGATAGGTTCATCCCAACCTGAGCATAGGGTGTTTTACGGAAAAGAGGTTTACCGGGAACAAGGTTTACCTCATTTCCGCAAAACACCCTGCGCGAGGCTTGGGATGAACCTATCTTACATGAGCAGCTATGGTAGATGCTTTTTCTCCAACCTCAGTTAAACAAAATTAAGTAAAAATGTATTTTTTTGCTGGAACTCTTTTGTGAGCAGTAAAAAAAAATGTGTATGGATATGTGATAACTCGTGGTTGTCATGTTTGTCTTTATGAACTCTTTTATTAATTTGAAACTGGGTTATGTAATGGTAGGTTCAAAAACTAGGTTACAAAGTCAAATCTAAATGCCATGCTATATACATTATATTTTATTTCAAACAGTTTCAAACATACATGTATCTCATAACTATTGTTAATAAGAGTCCTTTTCTCTCCAGCAATATTGCATGTTTGGGATGGAATATTTCCACGCCAACTACTTTGCCTAATCTGGCAAGGGATATCAATTTAATGAATTTGCTTGTTTTGATTTTGAATTTTCAGTGAAAACAATTCTGTACTCTGGACAAGATTCTTTGCCACTAGTTTGCTCTGGTTTCCTGTCATTGGCTGTGATCAACATCCTGGCACTTCCCAGTACAGTTGTTAATACATCATCACAAAAATTGATGATGTCATCAGCTTCTGAGCTCATTCAGCTCATTGAAAAGCACACATCAATGGCAATGGTATATAAACATTTACTATAGGTCGCCCTGATTATGTCTCTCTTGACTTGGCTTAAGGGTTTCTGTGTTTTTTTGGTACATGATAAGGTTCTTTTGATAAGTTTATTTAAACAAAACATTATGAAAGGGATTTTAAGATTTTTGTCTGATATAAGTGGCATTGTCTCTGTTAAAAAATAATTTATGAGTAAGGCTGAATATTTTTCATTTAAATCTATACATGAAACATTTAATAAACAAGATCTCTTGTATAAAGAGCAGCAGAAAATCGTGATCGTAATGACATTTTATTGAAAATGGATGAAACTTAGTCTGTCAGGAAAAGAAATTCTATCCTCCAAGTATTCTCATATTTTCCACAATGGAAATTCTTCGAACACTCAAGGGATATTGAAATTTCTGACTGGCTTTGATGTTGCGACAGGTTAGGTTCATTTAAATGACATTTGTCTAAACACATCATGAACAATTTAATGCATAACAATGAAGCTCTAACTCCGAAAATTGAACTGTTCTGAAATATTTTCTGCTAAATTGTAACTGTTAACCCTTTAAACCCTAAAGAATGATTTATACTAATGTATTTCAGCTCTTGGTAATTATTTTTTTAATATGACCACTGCCCAATTTATTGAGATATTATACATGTTTTGGACATTGTTTGCGATGTATTCTAAAGCCAAAGTTGTATTTCAGATGGTAAAAGGAAAAAACTCAACTGGCACAAATATCAGCAATGTATGGGTCAGGATGGCACAGAAATTAGCATACACCGATGCATCTGTGTTGAAAATTTGGCTCCATAGGCTTCAGAGTCACATTAAAATGTAGGTGTTGTTTAAAAGCATGTACATAACAAATAAGGCAAATGATATGTTGATCTTTCAGGACTCAGAAAAGGCTAAGATACAAATATCTTTGTGTGCTCGAACAAGTTTTTATAATATAATGGCAGGTTAACAGATTACAGACAACAATGCACAAGTGATCTAGCACAATGTCTGGTATTTAAGTATTTGCTTTTTGTGTAATAACACAAGAAATAAGACTAAAATAAAGTATAAAGCATATCTTTCAGCATGTCGAATGTACCGGTCGGGCTGGTAAACCTTCTGGTGTGGACGCTGGTCAGTTACTCGGACACGGAAACCTGCAGGCTGGCAGTACAGGGCTTATCAGCAGTGGCAAGCAGGGAGCCAGCCAAGGTGTAAACTCAAGTTTTGCATAATTGTAGCTTGATTTTGAAGACACCGAAGATGGTTATAAGCACATATGAATCCTTCTTGAATTTCTGGTCAGAGACTGGTCCTACTGTCCTTTTTTAGAGGTTAAGGCCACACCAAATTATTCTTTTGTTCCTTGGATTTTTGCCAAAAAAAAATTATAGTGAGCGAGCGAATAAATAAATAATACAATTTGATAGTTTTCATGAAACCCAAAGGGAGCAAAGAGCGAAACATTTTTATTTTTTATTATCAATATAAATACGAAAGATTGTTTAATAAAATTGCCCTTAAACCCATTTGAATGCAATCTAGAACTGAACCTCTCATGGACATTGGGAAAATGTCTGAAAACATCCTATTATTCATCCATTTTTAGTACACACATTATATCGATAAACCAAATTTCAGATATAATTAAAACTTATTTTAAGTATGACGATCATTCATAATAAAAGATTTAGGAAAAAGTTTGAGAGGACTCACACAATTAAATCTACCTGAATCACTTTAACATCATTTTCAACCTTAGACATTTATTAGGATTTATTTCAGCTGTTTAAAAAATGATGTTTAACACTGGCATCATCAAACACCAGACTCCATATATATTGACTTGAATTAATTTTGTTTTGATAATCACAGTAAATGCAATGGCATGTGCTTATCGAAATTAAAAGTACAAGGGTACCTGGTACATTCAGAGTATTTTAATTATTGGTCAGTGAGATGTTTTTGTAATCCTTGATTATGCTGTAAAAGAAAACAGAAAAGAAATTAAGGTGATAAACAGGTCAGGCTTACCTATTCTTTTGTATATCCAGACAATTGTTAATATTATTTATACTATTTATGCAAAAAATGTTTGTTTGAAACTGTTGTTTTGTCAAAATTTGGTCAAAAAAGGCTTTGATACATCAACTTGGACCAAGCAATGAACCATTTTCCTGTTAATAAGTTAAGCTGTCTTCTTCAGCATCAATGTCATAAGGTTAAATTTTAGTCACTTGTATTATGACTTGAATCAAATAATACTTCATTGAGTTATTGCTCATCATTCCCATTTCCATCCAATAAGAATATATAAACTAATAACGCAATATTATAGTTACCAGTATCAGATACACATGTTTTATTGCATAGTTATTGATTTAATTAATGATCTTTTAGTGCATGAGACGATAAAAAATGACTTCCAGCATGGTAAAAACACATTTATTGTTAAAAATAGGATAAAATTTCCAAAATTCAAGCCACAGGGTCTATGCAGGAAGCCGCAATTTTGATTGAATTAATTGAAACAATGTTAAACGGATCAATATACAGTATAAAACACCAAGCATCAGTTACTTCCCTTTACAATAACACTTAAACTAGCGTAGAAAAATTATAATTAATTATTTTTTCAGCCTTTAAAAAACTTAATACCACAAAAATTATGGTTGGCGATTAAAATATAGGTGTGGGCACACACAATTTTTTTTAAATATTTTTCAAAAAAATAGGAGCAGTAAATGAGTGGAACACAGCATCAATTTGGTGTGGACTAAGATAATGTTTCTTTGGTGGGGCTCAAATCCTCAACAACTTGGGTGGGAGGTGGAAGTCAACACTTCTGGACTACTCTCGTTTCATTTTTTTGTGTACTTATTCTGTCTTGTAGTCTTACCATTTTCTGTTTTAGTGTTGGTTAAGATGATTAACACAGTTACGTAAATTTAACTGTAAGCAGACGATCATAATAAACAAGTTCTAGAGGGTACATTGTAAATAGGAGTAAAGTTTTGGTTTGTCGGTCGGTCAGTTGATGGGTCAATCAGTTGGTCAGTGGATGTGGTCTAGATGATAACTCATGAAAGTGGCAACGGATTTAAATATTTTTTGTATCACAAGTTAAACACCATAAATTACATGTCAAGTTTGACTTTGGTTACAAACATTTGCAACTTATTTTTTACGGAGTTAGGTCCGTTTTTAAGGAATGGTTTACCATTCATGTGTCCAGGCGTTGTGTGGGGTACTTGTTCTTCACTCCACTGTCAGCTCTAGTTTCTTGTTTTAAAATTATTCCTACTCAGTCTGATAACATATTGTGAGGTTTTGTGCTAGATCGTGATGCATGGCAAAAAAAAATAGGGTCAGTAGGTGGGGATTTTTTTTTTTTATTATTATTATTTTTTTACACTTTCCATATCATGCAATTTCTGTTGCATCAGATCAATTATGTTATATCTACGCGTTTCCTAATTTACAAAAGTCTGATAAAACAGCATTGTTTAATGTTTGAAATAATTTCCTTACCTTCGACTACTGTATTTTCCCGCCAATTTTGCCCATGAAATCCGGTGCTTTTTTGTATACAATACTCGTTTATAAGTCGTGATCGGTTTTTAGGAAAAATCCCGCACTTCAATTTCAACAAATCTTTGATTATGTTTTAGCCAAGCAGTCAATTATCAACTAAATTTTTAATTTGCTTGAGGAAAATCGCCGATTTTCTTGTCAACTGTTAGCTCCTTTAAACTAGTCCTTCAAGTGGAGGTAGGTTTATAAAACAACAAGTAAACGCGGTTATGGATTTATCTTATTTTCGTACATTACTACAATCAAAGTTTCATTCATATTTATAGTGAATATAAACATTTTGGTCATTGTTTTAACAGACGACAATTATTGATTATTATTTTTCGATCGTATGGTATTTTCGTATCAGCCCAGGTGAAATCCTGGCAATCAAATGGGATCATACGGTATCCGACTGACCGAATTAGATACAAACCATAGCCACACGCTTTTGATCGTATCACGGCCCGTGCTCTGACGTCAAAAATTGTACGTTTGTTCTGCAGCCGACACATTCCAATAAATGTGTTAACTTTCACAGGTTTTTGTTTTGATTTCAGTTGATGGACTTAAATAAGGCGAAATAAATAACCATTGATAATTGCGGATAAATTAATTATAACGATAAATGAAATGTGTATTGGAACCTGGCAGTTAGCATACATGAATTCGCAAAGCCTAATTGTTAGAAGCTTGCATGATATACGCAAAGCCTTATCGTAAAAAAGTAAGTTTTATTTTGGACATGGATAAATAACACCCGCGAACTATAATTCAAAATATTTTCATTAAAAAGACAGCAAAATATGTCTCTGGTGATCAACCACGTGTTTTGACCGTAAACATGGGTTTTGCCAATATTAAGATATCGGACAGGGTTCGCCGCCCTCCGCCATTTTGTTTTTCCGTCTCGGTAATACATAGTCAGGAATGAAAGTACATTCTCCGGGGACATTGAAAGACAAACAACGAAAATAATAACGATATATTTGAAGAATATATATTTTTTACGAAAGAATTTAAAAAAAATATTTATTTTTTTACTTTTATGTCTAAAAAAGATTAGGGTCGGCGAGGAAAAACATAGGGTCGGTCAGGTTACCGGAAACACAGGTATTTTTTTTTGGCCTTATGGTATGCAGAAATATTGTTTAAGAAACATACTTTTGAACTCTACCGGCGATAGGTAAAATATACTGCTTTTGAGACCCTTCTAAGGCCATACCACTTTCCCGTCGAAATCTACCGATATTTTGAGCTTTTAAAAAACCTCAAAATTATATCAAATTGGCCTTAAATTTTCTTTAAAAACCGCAAAATTCTATCAACCATGCAAAAACTTCGCAAAAACCTGTCACTTTAAAGAACATGGTGCAATAAACAACTTGTCAAATCTCTTCACACTTCGGCCGAGATCGTTGCTACGTTACCAGTACGGTACAAAAGACTACTAATCAGCATTCTTTGTTAATTGGCATCCTACTAATCAGGACTTTGTAAACATCAAAGACATTATAAAACTGTAAAAACATTAAAGGAAACAACATTTCCAAGGTGTTATTAATTATCTACAGTGTATAAAATTTTACGACATTTTGGCGAGAAAATTGACATACACAATTCTGCAGTCGTCTGCACTTACACTCCAACCTGTTTTGGCAGTCTGATTTGATATTTTATCAGCTCTTCTAAATATAAACTTGCTTTTACAAGTCAGAGGTAATATCTGTCCATTTCTCAATCAAAAACAGTAACATTATGACAAGTCTCTTAACCATGACGTATTTTATGCGTATTTTCCAAAAATCTAAAAATGGTAACAAATATCAAGTTTTTGTTTTGATTGTTTACATCATTGTTTTTGACTTAAGATTAAAGGAATTAGAAATTCTACCGCTTTTGAACCCAAACTACTGCTTTTGAGACCTAAATCTACCTCCCTGTCATTGCCAAAGGTTCACATGTCTGAAGTTATCAGGAGGTTTTTAAAAGAATGTATAGGAGATCTAAGTAAGAATGCATTTGCATGTACTGGTAAAGTTGCACACAATAGGAAAAGAACAAATACAGAAAAATCAAAATTGTGATGACACAGCATGCTTTTATTATGCCATTGTTAAGTGTCTGTTTGTATCTATTGTAGTCCTTGTTGGTGCTCCCTGTGATGCTGTATGCCCTCGGGAAGAGCACATGCCCCACCCTACAGCACCACATCCTCCTAGCACTTCCCAAGCTTGCCTTTAACAAGGTACATTATTTTAAATATCTGTGAGGCATGTTTATGACACTCAGATATGTAATTCTAGTGACTATAAAACTTGCATAGAAGCAGACAGCATCAGGGGCATCACCTCAAAGCTGTACAAATAGGTAGCAGGAAATATTGAGTGGTGGTTTGTCAGGCATACATCCAGAATGTGCATATGTGGCATTGCCTCACATCTGTACAAATAGAAAGCAGTAAATATTTAGCAGTGGTTTTGCCTTACGGTCCACCTTGATTCATGAAACATTATTTAAAAGCAGGATCTTCCTGTCATATTGAATGTTGTTACATTTCAACTGCTCTTTGAAGTACAACGTGCCTCCAATTCTGAAGACCATACTGGGACTGGGTGAATCTCCAAAACTGAAGAGTTTGTCCATCCGACTGCTCACAGAGTTGTGGACTGTACAGGACAGGTGCTTCCCCACCCTGCTTAAGGTTGTCATGGATACCAGGCAGGGCAGTGTTACCATGGCAACACTGATTGATGATGTCACCCTGGCCAAAGCTCATGCAATACGTGAAGTCTGCAAACTCAGGTGAAATGTAGCTGCTTTCTATAAGTGATAATTTCAGGTAGTTATTGTGTGTATGATATTATACCAGTCTAAATAAGAGTTGTGTGACTTAAGAATAGTAAAAAACTTCAATGAAGTATTTTAATAACACTTAGAAAGAAATAAAATAATTAAATGCTCTTTGTGCAAATGACAACAGAAAAGAAATCTTGATTTTGTCAACATGATGCAAGAATATTATTTCTGCAAACATTTAAGTGCCGCCATTGTTTCTGCTAAAAAATATTAAAATCACTTTGTGAAGAATAGTATGACTTCCCAATCCCATTAACTGATGTCTGTAGTGTTGCCCATCAAGTGATTGTCTGAAAGGTATTTTAAGTAAACAGTTGTCTTGGAAGAAGAAAGAAATTCCAGTTGATGCCTGATCCAATATCAATACATCAAGGTAACATTAGTATTCTATAATAGTCCCTGTATTTTGAAAGATATTCCCATTTCATTCAATTTGTTCTGAAGTAGATTGGAATGAATAGCAACCAGATGACTTAATAACAAAATTACAGTACAAAAAACTGTTCTGACAGTGCGACAGAGATTGATTTTCATGTCTTTTAAGAACAAAAACATTTCTTGATCGTTCAGGTTTTCATCAGATTTAGGGGAAGGAAAGAGTCTGCCATGAAAATAATACTTCATCCTAGCTGAAATGAACTTCAAAATGAAATTAGGTGTTGCAAATAGAAAAAACTACTTCTGTTCTAAAATGTTACCCTTGTTAAAAAGAATCTATTTTTAGTAGGGCTTACAAATGTTTTGCTCGAGAGAGGAATGGTGGTTAATTAACAGCTTGGGGATATTGAAAACTGTAAAACACCCCTAAAACCAGATTTTTTAAAAAATCAAATTTGATTAGGTGTGAGAAGAATATGCAAGCAGGAGTAAATTTGTGATTTTCTCAGCTATCCTGTCAAATATGGCATGTTGAATACTCTATTTCTCTGTCTAAAATCCCCTACCAGTGGTATACATTGTATGAAATTATTTGTTCCGGTATTTCATGTATAATTTTAAGACAACAGCTGCTAAATATGAATGAGAAATGTCAAGCATAATGTATATTTCAACAAAAGGCTGCACAAAAATCATTGCAAAGTTTCATTTGTTTCAACTCAAGATGTTTCAACTCAAGATATCAGACATGAGTTGAGTAGGTGGTCTGTTAGTGAATCATTTATATTATTCCGGCACATCTAGCCACAGGTGAAACATAAACTAGCAATACTTATATCAGAATCAAAATTTATAGGGCCTATTTTTGTCCATAGAAAAGGTCTTAACTTATACTTAACTGTCATAGATGTCTCTTTAAATTATTTCTTATGGTGCTATAGGGTTATACTTTTCCTCCGGTTTTTATCATAAAGAACATGATCAAAAGCTTTTTTACTGTAATGCCTGTCATATTACACAAATGCTTTCTGGACATGAACTATCTTAAAGTTCATGTTTTTGACATGTTGTTTTTATGAAACCAAATCTAAGTTAAGTTCCAGAAGCCGCCTTGGGATTTTTTTGCTGTTATCTGGTTGATTTAAGGGACATGCTTAACATATATAGCCTGTCAGAGGCATGTTTTTATAGGTAGAAATATCACCAGACTAGTCAGTTTTGACCATTGCTGCTATTTGTCAGAACTGACTTATCTGCTCAAACCTTTCCAGAAATTAACAAATACCAAAGTGATTCTCAGGATTGAGACAGTTGTTATACAAAAGTCCTCTTTATATTGCAGACCTGAGCAGCATGGAGCAGACATGTTAGGTCCTATCTCACAAATGTTAGACTGGTGTACTGAAGAAGGGAGTGCCCCTGCTGCAGCTCTAGTGCTAGAGGCTCTCTATCACATTTGTGAGGCTGAGGTGAGTGTCTCAGAAAATGTCATAATTCATAAAAAAAACTGCTAAAAAATGTTAAACCCCAATGTGGGTTATGTGAAACACCTGCCTTTATTATATCAGAAATTAAGTGAAGTGAGGGCTCAGATTTTCAAAAATGTTGAACTTCAAAGATGGAGAGGGGTATGCAGTTATGTTTAACACATGCAATGGTGAAGAGAACTCCGAAATGTTTACTTGTGAAAAGGTTATTCAGAAAAGCTAAACACCTGTAATGGTTAATAGGGTTCTTGATTCAGAAATGCTAAAACCCCTGTACTGGTGAAGAGGCTCTTTAGAAATGTTAAACACCTGTACTGGTTAAGAGGGTCTTCAGAAATGTTAAACACCTGTACTGGTTAAGAGGGTCTTCAGAAATGTTAAACACCTGTACTGGTTAAGAGGGTCTTCAGAAATGTTTAACATCTTCTGAAATGTTAAACACCTGTACTGGTTAAGAGGGTCTTTGGAAATGTTACCCACCTGTAGTGTTGAAGAGGGTCTTCAGAAATATTAAACACCTGTACTGGTGACGAGGGTCTTGGGAAATGTTAAACACCTTAAATGGTTAGTAGGGTTCTTGATTCAGAAATGCTAGAACACGTGTACTGGTTAAGAGGGTCTTCTGAAATGTTTAACACCTGTACTGGTTAAGAGGGTCTTCTGAAATGTTAAACACCTGTACTTGTGACTAGGGTCTTCTAAAAAGTGTTTAACACCTATAATGGTTAATAGGGTTCTATATTCAGAAATGCTAAAACACCTGTACTGGTTAAGAGGGTCTTCAGAAATGTTTAACACCTGTAATGGTTAATAGGGTTCTTTATTCAGAAATGCTAAGCACCTGTACTGGTTAAGAGCGTATTCGGAAATGTTAAACACCTGTACTGGTTAAGAGGGTCTTCTGAAATGTTTAACATCTTCTGAAATGTTAAACACCTGTACTGGTTAAGAGGGTCTTTGGAAATTTTACCCACCTGTAGTGTTGAAGAGGGTCTTCAGAAATATTAAACACCTGTACTGGTGACGAGGGTCTTGGGAAATGTTAAACACCTTAAATGGTTAGTAGGGTTCTTGATTCAGAAATGCTAGAACACGTGTACTGGTTAAGAGGGTCTTCTGAAATGTTTAACACCTGTACTGGTTAAGAGGGTCTTCAGAAATGTTAAACACCTGTACTGGTTAAGAGGGTCTTCTGAAATGTTTAACACCTGTACTGGTTAAGAGGGTCTTCTGAAATGTTTAACACCTGTACTGGTTAAGAGGGTCTTCTGAAATGTTAAACACCTGTACTTGTGACTAGGGTCTTCTGAAATGTTTAACACCTGTAATGGTTAATAGGGTTCTTTATTCAGAAATGCTAAAACACCTGTACTGGTTAAGAGGGTCTTCAGAAATGTTTAACACCTGTAATGGTTAATAGGGTTCTTTATTAAGAAATGCTAAAACACCTGTACTGGTTAAGAGGGTCTTCAGAAATGTTTAACACCTGTACTGGTTAATAGGGTTCTTTATTCAGAAATGCTAAGCACCTGTACTGGTTAAGAGTGTATTCGGAAATGTTAAACACCTGTACTGGTTAAGAGGGTCTTCTGAAATGTTTAACATCTTCTGAAATGTTAAACACCTGTACTGGTTAAGAGGGTGTTTGGAAATGTTACCCACCTGTAGTGTTGAAGAGGGTCTTCAGAAATATTAAACACCTATACTGGTGACGAGGGTCTTGGGAAATGTTAAACACTTTAAATGGTTAGTAGGGTTCTTGATTCAGAAATGCTAGAACACGTGTACTGGTTAAGAGGGTCTTCTGAAATGTTTAACACCTGTACTGGTTAAGAGGGTCTTCAGAAATGTTAAACACCTGTACTGGTTAAGAGGGTCTTCTGAAATGTTTAACACCTGTACTGGTTAAGAGGGTCTTCTGAAATGTTTAACACCTGTACTGGTTAAGAGGGTCTTCTGAAATGTTAAACACCTGTACTTGTGACTAGGGTCTTCTGAAATGTTTAACACCTGTAATGGTTAATAGGGTTCTTTATTAAGAAATGCTAAAACACCTGTACTGGTTAAGAGGGTCTTCAGAAATGTTTAACACCTGTAATGGTTAATAGGGTTCTTTATTCAGAAATGCTAAGCACCTGTACTGGTTAAGAGCGTTTTCGGAAATGTTAAACACCTCTACTGGTTAAGAGGGTCTTCAGAAATGTTTAACATCTTCTGAAATGTTAAACACCTGTACTGGTTAAGAGGGTCTTTGGAAATGTTACCCACCTGTAGTGTTGAAGAGGGTCTTCAGAAATATTAAACACCTGTACTGGTGACGAGGGTCTTGGGAAATGTTAAACACTTTAAATGGTTAGTAGGGTTCTTGATTCAGAAATGCTAGAACACGTGTACTGGTTAAGAGGGTCTTCTGAAATGTTTAACACCTGTACTGGTTAAGAGGGTCTTCAGAAATGTTAAACACCTGTACTGGTTAAGAGGGTCTTCTGAAATGTTTAACACTTGTACTGGTTAAGAGGGTCTTCTGAAATGTTTAACACCTGTACTGGTTAAGAGGGTCTTCAGAAATGTTTAACATCTTCTGAAATGTTAAACACCTGTACTGGTTAAGAGGGTGTTTGGAAATGTTACCCACCTGTAGTGTTGAAGAGGGTCTTCAGAAATATTAAACACCTGTACTGGTGACGAGGGTCTTGGGAAATGTTAAACACCTTAAATGGTTAGTAGGGTTCTTGATTCAGAAATGCTAGAACACGTGTACTGGTTAAGAGGGTCTTCTGAAATGTTTAACACCTGTACTGGTTAAGAGGGTCTTCAGAAATGTTTAACACCTGTACTGGTTAAGAGGGTCTTCTGAAATGTTTAACACCTGTACTGGATAAGAGGGTCTTCTGAAATGTTTAACACCTGTACTGGTTAAGAGGGTCTTCTGAAATGTTAAACACCTGTACTTGTGACTAGGGTCTTCTGAAATGTTTAACACCTGTAATGGTTAATAGGGTTCTTTATTCAGAAATGCTAAAACACCTGTACTGGTAAAGAGGGTCTTCAGAAATGTTTAACACCTGTAATGGTTAATAGGGTTCTTTATTCAGAAATGCTAAGCACCTGTACTGGTTAAGAGGGTCTTCTGAAATGTTTAACACCTGTACTGGTTAAGAGGGTCTTCTGAAATGTTTAACACCTGTACTGGTTAAGAGGGTCTTCTGAAATGTTAAACACCTGTACTTGTGACTAGGGTCTTCTGAAATGTTTAACACCTGTAATGGTTAATAGGGTTCTTTATTCAGAAATGCTAAAACACCTGTACTGGTTAAGAGGGTCTTCAGAAATGTTTAACACCTGTACTGGTTAATAGGGTTCTTTATTCAGAAATGCTAAGCACCTGTACTGGTTAAGAGCGTATTCGGAAATGTTAAACACCTGTACTGGTTAAGAGGGTCTTCAGAAATGTTTAACATCTTCTGAAATGTTAAACACCTGTACTGGTTAAGAGGGTCTTTGGAAATGTTACCCACCTGTAGTGTTGAAGAGGGTCTTCAGAAATATTAAACACCTGTACTGGTGACGAGGGTCTTGGGAAATGTTAAACACTTAAAATGGTTAGTAGGGTTCTTGATTCAGAAATGCTAGAACACGTGTACTGGTTAAGAGGGTCTTCTGAAATGTTTAACACCTGTACTGGTTAAGAGGGTCTTCAGAAATGTTTAACACCTGTACTGGTTAAGAGGGTCTTCTGAAATGTTTAACACCTGTACTGGTTAAGAGGGTCTTCTGAAATGTTTAACACCTGTACTGGTTAAGAGGGTCTTCTGAAATGTTAAACACCTGTACTTGTGACTAGGGTCTTCTGAAATGTTAAACACCTGTAATGGTTAATAGGGTTCTTTATTCAGAAATGCTAAAACACCTGTACTGGTTAAGAGGGTCTTCAGAAATATTTAACACCTGTAATGGTTAATAGGGTTCTTTATTCAGAAATGCTAAGCACCTGTACTGGTTAAGAGCGTATTCGGAAATGTTAAACACCTGTACTGGTTAAGAGGGTCTTCAGAAATGTTTAACATCTTCTGAAATGTTAAACACCTGTACTGGTTAAGAGGGTGTTTGGAAATGTTACCCACCTGTAGTGTTGAAGAGGGTCTTCAGAAATATTAAACACCTGTACTGGTGACGAGGGTCTTGGGAAATGTTAAACACCTTAAATGGTTAGTAGGGTTCTTGATTCAGAAATGCTAGAACACGTGTACTGGTTAAGAGGGTCTTCTGAAATGTTTAACACCTGTACTGGTTAAGAGTGTCTTCAGAAATGTTTAACACCTGTACTGGTTAAGAGGGTCTTCTGAAATGTTTAACACCTGTACTGGATAAGAGGGTCTTCTGAAATGTTTAACACCTGTACTGGTTAAGAGGGTCTTCTGAAATGTTAAACACCTGTACTTGTGACTAGGGTCTTCTGAAATGTTTAACACCTGTAATGGTTAATAGGGTTCTTTATTCAGAAATGCTAAAACACCTGTACTGGTTAAGAGGGTCTTCAGAAATGTTTAACACCTGTAATGGTTAATAGGGTTCTTTATTCAGAAATGCTAAGCACCTGTACTGGTTAAGACCGTATTCGGAAATGTTAAACACCTGTACTGGTTAAGAGGGTCTTCAGAAATGTTTAACATCTTCTGAAATGTTAAACACCTGTACTGGTTAAGAGGGTCTTTGGAAATGTTACCCACCTGTAGTGTTGAAGAGGGTCTTCAGAAATATTAAACACCTGTACTGGTGAAGAGGGTCTTGGGAAATGTTAAACACCTTAAATGGTTAGTAGGGTTCTTGATTCAGAAATGCTAGAACACGTGTACTGGTTAAGAGGGTCTTCTGAAATGTTAAACACCTGTACTGGTTAAGAGGGTCTTCTGAAATGTTAAACACCTTAAATGGTTAGTAGGGTTCTTGATTCAGAAATGCTAAAACACTTGTACTGGTTCAAAGGGTCTTCTGAAATGTTTAACACCTGTACTGTTGAAGAGGGTCTTCAGAAATGTTTAACACCTGTAATGGTAAATAGGGTTCTTTATTCAGAAATGCTAAGCACCTGTACTGGTTAAGAGCGTATTCGGAAATGTTAAACACCTGTACTGGTTAAGAGGGTCTTCTGAAATGTTAAACACCTGTACTGGTTAAGAGGGTCTTCAGAAATGTTAAACACCTGTAATGATTAATAGGGTTCTTGATTCAGAAATGCTAAAACACTTGTACTGGTTCAAAGGGTCTTCTGAAATGTTTAACACCTGTACTGTTGAAGAGGGTCTTCAGAAATGTTTAATACCTGTAATGGTTAAAAGGGTTCTTTATTCAGAAATGCTAAAACACCTGTACTGGTTAAGAGGGTCTTCTGAAATGTTAAACACCTGTACTGGTTAAAAGGGTCTTCAGAAATGTTTAACACCTGTACTGGTTAAGACAGGGATGTGATTTGTCCGCGGATTCGTGGAATTCCGCAGATCTAATGGCCCCAGGGACCCCCCCCCCCCCAAGGGCTGATACTGATTAAAGATACTAGTGTGCTTTTGGTTGTTAGAGTTGATATCCCAGTTTGCTTTAAATTTAAAGTCAGAAGAACCCTCAAAAGAGCTTCTAAAAAGCCAGTTTTTCTTCTACAGCAGTGTGCTTTTGACCCCCAAAAGTGCCCCAAGAATCCATGGCCGAAATGGTTTCAGCCCTCCAGCTGCCAGGTCAATCACATCACTATATGAGGGTCTTCGGAAATGTTAAACACCTGTACTGGTGAAGAGGGTCTTCGGAAGTATTAAACACCTGTCGTGTTGAAGAGGGTCTTTAAAAATGTTAAACACCTGTACTGGTGAATAGGGTTTTCCGGACATGTTAAACACCTGTACTGGTTAAGAGAGTCTTTGGAAATGTTAAAACACATGGACATGTGAAGAGGCTATTTTTTTAAATGTGAAATAACTGTACTGGTTACTAAAGTAATTAAAAAAATGTTAAGCACATTTACTGGTGAAAAGGGTGTTTTGAAATGTTCAAAATTTCCTGCGCTCACAGGTGAAGATTTTATTCAGAACTGTGAAAACTTATACTGGTTAAAGGACTTTTCAGATATGCTAAGCATCTGTACTGGTGATGAAATTGTTCAGAAATGTCTTACACCTGTACTCTGTACTGGTGAAGAGTATTCAGACATGTTAAACATCTGTACTAGTAGAGATTGTTTAGAAATGTCTCACACATGTACTAGTAAAGGGATTGTTTTGAAATTTTGAAACACCTGTACTGATGAAATGGGTATTCAGAATTGTTAAAATACATGTATCTCAAGTGGTGTAATGGTGAGGATGGTGTTTAGAAATGTTAATACACCTTTACTCTTGAAGAGGGTGTTCCGAAATGTTAAAAGTCCTGAACTGTTGAAGCAGGTATTTAGAAATGTTAGAACACATGTACTGGTGAACACTTTTTTCCAAATAGTTAATCATCCATACTGGTGAATTACTCTTGAAATCTGCAGAAATGGTATGGAGTGCTCAAAACATGTACACATGTATTTGATTGGTATTGAGAGTTCTTAAATGTAGAACATCGACACTGATGAAGAGTGGGCACAAAAATGTCCAACACCTGGGTCCATTTCCACTGGCGACTTCTGTCTCAAAAAAGTGAATTCTTAACCTAAAAGTACTTATTTTGTACAGAAACTGTCTAAATAATTGTCAAACATGGTACTTGCAACATATTATGACCAGCTTTACCAATATTGCCTTTCTAACAACAACTGTACAATAAAAGAAAGGTGTGTAGTTGTGAGTCTAGAGCCTCAAAATCAGACTCAAGACATTAGTGAACACGGACTCTAAATAACTGAAGTAGTGTTTTCAGATATGTTTAAGAGCTGCATCGGTGAAAAATAGCTAAAAAAAACTCCTGTACTGTCTCTCTGACAAGAGGACACAATCAGAGATTTATTGAAGTTTGCATGACATCATTAGTCACCTAAAAATCTACTTATGGAAAACGTTATCTGGTAATTGTTTTTCCTCTTGCATAAGCCATTTGCATTTGATAAATCAGTCTGTGGTCAGACTCTAAGGGCAGATGGTTGCGTTGGCACAGATTTAATGATGCGATTTTAAGTAAAAAAAAAAGGCATTCTAGCGCTTCTATGGAAACCAGACACGTTGGATGTTTTAGCACCTCCTGAAGATATTGAAGGACACCTTTAGACCCTTATGGCCATTAAATTTCCCGATTAATGACATTTTGGGGTTAGTTTTGCATTATGTTTTTACGATGGCTTCATGGTAAAGTGACATCGGAATGATAAAAGTCACACAGCATTTGGAATAACTTCACTTTTAGGAAAAAATCTTGCATTAATTTTCAGGGAAAAAGATAATAAAATAACAGCAGGAAAGTCTTCTTAAAATGCTTTTTTTTAATTGGATGGAATGTAACCTTTTTAAAAAAGGAAATTAAAGCTCATTGTTTTCAAGAGCCTATAATCAACATGCGTATCATAATAATATCATGATATATGAGTATAAGATAGTATCATGATGTATGAGTATCATATTATGTGAGTATCATAATAGTATCATAATATATGAGTATCATAAAAGTATCATAATATATGAGTATCATAATAGTATCATATTATGTGAGTATCATAATAGTGTCATAATTTATGAGTATCATAATAGTATCATAATATATGAGTTTCATAATAGAATCATAATATATGTGTATCATCATATATGAGTATCATAATAGTATCATAATATATGAGTATCATAATAGTATCATATTATGTGAGTATCATAATAGTATCATAATATGTGAGTATCATATCAATAGCATCATATTGAGTATCATACAACCAGACACTTTATCTTAATTGGCACTGACAAAACTACATTATTGGAAGTACATAGGTGATTTTTGTAAGAGGATTTTTGTGTAAATTTACAGACCAGTGATGTGTAATTGTCAAAATTTACCTACTTTCATGTTGCTTCATTCATCATTTCTTACACATACCTGGTACTTAGTCAGTAACAAAAATAATTTCAACCATAATTTCAGTTATCATTTTTTTGGAGGTCCATATGAAAAGTAATCCTTCATCTGTGCCAGACTTAGTTTATAAAGATATTTATTCAGTTCAAAGAAATAAACAAGTGAATGCTTATTGTACAACTAAGTTATATTTATAGACTGTTCCTATTAGGATCCAAAGACAACCAATTTAAGTTCCATGTTGGAGTTGACTTGTTCTGTATTATAAAGAAGTATGATAACATAGACCAGATTTTGTTGAGAATTAAGAAGACTGAGTAAATAAAACATGTTTAAATGATGAAATAAAGTCTGAAAGAAGGTTCTGCTTATTTAGAGAGTTCTACTTTACAAACGGACGAGTGTTGTCATATGCATGCAAAACTATTTTTTTGTGAATCATGCATATAATTAAAATAAGGTTGTCTGGTTAGCGCAGTGGTTAGCACATTGGCTTCTCACCTAGAAAATAAAATAGTGAATGAATGCACTTGATCTGAATTTCCCTTTTAGTAAATTGATTAATACCATTTATGCTTAAATGTTTATTATCGGTTTTCACAGCTTATTAATTTTCCTTTCAGCTGTCATTGCAAATTTTACAACTGCAATTAACACCTGTCAATTGTTTGTTTAATTTGGAAAAGACATTCTGAAAAAGTGTGAAAATATCACCTTGAGGTAGTCATAAGTAATATCTATCTCTGCAGAGTAATAGCAACATGATGATGGTATATGTTGTAAAACATTACAAGTCATGATTCTGATCTACGTTGTTCGAGTCAGTGCCAACCAAGAATTTCCTGCATGTTTGTAACACTGGAGAGAGGAGAGAAGTCATATTTAACCCAACGAATAGCTTGACTTTGAACCATTTCAATTTTATTGGTGTTTGATTTTGTGTGTGGGTGCCGAATTGTACAGAATGCCTTTAGGGCCATCGCCTGTGAATGTGTTGATCTGAAATGTGATACTCAAAAGTACAATGATGGAACGCGAAATCACGAAATTATGATGGTGAAAACGCAACAGTATGATAATGAAAACGCAATAATAGGACAGTAGGATTATGATAATGCGATAAACTATCATGTTTGGTGGTGGTAGTAGTGGTAGTAGTAGTAGTAGTAGTAGTAGTAGTAGTAGTAGTAGTAGTAGTAGTAGTAGTAGAAATAGTAGTGGTAGCAGTAGCAGTAGCAGTAGTTGTACTACTTGTACTACTACTACTACTACTACTACTACTACTACCACTACTACCACTACCACCACTACCACCACTACTACCACTACCACCACTACCACCACTACCACTACTACTACTACTACTACTACTACTACTACTACTACCACTACCACTACCACTACCACTACCACTACCACTACTTCTACTACTACTACTACTTAGTACTACTGCTGCTGCTGCTGCTGCTGCTGCTACTACTACTGTAATATATCATATTGCTAGTGACTAATTTAACACAAATTGAATGATGAATTAGAAGTTTCTGTGGTGGTACCACGTTTGTGGTGGTGGTGGTGGTGCTGCTGATGATGATGATGATGTGACTACAGAGGTATTGCATTTGGGAAACTGTTCGAAGATACTGTTTTGATTGGTTGGCTATATTGTATAAAGACGAATCATAAATTAATCTTTATTGTGTCAATTATTGTTTAAACTTTTAATTAACAGTATTTCAGTTCAATTCAAAATGCATGATAAAAGCTTCAATTGAAGACATGATTCAATGACTTAATACAAGCACCCCTGAAACCGGCATTTTATCACATGGAGGGTCAATTCTTCTATGCACATGCGCAATCGAAGGCGATAGTACGATGATGAAAAGCGATAGTACGATGATGAAAACATGACAGTATGATGATGAAAATGCGACAGTACGATGATGAAAACATGACAGTACAATGATAAAAACACAACAGTACGATGATTAAAACGCGACAGTACGATGATGATAAAGCAAAATCACGATATTACGTTGGTGAAAACGCGAAAGTACATGTTTTCGTTATCGTACTGTCGCGTTTTCGTTATCGTACTGTCCCGTTTTCATCATCGTTCTGTCGCATTTTCACCATCTTGGTTTCGTGATTTGGCAATTCTTCATCATGCTATCAAGTATCACGTTTCAGATCAACAGGGTCATAGGCGATGGCCCTAACGGCATTCCTTAAAATTGTACTTGCATATTCTAACTGTGGAATGACAAGGGTTTTGTAAGCTTAAGTTCTGACACTTCCTCTTTCCATTTTTATATTTCTTTTAATGAAGTTGAAAGTATTATTTCAATTGGTGGTAATTCTTGAAATATGATTGTTCCAGCTGAGATCTGCTGATATATTAACACCAAGATAATTAGCACTTGCGACTGATTCTAGGATCTGGCCATGGAGTATATACGGGTTGCTGATGACATGTTTATTCCTTCTTATGTGCAGATCTTGACACTTGGAGGGATTCAACTCCAAATCCCAATCATTTGCCCATATTTGCAGTTGTTTGAGGTCATTTTAAAGGATAGCACAGTCAACGTCAGAGGGAGATTTGATTTTAAGATAGACGGCAGTATCATTGGCAAAAAGTCCAACTTTTGGTTTGATACTAGAAGGGAGGTTATTAATATAAATCAGGAAAAACAAGGGACCCAGTACAGAGCCCTAGAGTACACCAGATGGTACGGGTATTTCTTCAGAATGATCACCATCCAAGACTACTGTCTGACTTCTATGAAGGAGAAATGCCTCAGACCACTGGAGAATCTTTGGACAAACACCATAATCCTGAAGTTTGAAGAATAACCTGCTAGATGAATTGTAAAGTCAAACTTAGTTGTTTAAACTGTTTCTTTTCAGGTAATAGACATTGTATCCACATGGCAAGTTCTGGAGGAACAACTCACTAGAGAAAAGAGGTAAAGTCAGTAAACTCAAATACATGCTTATAATGATTCCTCCTTGACCACTTCTAAACAGTAACACACAAGATGCATACAAGAAAGACCATTGATGCAAAGCATCAAAGGGCGCTGTTTAATTGTTGAAAAACAAGGAATGTCAAGGCCAACAAGCATATTATGGTGCATTGAACCGCATCTATGAAATTCTCAAAATATTTGTAGTATTCTGCATGACAACATAGGCAAAAAGATTGAAATTGAAGATTTTCAAGTTGAACATTTCATTAGGGGTGGGGTACATTAATGAACACGACAGAATTAGGGTGCTTGTGCACTATACTTTTTGTCATTGCCACATACCCATATACCAAGTTTTATTTCAATACCATAAGTAGTTTTAAAGTAATGCTCTGGTCAAGAAAAAGCGGCAAAGGGCAATAATTAAGTAATTAGCTTAAAAACAGCTATAGTCATTTTGCACTGCACTTCCTCTCGTTGTGCTAAATACCATTGAATGATGTTTAATGAAATTCCAAAAAAGTAGTTTTTGAACAGGGTTGTTTTTCAACCCTGTTCAGTGTAGCCACAAACTCGACACTCACAACATAAAAAGCCTATTTATAGTAACAAGTGTCGTCTGCCTTTGTACCACCAAAAATATAGTTTGAAAAAGTGCGAACTATATAAATTGCAAGCTATGTTTCCAATAATCGAGCTAGATTTGACAAAGCAAGAAGCAATCATAACGCAATATCTATTTTAATCATTTAATTTGTTGAACTTAAATAAAGATAATATTGAAGTAGTATCCCTGCGCCCAAAAATGAATGAACATCGAAATGTAAACAAAGAATTACTACCCACTCAAAGCGCATCATTCCATCACGTGACACAATGATCTCATTGATCTCAATGATCGCACAGTTTCCCCGCTTAAAACATCACGTGATAGCCCACGTGGGAATAACAAACACACGCCATTTTGACAGGCACGTACTAAAGTGCTGTCGAGTTAGCTTAGAAATTGAAGAGAGTTGCTGACCATATAGACAATGAAGGAAAAAAGTTTTGAAATTAAAGATTTTTCAAGACTTAATGTTAACTTTATTTTCAATACTTTTTATAGTGTACGTATAGACGTTGTTTTACACGGGGACTCTTAGATTCGCTGTGCTACGTATCAGCAGCTTATTAATACACACATGATTGTGAAAACCCGTATAAAACCCTGTTCATGCAGCGCTATCAGCGCTTTGATCTAGTTATGCTCCGGACAGGAAAAGATACAAAGGAAATAACTATTGCAATACGCTGAAATAGAGTTATTGTTCATGTACACTGCAGTTCTAATCATATAGGGGGAGGGGGCAACGTTACCATGCTGGAATGACAACTTGTAGGGAAGAATAAGTGATATGAAATAACAATTTAACAATTTGTGTAGTACTTTAATAAACATTATCATTTCGTCCGAAAGTTGCAAACATAAATAGAACATAATTATTGAACTGTAAAGTTGCAAACATAAATAGAACATAATTATTGAACTGTTATATAAAAAGTGAACATTGTTTACTAGATGAAATGCATTTATAACATAACATGCCTTGTTTTTAGCTGTTTAATAATACTAAAATGTAATGTAAAATTGCATAAAAATCTAGTCAATGGAGTTATTATGTTAACTTCTTCATTTACATAGTAAAGAAGAGTTGAAAATGGATGTTTTTAGTTGATATTAACACAAAAACAGCATGTGTCCTATTGGACAATGGCAATTTTTTCAAACATGATAAAAATAACGCATTCAAACTGAATATGTATCAGACTATGTATGAAAGAAATAATACTGTTTCTATTTTTCACAAAGGTTTTGAAATACAACAATGCACATATAAGCATAAATAGGCCAAATATGCAAAAAAAAAAAATAGTAAACAATGTGTGAAAGTGATACTGAACACTTAAAACAATTTCTTTGTGCATTAAATGAATATATACCAGAAAAGCAATACTACATGTAAATCAAGTCCAAAATGTATAATAACATGAAGAACACCCCTTTATGAATATCTTCATAACAAATCAGAGTACATGTAAACAATTATCATTTATATCATTAGTATCAAATATGTGTCTAGTTTAAAGTGTGTTTTCATTTGCATTAAATTACATTGTAATATATACCAGAAAAGCAATTATAAAAATCCTTAAATGTTTAAGAAACTGAAGCAATAAAGAATTAAACACCCATTTATGAATATCTCCAAAACAAATCAGAGGTCACCTATATATAAAACAATAATCAATCATATAATTAGTATCAAATGTGTCTAGTTTTTGTGTGTCTGTTCATTATCTTTAAATGAGCATCTTTAAAGTGAAACTCTTATTTGAAATCAATACATATAATTGTATTTATAACACACATCAAATTGAATGAAAAAAACAATAACTACTTACTAAATAATGCATTTACTGAAATATCGTTTACTGATAACAAGCTTGTCACCCTGTTTATAATAGCAGATAGCATGACAAATATTAAATGATTGGTGATTGCTAAAAGATTTACTGTGGCCTACTATAGTATCACAAGGCAGAAATACCATGTTTTATGTTCATTCTTATTAATTAGCAAATTGAACTCAAGATCCTTCATTAGAAACATTGTTGTTGACATCTATCAACCCATTTTGAAAAATGAAAACAATCATATTAATTATCATAAGTCTTATTTGGGAGTAAGAGTGCATCTTTAAAAATAGTGTGTGTGTTTTTTCCATTAAATATGTAACAATTCAATTTGACAAATGAGACAAAAGTTAGGAAATAGAAGTAGTAATTGTACATAATACAATACAAGAACAAAAATTGACGAAGCTCAATATAACAGGAAATCTATATGAAAACACAAATCCTTAAAGGCCATAATTATGTAAACTGAATTAAGGTATAAGTAATACACACTTTTATAAAGCTTTTATCGACAACATAGTTATTATCATGGTACACTATGGGACTTTTATCCTAATTTTGAAGATTTTTTACTGTGAATTAAAAATATTTTGTCTATATTTGATTGTTTTTCACATTATCAGAGATTATGAAATAAACACAACAGTTTCTGGTAAAATAAACTTCAGTTAACAGAAAAATTAAGTTCAACCCAACATATTATTGATACACATGGAAAAAAATCATTTTGATTGATCTTGTGAGTCTTCGGAACAGAGCAGTATTTCAATGTTTGAAAATATATAGCAGTTTTATAAATTCATAAAAAATAGTTAATAACAAGACAACCTGTTGAAATCATTTTAAATATTTTCTATGATGTCTAATGAACAATTTAAAAGACAATTTATGATAGTTTACCGTTCAGTTTTGAAGGAAATAAATATACATAATGTCTTGTAACTATACATTTTTATAACTAATAAAATGCTTAAAAAATTTAAATCAACCTTTTTCTTGTAAAAAGCTTAATTGGACTTACTCATAAAATGTAATCATTCAAATAAATGAATTTTACTTGTGATACTAACTCAGAATTCAGATTTAAAAACAATGAATGTACTTTTAAATTAAAATATGTAAAGAAACAAGAACACTAAGTAGGCGGTAATGCCCCTCCAAAAATGTCAGAGTGAAAGTTCTCAACTAATGTCTTTTTGATATTATAACATGTAAACAGTCTCTGTTGGTAATCGATGTCTATTTGTTTTATTTAGTCAATGGTATTCTAACATTTAGAATTTTTCACAATAATTCTTCACTCTTCAACATTTGAAGTTTGGTTTGTTCCCATGCGTTTGTACTTGTAGTGTGCGCACTGATGAAAATTACTCAATGCTGAGTCAATGCTGATTTGGTTTTCATGCCCCTTCAGGTTCTTTACCCATCCAGAATGTTTAGTGCTGTAAAAGAAAAAAAAGCACTTTCTAACTAATTTGTATACTGCCATACATATACAAAATAAAATATAAACAGTTTAATATTTTTCAACATTATTTAAAAACAACAACAATAAGCTGATACATACATGAATATAATATAAAGAAAATTACTAAATTTATCAATAAAATTCATCTTCACCACCACCATCACCACCATCACCACCACCACCACCACTGGATTATTGAAAACAGTGAGTTTATAAAACAACAAACACCAACTCAAATATGTTTTATATGAAATACTCACATCATCTCTATCAGATGTGACTGGCTTGTGGATAGACATGGATGTCAAATCTGTCTTGATGATCCAACAAAGTATTTAATGCAGGCTGGAATTCTTCAAATAATATTAATATTCAGTCCTTTTCCTGCCTGAAAGAAATTAGACTTCTGATTATCAACCAACAGAAACTACAACCATAAGATACAAATGCACATGTATTAATTATACATTTTGCACTAATATCCGTTTTAGCCAAGAGTAAGGGTTGGTAGGCACAAATGTGAAGTTGTTGTGCATTTGGTTGATAATGATTCACAACAGTATGGCGTTCAACGAGACCTACACCAAGCAAATGAATGTCGCTTGTGTCCAAGCTGTTGTGGCTTCCAGCTCGAAACCATGTACATCTTTTAATACAGGTTTATTTTGAAAATATGCGGTAAACTTGTAAACAAATAATGGGCATTTTTAAGTCTAATTTTTTTGTAAGATAAAACAATCAAATAAAAGATTACATACTCATATCATATACATAAATGATGTACATAAGTACATTTAAAAATATGTAACATGTACATAATGCACCAGTCAATTGTAACCACGGCCCCCCAGGTCTGGGGATATGCCGGGGAAAGCCGGGGAAACGGGCTGTGTTTTTACCTTTCAGGTGGCCTCGCAGTGCCGGGTGAATGCGGTGGTTTTGTCTTTGAGCAAAATATAGCAGGGAATATGCCTTACCTAGGCTCCCTTTGGTACGGGGCATATGTCAAGGATTTGACCATCAGGATTTTACCCGGGGTTGGCTGGACAGAAAGTCAAAGTCCCAGCTATTCTTCGGACCTGGGGGGGCCGTGGTTACAATTGACTGGTGCATTTTAAGTAGATATAAAGTATGTAACATGTATATTTATAGAACATGTAGAAATATTAAAATGCTGTCTTAACATTTAGCAAATAAAAATGATTTAAGAATTCCAAAGAAATTAAAAAACAAACATTTTTGAACACATAAACTTACACAACTACTCAAGGATACTTACATGAATAGCCCTTTGATACGAATATCCCAGTTCCATGCTGATTGTTGACATTAGTTTTTTCGACAGAAAATCTTCTCTTACGCTTATGATTCACTTATAATCCATGTTTTACTGTAATGACTCAAATTGTTAGATGTATCGTAATCAACTGTCAGTGTGCACTTTTAGTGTTTACTTATTTTAAACGTATATTCATGACAAAACTTCACCGAGTTTCCAACTATAAATCGACGATGTAGAAATTCCATTATTGACCTATGGATAGCGGGGAAATACCTTCTGGTTCTAAAAATAGCAACATCCGGATATGTGTAGTGTTCTAAAAATAAAACAATTCGGGGGCAATCGTAATAAAATTTTACTAATGTCACCTTCAACACATTAACAAATAAAGTTAGGTGAACATTTAATTCCAATATCGATTAAATTAAAGAAAACAGCTTACCTCATGGTTTATTAATGCAGTAAACATAACAAAACAACATAAAACATAATTATTCCCATTCACATAATTACCGGTCCACACATTTTACATTTCATTCGGAACTCCTCCGAATATTTACATTTCCGGCACATGATATTACAGTTAACCAATCGGAAAACGTAAACGAAACGGGAACAGTTATTAAACTTATTTGTCGTTCTTCCGATATAATGTTTTGAAGATAAATTGAAGACAATCTATTCAACCATAAATAGCATTTTTAACACCCATGCAATCCCCATCCATTTGCATTTTTTAATCATAATAAAATAACAGTAAAACCCAACTGTCAATCAACTTAAAAACCGCTCCCACCACTAACTAAAATAAATTCCCATTCCATAATAGGGGCGCACTCCAGTGCGGCGCCAATAAGATGTATACAAGACTTAAGGAACTATTTTCCCTACTTATTTGATTGAATAAACAGGGTATTGGTTGTTCATATTTAAGTTGTATCATTATAGCTCACCAAGTTATGAATATCAAATTACCAGACTTAAAAGCCTCAAATTCTTATTTAAAGTGGTATAAGAGAATGCAGGAACGATTTTAAATATTATAATAATGCAAAAGACCAGTTAACTGTGATGGACTAAATTCTTCATTTACCGATACATGCATTTTTATTTGCTGTTTTTGAATGTGTACACATTTTCACGGGTGTATAAAACTATCTGTATTTTTTTTTTTATTTAAACCAACTAATTTCAATTTTATTGTTAATATATAAAGCCCTCATGCCCTGAATGAAGCATAAATCAATGTTTACAATAATAAATTAATAGTGCCACCCCACTTTCCTGACTGTTTAATCTAATTTCAATGGCAGTCATTTTTTGTGAAACAAAGTATGTTTCCTGTTAAATAGTACACGTCTCATAGTTATTCATTAGATAGTTAAATGAAATTTGACATTTCTGACTACTGTACCAATTTAAAAGATAGTTTGTCCTTATACCTTCATATTGAGTATGATAGAAAAGAAAGCATGACACTCATTTTCAATGACTTGCACATTAAAGTGTGTGAAACTAGGCAAACAAATTCGGTCTTCACATTGTATAATATTTGCCCAGTTCTATATTTATCATTAGAACATCTGAAGCCTGCCAGTGCACGTCTTATCATAAGGGGTAGGTCTATTGTTAAATATTTTTTCGGAGTTAGCAGTGATTTTTAACATTTGTGTCAGAGCGTGAAGAAGTATCAATATCGTTGTGCAAATTTTGCATCATGCAGTTGGTTACCCGCTGCTTAAAAGGATGTATAAACTTATTTATGTCCCCAACATCCTGTTCAACCCACACATATCCAAAACTATACTTAAACAGCAAATCTTTAACACAAGTTGCCCATGTTCGTCTTCCCACATCGTCTCCCCATTTAATATGTTTTCATTTAATGGGAGGTCTATATTTGAAATTTAATCGTGTGTTTGGATCACAGTGCCAGACCAAAACGATTTATTTTCATATAGACCTCCATATAAACAATAAACTATATTTAATTATTTTAGCACATCATTATTCCCTTGCTGTATAACCCATTTGCATTGTAACCTTATTGAATTAAGACCAGCATTATTTAATAATAAGTTTTATGGGAGCACCGACCATATTTTTTGTCGAAACCAAAAAAAAAATAGTGTTTCTTTTATTTTGTTTGCAAGCCACAAATTAAGTTTGTTTTTTAAGCATCTAAAATAAAAATGAAGATGGGAATTTGGTTATAATTATTTACATTGTTGCCTCAGTCTGTAACAATGATCTGAATTGGATAAAGCATTGTTGCCTCATTCTTTAAAGATGATATTAATTTGAGTACCGTATTATATCATGCATAGGACGCACTTTTTTACCCCCAATTCTCGTCTTAAAAATTGCCTGCGTCCTTTCTATGCTATTAGAATTTCATCTGTTTTTTTCCAAGTCCATTTCAGGTCGAAAATATCGACCGGGGAAGAACGCGGTAATAGTAAGTATCTGTACTGCGTCACCGAAGAGAACAACTGACATAGGTAAAATCACGCAGAAATATATTGAATGTTTACTTTAAAATGATTTATTGAGAAATAAATTGAAAACAAACATGAGTGTTTACTTTTTTACAAAAGGGACGCTACTCACAAAAACTCGATGTGAGTCAGCATTTAACTGGATTGAGTTATAACGGCAACGGAAAATCGGGAAAGGAGGTATATATCAATTAATCGTTGTTCATGATTTTAATGTTTCGATTTTTGTTGTATGTTACTGTTTTAAAAATTAATAAAGGAATGTGCATAACGCAAAGTAGCATTATTGTCACTATCAAATCTTTTCAAATGTGCGAAGGTGTGAAAAACACCCGCTGTCTGTCATTAGAAAAACATCAATAGAACGAACTATTGCGATGGTAATACCGTATGGTTGTTTGTTCGCACTTTACCCGTCAAGCCCTCCGCTGGCAAGGATAATTACCGACACGCATTAATTATGCCTGACATGCTTTATTCCGCGCAGCAACAAGCCTTATCAAAACAATCATCAGTTTTACACAGTTTTGCAACGGTTGACTGTCATTCATAAGGCATGTCGGAACTATTGCAACGGTTGACTGTCAGTCAGAAGGCGTGTCGGGACTATTACAGCATTTGTATAAGTCTTGTAATACGTGAATGTTCTCAAAATGTCAAGACTTATATCATTGTCGTGTACACTAAATTACCGAAATGCTAAATTACCGAAATACGACGATAATTATCGAAATACACATGACAGTTATCTAAATATGCCTTATATACATTTTTTTTTTTTTTACTTCAATATATGTTATAAATACTTTACCAACCTCAAATTTTCGGCTCCGATTTTGACATTTTTCCGCTGCGTCCTATCTTATATATTAAGGGTTTTTTTTCAACTATTTTTTGCCTGCGTCCTATCTATGCTAGCGTCCTATACATGATATAATACGGTATACATCATTGCCTCATTCGTACATTGTTGCCTTTTTCTGTAAAGACGATCTTAATTGGACTACAAGTTTGGTTGAGTAAATTATTAGCCAACCGGAATCTTCGTAATTTCAAACTGCTGTTCTTCCACTGAATCATCCTCTCTTGATATTAACACTATTAACACCAATTCTTTGTCATGATGGCGGGCGCCGTGAAACTTACCTATGTAACTGAATTACTTAAGTAAGGGTTGGCATATCTTCACCAAACTTTGTTTATAGGACCCTTTCAAGGGATTGCATTTGGGACTATTTGATCAAGGTTAAGGTCACTGTTACTAAAAATAGAAAACTGGTTGAAATTGAATAACTTTATTGGAGTTGACCTATCTTGACTAAGCTTGGTATACAGGTAGAGTTTATGGAGACCTTTCATGGAATTGTGTTAAGGGCCCCTGTGGTCTAGGTCAACGTCACTGTTACTAAAAAAGAGAAAAAAGGTGAAACTGAATAACTGATAGGGTTGACATAAACTTAGTAGTTAGGACGAGTTTATGGAGACCATTCATGGGATGTGTTGGGGCCCCTAGGGTCAAAGTCAAGGTCACTGTTTATTAAAATTGAAAAATGGTAGAACCTGAATAACTAGTTAGGGTTAACATATCTTGGTATTTGGGAAGATTTAAGATGACCTTTCATTGCATTTAGGGCCCCTGGGTTCAAGGTCACTGTTACTAAAAATGGGAAAAGGGTTAAAACTGAATCTAACATTGAAGGCTGATGTTCTTCTTTTATTTATTTATTTATTATTATCATTGAAAACATAGTTTGGTTGCATGCCATGTTTCTTGTTATTATATTTGATCAATTGATATTGATTCATCCAATCCTTGTTAAAAGTTGTAATAATTTATAACATTTTTTATGAGGATATGATTAATGAATATTAAATGAAGAAAAAATGCCAGACTGACCAGTGTTTTTTTTCCATTTTAATCCATTATGCATGTCTGAACAGGAATTTTGTCGGAAAACGTCAGATGTGTTTTAGTGATTTAGAGCTCTCATTCAGCAGTTTAAGTTTCTGAATATCAGACGAAATTACCCCCATGAGAATAGAATTTCCAATAAAACATTAAATAAAAAAATGCTTGAGTTTTAGTCTCTTGTGAGCGGAGGGCCAGATTAAACTATATAAATCATTTAATTTCTGCTGAAACCTTCTATAGCATTGTTTTGTAGTTCTTAAACAACTTGACATGTTACACTTGACTGAATTCAAAAAATATGAGTACATTGTTGTTTAAGGAAACAAAATTATATGCTTCGCAAATGGATAGCATAATTATAGATGCAGTTTTGTCTGTCTGATTATTCATCCGTCAGTCACACCCTTGTCCAGAGTACAAATAAGAAACAACTGATGGGGTTTGAAATGAAACTTGAAACATAGACAGAGGGGCATGTGCATATGTGCATTGCTGAACTCCCTGTCCTCTTTTATAGAATGCATGAGTAAGGATGACACTTGTCTAGATCATAACTCGTAAAGTACTGAAAGAATTTTATTGAAAATGAAAGACACTCGATCTGTAAAAAGAGGAAGTGGTGTGCCAAAAGAGCTTTATTCCTACCTTCCCTATTTACTCAATTAACTCCCCTTTACCATATTTTTGTGTCGCCTGATAAGGCGACACATAAGGGTTACTTTTGTCGGCGGCGGTGGCGTCCCGTTTTCAATTGTCCTGGACATATTTCGTAAAGTATTAGTGGTATGAACTTGAAATTTCATATGTAGATAGATCTCAGTGAGGGCAAGTGCAGAGAGTTATCAACTTGAAACTTCATATGTAGAAAGATCTCATTGAGGGCAAGTGCAGTGCACAAGAACCGTAACTCTTGCTTCCATATTTTTAGAGTTATTGCCCTTTGTTAATTTTCGTTGTAAATTTTTGTCCGACTTAATGTATTTACCTTCAGTTCAAATGCCACCTACACTTGAAATTTAAATGGCAACATCATTGTCAAAAATGCCAAAAATGCCTTTTCTAGGTTTTTCAACTGACCCTGTATTCCATTGGCATTTTAAGCACAAAATGATGCAGTTCTACACACCTTTACACACATTTCAAGTAAATCTCCCAGTCAGCTTAAAAATCCATCAAATCTTTTGTATGCTTTATGAGTGCTGACACCTCATTTTTTTTTTAAATAATTATGTTGGAGAAAGTTGCAAAAACCAGAAAATTACATAGTTTGATCAACCTGAGACATGATATATGCATTTAATAGATTATCAAATTTGTGAAAGAGGACACTTCGTAAACAATTTTTAAGCATTTTGGTCCTTTGAGTGAGAACAAGGACGAAGTAAGACATCTTTAGGTTCCATTTTCTGCTTGTATTAAACTTGTCCAGATTCAGAAATAAGTTGAAACCTTAAAAGTGATTTAAAACTCTGTTGATTTATTAGGTATGTGATGCTACTTTTCAAGAATTAATGGCTAAAGTCAGCAGGCAAACAGATTTAATTATTTCATTCCCTGAAAGTTGCAATGTTTGACTTTAGCCATATTGTGTATAGCTATGACTAAAACTTGAAAATAAGAGTGTTTTTATGTAAAATGGTTGGTTTTAATTTGTTTCAGATTCATCTCTCTCTTCTTTCAGGTGTTACAGTATTAAGTTGTCAACTTTGACAAAATGCCTTACTCAATCATTTCTATCCAAACTTAACCAAACTTAATATTATATATAAGATATTAATAGACCTAACATATTGCTCAAGTTTGAAAACCTGCCATATTAAAACATTCACTTTGGAGTAATGACCTTGAATTTTCAAATTTGACCATTTCTACATGTGTTCATTATATAATCAAGCTGAATAGTGATACATCTTACTCTATTAACATTATTTCTATGTATACTTCATAATCATTCTTCATTCCATAAGGTAATCACAGCAGACGTGAGACATACTCAATGTGCGGAATTCTTGTCTAGATTTTACCTTTTCAGCTTGTCTGTTGTTTCTTTTAGAAATGAAGTAAAGCTTTAGTCTTTGTCCGAGGTGGCTTATTGTTATCGTCATGCAAACTTTAATATATAGTGTAAATTTAAAGATATTGTCATGCAACTTACAATGACTATTAGCATACGTCTAGCTACCATAACAGAAATTTTGCATCCTCTTTCGGTGCCTGTGTTAAGAGCTTTGTAATGGGTCCACCATTTACGGCTTATAAAAGGTTAAAAGCTATTAAGAAAATAGGCCAATTACATATTTTATAAGTGGTCACAAATAAAGCAGTACTTAAAAAGACATTTATGTGCACATGACATGAACAGATTCTGATCTAAATAGCAAGACCATGCATACTAATGACATTTATTTATGAGAAAAACTAAAAAAAACTGTACAATTCAATTAGAGCAACAATTTTATTTAAATGTTACAGTAGCAAAACTCTAATTGACCTTTCAATTAACAGTTTCACTCACTTTGTTCACACCAAGGAATTGGCCTGATTTATGTAATTGGGTGCCCTTCATGAAAACAAATAAAACTAACTTTCATATGTGCAATTCATTATGAAACATTGGGGAAAAATAAGCAATGTCATTGAATATAATTGACATGTAATATGTTTATCATGTGATGTAAATTTTATCCTTGTAGGGGTGTGGTTGTAGAGAAAATCTGTGGCCTGATGTCCCTTGTACCTCGTCTGCAGGTCAACACAGAGCAGTTCCAGGTATGGGAGTGTTTTGTTAACCAGGTTTTCACATAGTGAACCCTGGTTATTAGAATGACGAATTTCATTGTTCTGGCGGGCGGGTGGCTGGGCGGCGTCAAACTCACCAATAAAACTGAATAACTTTAGTTAGGGTTGACATATCTTCACCCAACTTGGTATAAAGGAAGAGTTTATGAAGACCTTTCATGGGATTGCATTTTGAGGTCCCTAAGGTCAAGGTCACTGTTACTAAAAATAGAAAAACAGTTGAAACTGAATAACTTTAGTAAGGGTTGACATATCTTCACCCAACTTGGTATCAAGGAAGTGTTTATTGAGACCTTTCATGGGATTGCCTTTGGGGTCCCTAGGGTCAAGGTCAAGGTCACTGTTACTAAAAATAGAAAAATGGTTGAAACTGAATAACTTTAGTTAGGGTTGTCATATTTTGACCTCACTTGGTATAAAGGAAGAGTTTATGGAGACCTTTCATGGGATTGTGTTTGGGATCCCTAGGGTCAAGGTCACTGTTACTAAAAATAGAAAAAAAAACGTTGAAACTGAATAACTTTAGTTAAGATTGACATATCTTGACCCAACTTGGTATAAAGGAAGAGTTTATGGAGACCTTTCATGTCATTGCATTTGGGGGTCCATGGGGTCAAGGTCACTGTTACTTAAAATAGAAAAACGGTTGAAACTGAATATGTTTAGTTAGGGTTGACATATCTTGACCCAAAAGGAAGCGTTTATGGAGACCTTTCATGGGATTGTGTTTGGAGTCCCTAGGGTCAAGGTCAAGGTCACTGTTACGAAAAATAGAAAAATGGTTGAAAGTGAATAACTTGAGTCAGGGTTCACATATCTTGACCCAATTTGGTACATAGGAAGAGTTCTTGGAGACCTTTCATGGTAATTGTGTTGGGGGGTCCCTAGGGTCAAGGTCACTGTTACTAAAAATAGAAAAAACACACACAGGCTGAAGTTCTTCTGTCAATCAATGAAAACCTGGTTTTGTCGCATTGCGGCGTTTCTTGTTTCAAAATGAAATACCACATGATATCCTATAAAAGACACAGGGTGCTTGCCTTTGAGAATGCTGCGCACTAAAAAAGAACCATTTCCACCCATTCAGCACCTTCTTAAAATCTGTTTAATTGCAGGCAAAAACATGAAAAACTGACCAGTATCTGCTGCACCGTATCTTTTTACATACCTGGATGTGTAATTCAATAAAATTGTCCACCAAACTCATACCTTCACAGACAATATATCAATACATGATTTTTGGCAATATTTTATCGCACTGTCATTCTGTACAATAGGTTTTTTCAGCTCACCTGAACGCAAAGTGCTCTGCATGAGATATTGTGATAGGGTGATTGTCAGTCATCTGTCCGTCGTCAACATTTTCCTTAAAACAACTTCTCCTCCTAAGGCCCTTGAACAATTTCAACCAAACTTCACTGGAACTTTTGTAGCTCCTCCTCAGATTCCTTCAATTAATGTGGTTCCAGACAGAACTCTGGTTACCATGGTAATCGAAAGTAAAAACTTTGTAAATCTTCTATGAAACTGCTGGCCAAATTTCAACATAATAAAACAGAAATGGTCCTTAGGTGACCCTGTATCCAACTCCTTCACCCACTGTTGGTTCATAAAAAACATGGCTGCCATATGTCTAATGGAAAACTTCTCTTCAGAAACCATTGGCCTGATTTCAGAATATTTTCATAGAAGTGTTCCAATGTGACCCTTTCAACAAAATTATAAAAAATATCAATATAGTTTTATTGCTTTTTTATTGTTATTTTTTTTATATTTTTTACCAGGTTTTCAACAAAAACGGTTATTTGAATTGTGATGTTGTTTGGCGGGCGGGTAGATAGGCGTGTGGGAAGGCAGGTGGGTGGGCATTTACATTGGTTTCCACTCTATAACTAAAGCTCGTACTGATGGAAAGTCATGGAAGTTGCTGTGTAGGTGTAGAGTGGGATTGTTTTTTATTGGGGTGGGGTCAAGGTCAAGGTCATTGTTACTAAAAATAGAAATATGGTTTCCGCCCTACAATTTAAGTTATAATGGATATATGATTGAAAGTTGGCATGTAGGTAGCGTATGTGAGGAGCTAGCTTGAATTAGGATTGCTTTTTAGGGGAAAAATAGAAAAATGGTCTGCCCAATTACTTTAGGCAACTCCTACAGGATGATAAATGGCTATAATTTCTGATTGCCCACATTAAAAATCTGGTTTCTTCCCATTTGGGGATTTCAAAAAATTATATATTTTTATCTTTATTGTTTAACAATCATTAAAGATTTCAACTTGAAACTGCATGAACTTATTCATAGTAACAATGTGCTCTTTTGTGACAAGTTATATGACTCTAACTTTAATATATAACTCTAGCCCTTTGTAACATTTTAAACAAGTACATATTTTTCATGTTTTAGTAAGTCTGTGTAAAAAACAGGATGTTTTATAGTTTCACTTGGATAGTACCGGCGGGAGGTGTCCAGTATGATGTCTGAACAATAACTTTAGAACTCTTAAGGCCTTTGTTCAATAAGGTGTGAGATATATGGCATATTCATGACGTCAGCAGGTACCCTTAAATGGTGGAATGCCTTTCATAGGAAGAAATTGCATTTCATTTTTGTTTAGTGTTAAGGCCATCATTGTTCATGTCACAGAATCAGAAAATAGACCCACGAAAAAAAACCTGTGCATCTATTAAGGTATATGTGTTTAATAGGACATTTACAGTATGCAATTAACATGGATTGTTTGCAGGATCTCATATGCTATAAGTTCTTTTTAATCTCTTGAATTGAATTGTATCGAAGACAACGGTTAAAAAAAGTAAGTTTCCTCTTTTAAATTCTAACATTAGAAAAATATATGCTTAAAACCTATGTTTACTTGCGTGAAAATATTTGGAATGCTATATCTGTGGATATTTTCTTGTTCCCTGTTTGTAAGTTGTTTATATCTGAAATGACCTACCCTGTTGTCATGTGTTCATATCGGAAATGACCTTCCCTGTTGTCAGTTGTTCATATCTGAGATGACCTTCCCTGTTGTCAGGTGTTCATATCTGAGATGACCTTCCCTGTTGTCAGGTGTTCATATCTGAAATGACCTTCCCTGTTGTCAGGTTTCATATCTGAAATGAACTTCCCTGTTGTCAGGTGTTCCTATCTAAGATGACCTTCCCTGTTGTCAGGTGCTCATGTCTGAAATGACCTTCCCTGATGTCAGGTGTTCATATCTGAAATGACTTCCCTGTTGTCAGGTGTTCATGTCTGAAATGACCTTCCCTGATGTCAGGTGCTCATGTCTGAAATGACCTTCCCTGATGTCAGGTGTTCATATCTGAAATGACCTTCCCTGATGTCAGGTGTTCATATCTGAAATGACCTTCCCTGATGTCAGGTGTTCATATCTGAAATGACCTTCCCTGATGTCAGGTGTTCATGTCTGAAATGACCTTTCCTGTTGTCAGGTGCTCATTTCTAAAATGACCTTTCCAGTTGTCAGGTATTCATATCTGAGATGACCTTTCCTGTTGTCAGGTGTTCATATCTGAGATGACAAGGCGACTGTGGCTATACACACGGTCAGACAATGTTGGGGTGGTGAAAGCTGCCTACAGTGCCCTAGCCCACTACAGCAGGGAACATTTCCACTTGTCACACTTCCAGTACCAGGTAGGCAGAGAGATCTGTTCATTGTAGCAACATTTTTTAAATCAAAATGAAAGTCGCATTAAGTTTCATGACAAGCTAGATTACAAGCAATGTGATAAAAACAGCTTTAATGCTATTGGTAACAGCTACTTGCTTGTAATTAAATATTTTGACCTCAAGTTGAAGGTCAAAATCACAACCACTGGAAATAACAAGAAGTAAGATATATGATAATGATGTTTGACTTCAGTGATATCAGGTAGTGTTACAGTTACTAAATTAATTAAAAAATCTTATAACTTAACATGAAAGGTTTATCCTTCAGTTCATGGTCAGATTTCAATATTTGGAAAAAGGTATTTAGAAATGCTTGACAATATCTTCTGAGGGAAAGAAAAAGTTAATATGTGAAAGTGAACTGTTTGCTGAAGTTGATAATATTATGTTTTTGGACTGGTTTCCAGGTAGTTGAGGAGTTTGTGGTGCAGGCCCAGGCAATGTTGGAGCAGGAAATCAGTTCAGGAGTGACAACTGGCTCCATTGACACCGTGATGCCTGAGGTGCCAGGGGTGTGCTACATCAGACAGCTGCAGCAGCTTACAAACGCTTCAAGTCCAGGTACCAAATAGGGCGAGACATCTGTTGACATGTTGAAACATGATGTATATAATCCTATGATGAAAAGAGCAAATGGTCTCATGAAATATTCATGGCTTCCTGATGTTTTGAACTACAGAAAGTCCAGATGTTTTTACTGCCGAAGCAACTGTGCCATATAGGGAAATGTTTATTGACGCCAATTACCATCTTATTAACGGAAAGGAAGGCATATTTATTGGTAAAGGAATTGCATTTTATCTGACTTGATGTTAAAAAAAATAAAATCTTTCTTGAGATTGTGTCAAAATTGCAGTTGCTTTTATTTTTTTAAACAACTGATTTAACATACTTGGGTGAGTATATTTGATAAGATATTTTTAGATTTATCTACTATTTTTTAGCAAATATGTTAATTCAAATACTATTGATTCTAGGTTACAATGACCTACTTAGTTCCTTGGTGGCAGAGGAGGTGGCAAGCCTACCAAGGGGTATTTACTTTACATCACTACGACAACCAGGGGCACTGGCCAACCAGAATAAAGCCCTTGCTGGGATCCCAACCTTTATACAGGCTCAGTATGAGAAAACAAAACAACTGGGACTTCGACCAAGTCTGGCTGGTATGTTTGTGTACTTATAGGAGTAGTTGTTGCTAGATGTAGTAAATGCTTACAAATAAGATCTCTTGTGCCACTTCCATATTTACATAGAAATAGACATAAATAGTCTAATAAATTGACATTTAGAGTTTGATAGAGTAACATCATTATATTGCAAAAGTTTATATATTTTACAGATTTTAGTATCTATTACCTACAGTCACAATAAATAATTATGTTGTTTTTAGCTCACCTGAGCCCAAAGTGCTCCAGGTAAGCCATTGTGATCGGTCTATGTCTGGCTATATCAAGTCTGTCAGTGTATAATCAACTGTATCAAGTATATCAATGTGCAGGCAAATGTATCAAGTCTGGCAGTGTGAAGGCAACTGTATCAAGTCTGTCAACTGTATCAAGTATGTCAGTGTGCAGGCATATGTATCAAGTCTGTCAGTGTGCATGCAACTATATTATGTCTGTCAGTGTGCAGGCAACTGTATCAAGTATGTCAAAGTGTATTTAACTGTATCAAGTCTGTCAGTGTGCAGGCAACTGTATCAAGTCTGTCAAAGTGTATTCATCTGTATCAAGTCTGTCAGTGTGAAGGCAACTGTATCAAGTCTGTCAAAGTATATTCAACTGTATCAATCCATTCGTGTGCAGGCAACTGTATCAAGTCCGTCAGTGTGAAGGCAACTGTATCAAGTCTGTTAAAGTGTATTCAACTGTATCAAGTCCGTTCGTGTGCAGGCAACTGTATCATGTCCGTCAGTGTGCAGGCAACTGTATCAAGTCTGTCAAAGTGAATTCAACTGTATCAAGTATGTCAGTGTGCAGGCAACTGTATCAAGTCTGTCAAAGTGTATTCAACTGTATCAAGTCTGTCAGTGTGCAGGCAACTGTATCATTTCCGTTAGTGTGAAGGCAACTGTATCATGTCTGTTAAAGTGTATTCAACTGTATCAAGTCCGTTCGTGTGCAGGCAACTGTATCATGTCCGTCAGTGTGCAGGCAACTGTATCAAGTCTGTCAAAGTGAATTCAACTGTATCAAGTATGTCAGTGTGCAGGCAACTGTATCAAGTCTGTCAAAGTGTATTCAACTGTATCAAGTCTGTCAGTGTGCAGGCAACTGTATCATTTCCGTTAGTGTGAAGGCAACTGTATCATCTCTGTCAGTGTGAAGGCAACTGTATCAAGTCTGTCAAAGTGTATTCAACTGTATCAAGTATGTCAGTGTGCAGGCAACTGTATCAAGTCTGTCAAAGTGTATTTAACTGTATCATGTATGTCAGTGTGAAGGCAACTGTATCAAGTCTGTTAAAGTGTATTCAACTGTATCAAGTCCGTTCGTGTTCAGGCAACTGTATCATGTCCATCAGTGTGAAGGTAACTGTATCAAGTCTGTTTGTGTGCAGGCAAGTCTGTCAGTGTGCAGGCAACTGTATCAAGTCTGTCAAAGTGTATTCAACTATATCAAGTCCCTTCGTGTGCAGGCAACTGTATCATGTCCGTCAGTGTGCAGGCAACTGTATCAAGTCTGTCAAAGTGTATTCAACTGTATCAAGTCCGTTCGTGTGCAGGCAACTGTATCATGTCCGTTAGTTTACAGGCAACTGTATCAAGTCTGTCCAAGTGTATTCAACTGTATCAAGTCCGTTCATGTGCAGGCAACCGTATCAAGTCTGTCAAAGTGTATTCAATTATATCAAGTCGGTTTGTGTGCAGGCAACTGTATCATGTCCGTCAGTGTGCAGGCAACTGTATCATGTCCGTTAGTTTACTGGCAACTGTATCAAGTCTGTCAAAGTGTATTCAACTGTATCAAGTCCGTTCGTGTGCAGGCAACTGTATCATGTCCGTTAGTTTACAGGCAACTGTATCAAGTCTGTCAAAGTGTATTCAACTGTATCAAGTCCGTTCATGTGCAGGCAACCGTATCAAGTCTGTCAAAGTGTATTCAATTATATCAAGTCGGTTTGTGTGCAGGCAACTGTATCATGTCCGTCAGTGTGCAGGCAAATGCATCAAGTCTGCTTTATAGGAGTTAAATAATATTGATATATCCAATAACTGTTTTTTGTTATATTGATAATGTATAAATATTTTGATGTTTGGCATTTGATGTTTAACAAAATTGAGTGAGTTTAAGTACAAAGATAGTGTTGTTGTTGTTTCAACATGCAATTATATTTTTTACACAAAATGTTAAAAATGTGTTCCTTTAAGGTTTTATACAAACTGATACATCAATTACAATTTAAACGTGATTGCAAATAAATAAAAGTATACGCACAACCAAACGGAAGTTTTTTTTAGATGTGTAATTCTTATTTTAACACATGCTTCATTTATTTTACCAGCAAATTAACTTTTAAGACTGCATTTAAATGAATATTTCATAATTGTGATATAATTATAAGCAATAAATGCGTGCCTCTGATTTTTAAACTGGGTTATTAATTAAAGTACATAACACAAAAAAAAACAAAAAGATGATTTATCACACCAAAAGTGATCAATGCATACCCTGTCCCTCTTTAGCCGCATCCTTTTTAAACCCTGGCTAAAGCCCTAAAAGGATGTAACCAGACAGATAATGTACTTCACAGTTCATGCATGTTAACTCCATATAACAGGTCCAGGGTCGTGTCTGTAATATTTTCCAAATTTCTGATTGGTTTAATTACATAATTTAATGATAAATGCAGATGTTTACATGCCAAGACAATTAATATTAAGTATTCAATAAATTATAAATTGCATTCCTGGACACATAAAATGCATCTTATAAAGTGCATTATAATTTTTGCAGTTAAATCATTCTTATATTAATAAAATGTTTATTTGAAGGAATTTACCATTGTAAATAATTTTTTGCCAATTCAATCAAAACACATGCAATGATAAATGTGAAATTGAACTTTGGGTCGCGGGTGCTGGCAGTACTGGATGCTGGTATTGACAACTATCTAGCAAGTATGCTTAGCACTTGGATCTTGACTAGGAAAACCCACAGTTGAGAATGGACGTGTAGAGTCACAAAAACAAAAATCATAATGACTGAAGCGGCTGTTAATATGGACTACTTGTAAACTTATATAGGGAAATATTTTTAAAATCTTCTTGTTTGAAACTGCTAGGCCCAGACCTTCAATAATTTTTATGTTGCATCATAGTATAGTGATCCTCTACAAAAATTATGCCCCTAGGGTAAAAGCTAGCCCCACCTTTTTCGACCTTCTTTCTCATTTTTGAAGCTACAGCAGACATTTGTGCTCAACTTTTAAAACAAATATCAATGTTGTACTTAGATGAACTTGACTGTGATGTCTGACCTACATTTTTATTTTTGAAGCTATAGCAATGCAATTTGGACCATGCGTAGAGATTTGCAAAAAATATCAATGATGTCCTAAGATGACTATTGAAGGGGATCTTTTGACCTACCTTCTTATTTTTGAAGCTATAGCAATGAAATGTTCCTCTTCCCGGATTGTTGAAATAATACCCATGGGTTCAAAATCGGCCCGTCCACAAGGGTCAGTGTTACATAAAGATATTAAGATTGTGCAACATTGTGTGTTGGTAACAAAGGTCAGTTTTTTACTTAGGTGAGCAATTTATGGTCAGCATGGCACACATGTTTCTTTATCTGTATTGAATGATTACCTAAATATATGACAAAAAGAGTACAATTTAGTGCATGTTTCTTAAACAGCATATTTGAAAATTAATACTTCCAATTGGATCTGATCTCTAGCTGCCTTGCTGTTGTGTTACGACCCACCAGTGGAAGTCGGGAGGGACGGCCGTCCACGGAAACACTACCGCATGTCCCACGGGAAGAACTTTGAGGCAATGTTTACGAGCCTGTTACAGGATGTACAGGTCCAGCCGGCGGACTGGCACCGCACTTTGGGGCTCCCACAGGCCTGGGCGGGGTTCACAGAGAGACTATTTGCTTCCATGGTCCAGGTATGGAAATTCATTTTTATGTGCATAGAGTAAGGAAAATGAAAACACTTTTTAAAGATTTGTTTTGTTCGTGAAATATAAACAAATGTAGTGTTTCGTAAATAAGAGTTATAAGGACCAAAAATTAATTTGCAGTTGCCCTATAGTCTGCACATTCAGTATAGGTGGTTGTGTCCACACTGCAACTTTGTCATGCATTTGGTGAATTTGAAATGAAGTTGCACAGATTTTTGGCACATAAAGGCCACAAATTATGTGCATGATTCACTCCCTATCTCAAAGTTCAAGGTCGCATTTAAATGTTGATCCTAATTAAAGGCTGCGGATATGAAATAAAGAGGCACATAAAGGCGACTTGTCGGGTGAACAGGTCGGTGCATATAGGTACACACTACTTGATATGTCACCTGAAACTCTTAGGTCCCTACCTCGTAGTTCTTCCCTCCTCTACACAAGAGGTCATCAATAATGGGGCCCTACATATATGCTTCAAGTTAGCTTTTTTTAATTGTATGAATATTCCGTAATTACCGCTTCATTCACTCATTTTGAATTACCTTGACGTACAGAAATAACACAAACTGTTTTGAAAAACATTCACTGTATTTAGATATATAAGGGGCGGGACAGTTAAGTGAGTCAAATAATATCTCATTACCGATTATACACACATAACAGAATTATCAATGCAAAAAACAGTCAATAATATGCGACACAATGACATATATTCATAAATTGCTAGCATTTTGTAATCCGGGGCTAATTGCTTCTTCAAATAATAAACTACATTTCAACTTGATCATGTCTCATAGACTGGAAATTTTGCTAAATATCATTAACACATGTCATACAAAATCCATATAAAATATTCTGCGTCTGTTCAGTTTGACTGTCCAAAGCTGAATGACAAAATTGACTGAAAACTCAATTTTCTCTGATATGCTGACTTCAAACACTTCAAATACCGCCACCTAGCGCTCAAAACATATAACCAGGAAAAATAGTTTTGTTAGTAAGTCAAGCTAAAAAAATTGTCAAGCCATTTTGGGGGTCTTCTTCATTTACAGTAACAGATTTTTAAGTTTGCTTGAGGAACAACACACTCTTTAATAACAACTTAGAGATAGTGAAGTGTATGGCCCTTCTTGAACATATGGAAATTCAGCAAATCAATTCACCTTTCATGGAACTTGAAGTCTTTATAAGACTTATGCATCAATATTATTATGGCAATTTGAACATGCGTGTCGCACAAGAACCATACCCCTGAACCCAATCGGCCCCGGATTCAGATTGTTTACCTTGAAAGTATTTAATTTAGCTAATGGATGTAACTTTTATTAGAGCTTGAACGATTTTGGATGGATAAGAATAAAACATGAAGCATCAATAGATGATTTGTGTGTTGTACAAGAATCATTAATGAGATCATTTTTCACAAAATCAAAATTTATTAAAAAGTTATTTAAATTTTGAAAGATTGTTTAATAGTGATAGGGACAAATGTGCTCAATAAAAACAAAAACAACTGTTTTTTGTTTCCAAATTCATTCCTTAGACCTGCATGGCCCATATTGGCATAGTTATCCCGGTTGACATATGACATGCCTTCAAACTGCTCCCAACTGTCAAATATGCTTCGGGCCCCCAATATCACATCTGGTGATGGCTTCAGTAACATTAAAATAAAAATCAGCGCAGCAGGACTTTGATGTAAGTTGGCAATGTTGCACTGACTAGGCAATCAGAATCAACTGAATGTATTCCAGGCACGTAGGACCGAGGTTGAGGCCCAGCTGAGTCGGGATTTTATTGACGTGAAAGAGAGTGAGGAGAAAACTGCTGCTGCTTGGCTCTGGTATGTAAGGGAAGCAATGCTGGTTCTATGGTACACTCTAATATAGGACACAAAAGCCCTGTTCAAACACTTTGATATGGTTATTTTGTTTGGTGTTGGCATGCTAGGTGTTCTTTCATATGGCTGTATAGAAAGTTTGATCTGGGAATAAAAATGGTTAATTATGAGTTTCAAAACACTGTTGATTTTATCAGAGCATTTTTAAAAAAGAAAAATGGGGGGAGAGTTTATACCAGATTGGTTATTTGCATTAGGTTAAAAAAAATGAGAACAACCTGAGTCTCTTATATGTTTTTCTTGGTTTAAGGAATGATCATATACTTTATTTTCAAGTTTTACATTTCTTAAGTCAAAGTGTATGACATTTGTTAATTAACCTTAAAATATCTGTGGAAAACTGACTGTTCATGTCTTTGATGTTGAAATATATATGTCCCTTTTTTAGCTCAAAATTCTTTAATAATTGAGTTACCTCTCTCATTTCAAATTAAAAGAAATTCCAGAATTGTATTGATATCAGGTTTCCACATTTTGTAAAGGCCAAATGTTATAATATAATTATATTAGGCTCTTCAGAACATTCTTTTGTCCTCAATAATAATATAAATGACATTTAGTCAATTTCAGGTTTTAATCCTGACAGTTTTAAATGAGAGTATCTGATTTCAAGACATCATGTAAAGAGAAGTGATTAGAAATAATATTGCTTATAACCATTACATTTACAGGGCAAGGGATGCAATCGTGGACAATATTAAAAAAGCAACAAAGTGAGTCTTTATGAAACTTAGTGTAAACAAATGTTGCATAACTGTTGTCACAAAAATAAGATATGCTCCGAAAACTATAAAAAATAACATAAAATTTTAAAATAAATACTGTATAGAGAATTTTTTCTCTACAGAAATACAATTTATACTGTGCTTGCATAATTGTTCAATCTTTACAAAAACTCGTGATATTGTATACTATAATGGCCAAAATTCAATAACTGTTCAAATTGCTAGTTGCACTGGGCAATGATGGCACTTAAATTGTCATGTACAATTTTTTCAATAATGGCTAATGAGTGGTCTATAATAACGCTCCTTAAGGCATTCCCATTCAAATTAGAAAGCTAGTTTAGAATACATTTACTTCAAAAACAAAAAAGCGGAATTCTTTTAGTAGGAGCTTCGAGGAAATCACTAATGGGTTTAATGCAATATTACCTTCGTTATTGTTTTAGTAATATTTAACTATCAGTACTATGAACTATCCATTGGCAAGCTCTATTATATGTGCAACACGTACTTTACAGAGGTAATCCTACAATACAATGGAACGCAGTTTTAGCCCTGAGTGGTCTCGCCACTGCCACCCAGCGCTATGTTACCAGTCTTGACAGAGAGGAACTCAAACGCACCAATCAGATCACAGAACACATAAGCCATTCCCATTGGCTAATGCTAGTGCTGGATTCTCTTATGTCATTGGTGGATTTTACTTTCACGCCCAAGGCTGGCATGCTAGGTCTTTGTCAACAGGTAACTAAAATTCTAATTTGAAATATTGATGTAAAATAAGTAAATCATACCTTTGAATTAATTGTTGGAGTTGAATTGAAATTAATTTATTCATACAGTTGTGTAGACATTCAATGAAATACTACTGTCATGTATGTGCTGCTTGCTAGATTTATCATATAGATAAAACACAATGACATAGTTCTCTAACTCCTTCAGAGAGCAGCAGATGACAGGTTGCCCGCCAGTGTGCTGGCCCAAGCTTCTGGAGTTCTAGCACTGTGCCAACTGACTCCCATCATTATGGCCAACTACTCGGGTAGGAAATGACCTGAGCTCTACATTTTTATATCAGAAAATAACCACAATAGATACATTTATTTCTTGGTTTTTAAAGCTAGATAGGCTGTGTTAGTACAAATAAAGGTTATAACATGTATCTTTTCATAATATCTTTGACTTCGTTGTATCAGTTTGCATCATCATGTCTACAAGGTAATGAAAAGTTCCAGTATTGTTGGCATTATTTCCAGAGCTGGTGTACACACTACTGGAGCATTTAACAGGCCGGTTGCCAGGACAACAGGGCGATGAGGAGTTTCCACCAGTGTTACAACTTATCCATGGATACGGCATTGGGTTGCTGTTGTCCAGACTTGTACAGGAGAATTTTCCCGATGTGGCTGGCTCAAAGGGCGCCATCGCTGTAATGACCTCCCTTGACAAACTGGAAGAGAGTTGCTTTTCTGATGTAGAACATAGGTACGGTTCAAGAATTAGGATGTTTCTAGCTTAACGATATGAAGAATAATGGGGTCTATACTACCTGCCCTGTCATCAACATCACCTTGGATAAAGTTTACCATGCAAGCACATTTAACTAAAAATCCCTGCAAGTACAAGCTTTTGCATAGGACATGATGTCTTCCAAAACATCAAACCTACTTAATTAACCATAGGACATCATGTCTTCCAAAACATCAAGCCTACTTAATTAACCATAGGACATCATGTCTTCCAAAACATCAAACCTACTTAATTAATCATAGGACATCATTTCTACCAAAACATCAAACCTACTTAATTAATCATAGGACATCATGTCTTCCAAAACATCAATCCTACTTAATTAATCATAGGACACCATGTCTTCCAAAACATGAAGCCTACTTAATTAATTATAGGACATCATGTCTTCCAAAACATCAAACCTACTTAATTAACCATAGGACATCATGTCTTCCAAAACATCAAGCCTACTTAATTAACCATAGGACATCATGTCTTCCAAAACATCAAACCTACTTAATTAACCATAGGACATCATGTCTACCAAAACATCAAACCTACTTAATTAATCATAGGACATCATGTCTTCCAAAACATCAAACCTACTTAATTAATCATAGGACATCATGTCTTCCAAAACATCAAACCTACTTAATTAATCATAGGACATCATGTCTTCCAAAACATCAAACCTACTTAATTAATCATAGGACATCATGTCTTCCAAAACATCAAACCTACTTAATTAATCATAGGACATCATGTCTTCCAAAACATCAAACCTACTTAATTAATCATAGGACATCATGTCTACCAAAACATCAAACCTACTTAATTAATAATAGGACATCATGTCTTCCAAAACATCAAACCTACTTAATAATAGGACATCATGTCTTCCAAAACATCAAACCTACTTAATTAATCATAGGACATCATGTCTTCCAAAACATCAAACCTACTTAATTAATCATAGGACATCATGTCTTCCAAAACATCAAACCTACTTAATTAATCATAGGACATCATGTCTTCCAAAACATCAAACCTACTTAATTAATCATAGGACATCATGTCTTCCAAAACATCAAACCTATTTAATTAATCATAGGACATCATGTCTTCCAAAACATCAAGCCTACTTAATTAATCATAGGACATCATGTCTTCCAAAACATCAAACCTACTTAATTAACCATAGGACATCATGTCTTCCAAAACATCAAACCTACTTAATTAATCATAGGACATCATGTCTACCAACCAAAACATCAAACCTACTTAATTAATCATAGGACATCATGTCTTCCAAAACATCAAACCTACTTAATTAATCATAGGACATCATGTCTTCCAAAACATGTCTTCCAAAACATCAAACCTACTTAATTAATCATAGGACATCATGTCTTCCAAAACATCAAACCTACTTAATTAATCATATGACTCCATCTTGCATTTTATGCAAATGGTGGCTCTTTTTTATTTCACTTAAAAATGCTGGTTAAGGTTTTCCATGTAAGCACACATAAACTTATATCTCAGTGAATACATCATGTATTACATTGAAACTTTAGGCATTTATTCCCAAACAATCTATCCTACTGAACTAATCCAGTCAGATAATTAACTT